>NC_090823.1:65289204-65889204 GCF_000390325.3 Nicotiana tomentosiformis
TCAGAAGGGAGGCGTAAGAAGATAATTTAATACAGTTCAAATAATATCAAAGCGGTAAATAAACGACAATTAGCACATTAGAACCAAAAATACATTAATAACATCAAATCAATAAAGCCAAGTATAAATCATCTTATAAGCTCGAATTCTGAACCCCGAACCAGAAGTTCTGGGTTCTTTTCCCCAGCAGAGTCACCAGAGCTGTCACACCTCCTTTTACCCGGGGAAATGGAATCAAAAGAGTTTTTCCAATTTAAGTGACATTAATCGAAATGGGATATTTTATTAGATTCAGAGTCGCCACTTGGGATAATTTCTGGTGTCCCAAGTCACCGATTTATTTTAAATCCCAAATCGAGGAAATTTGACTCTGTTTTACGGTCCGCGAACACAGAAGACCGGGTAAGGAATTCTGTTAACCCGAGAGAAGGTGTGAGGCACTCTCGAATTTCGTAGTTTTAGCACGGTCGCTTTAATCATACCTGGCTTAATTAAATGGTTTAATTACTCATTTTAGAACCTATGTACATTTACCTTTTTACCGCTTTTAATTGCTTTATTATTTGTAATTATGGAATTATTTTGAAACGAATCACGCGTACGTGTATTCGTTTTGTTTGGTGTGTCATGAATCATGTCATGCGTACGTGTACACAATCAATAACACTTTATTATTTTTAAGGATTGTTTTGTCAAAGTCGCGCGAACGCATCCTTTGCCTTTAATTTGGAAAATCATAATTATGTCACGCGAACGTATACATAATTACAATAATTGATTAGTTAACACGCACCTAAAGCATACTAAAGTATTCAAAGTATTCTGTTTATTTGCATATTTTATTATTATTACTTATTGAAACGAGTCTTGAATTAGTTCATGGCTATTTGTTTTTTTTTTTAAGATCCAAAACATTTATTTATACTTATATTTTATATTTACCACGAGTCTTGAATTAGTTTCTAACTCATCTCGCTCCCTCACAATTAATTTTTATATATATACCATCCTTGAAATGGCTCAATGAGCTGTACTCTCCCATAAACCCATTTGTTTCGGTACATCATTACACAAAAATAAAAGAATGAATGTCCCACAATTCCAAACCAGAATCCAAGCATGATAAAATAAAAGAATATTAAAAAGAAAAGAAAATCACATTACAAATTGAACCAAATAAGATATTCACTATTAGTCACATTGGAAGAGAGATCAACGTAAAACTAAGAAAACTAATCAATAGAAATATCACAACCTTCCATTGAAACTTGTAACGTGAGTCTTTTGCAAAATTTTTAGAAAAAAAAAAAAAGAAAAATTCAAAATAACACATAAAAGGAAAAATTCAAATAAACTCCAAACCCAAAACAGACTATATGGAGTTTACATGAACTCTTGAAGGGAAGTAAAACTATTTTTTTTAGAAGTGGTATTACCGCAAATTAATAGACTTAACATAAAAACTCATGATGGACTTGATTTTTAGCTTCAGTACTTCTTATTAATAAATTTTATGGCATCAGATATAACTTTATTGATTGAACTATTCTTACCCATTTACCAATGATATTATTTTAACACAAAAAATTTAAGAAAATATTTTAGCCAGAATAGTAAATAGAAAATACTTACACACTCAATATTCAAGAAATAATATTTTAAATACACAACAGGGATTAAGAGAAAACTAAAAACTCAAATACTACTCAGATAATAAATGATATATAAACTATAGCAACACAATAACTTTATAATAGAGCTTAATTCTTATAAAATAGCTATTTACAGTTTATCTTCCAACAAACACATTAAAATAGATTAAACAAAAGATTAGAAGAAAACCTGTAATGTGAAGCTTCTTTACCAATAATAGTAAAAACTGGTACGTACAAACTTCAGTTTCAAAATTTTCAAATGAGAAAGACAGCAGCAAAAGGAGACAAAAACTCGGAATCGGAACCAAAGCAGTAACCAAACGTCCACTCGAATCTTTGCTTCTATTCAAACTCCATTTTTCTTTCTAAAGTTTCTTTAAAGAAATAAAGAAGCCAAATGTTTTTCAAACTCTCCACTCAATGAAATCTTTTCCTCCTGTCCCTCTCTCTCGTTCTTTTTATCTTTTAGATCGCAGTCAAGTTTTTCCCTCCTCCCCTCCTTTTCTAATCTAAATGTATGTCTAATATAAAGCATGTGTAATAGTATGTGTGTTGATGGAGAAGAAAAGTGGAAAGGTGGGGGGGGCGTGTGTGTGTGTGTGACGGAAATGGGGATATGGGCTTGGGACGTGAGAGACGTGAGTAAGAGGGACATAAAAGGTGGGAAGTTAGGCTAAAAATGGGGGTTTATGGGATTGGGATTGTTATCTAATTAAAAATCAGATTTTTGAATTCATTTTTTAGGAGATAAATATTAAATAAGAAGATAAACTAACATTTCTTACAATATAGAAAAATTAAATATTTACATGTACTTTAAATGATACTAATAAAGATACTATAATTTACTTATTAAAATTCTAATTAAAGAAAACCAAATTTTTTTTTTTTTTTTGTAAATTTTCTTTTTCTCTTTACAAAAAGAAATAAAATTTGTACTATAAGTATGTGAATATCTTTGTAGTTTTTTTTTTTTTTTTAAAATAAAACCTATTAAGAGTAAGATAAAAGTTTAAAATATTAAGATTAGACCTAAAAAGAAATATTTACACTAAAATAGTATAGAATTTGGGTGCGGTAAAAAATTAGGTGTTCACAGCGCTCACTGTTGATGTGTATAGACTCTGGAGGGGCTCCTTCAGCCCAAGCGCTATATCAAGCCAAATCATGGCATAAATCACTCAGGCCTTCGGCCTATATCAAATATGCTACGACGTGCAGCCCGATCCCATAAATATCCTCACAGATCAGGCTCTCGGCCTCACTCAGTCATAAACCTCTCAAGCCACTCGGGCATTTAAGTAAAAATAGGGTACTCAGCCCAAAATAATATTTATATGCATCAAAATAGAGTAAGAAAAACTGAGTTATGCAGTAAACAGGTATAACCATGACTGAGTATAGATTTTAAATCGAAAACAACGATAGGATAGCAAGAAAAGGCTCCTAAGGGTCCAAACTGCACTGGCACAAGACCGTAAACATGGCATTCAACCTAATTTACAGAAATTCTTTCTAAAACATATAAGTATCATATAGTTTCAACAAAATACGCAACTTTACAATTGCTACGGGATGGACCAAGTCATAATCCCCAACAGTGCACGCCCACACGCCAGCCACCTAGCATGTGCTCCACCTCAAAATAGTAGAATGATACGAAATCTGGGGTTTCATACACTCAGGACTAGATTTACAATCGTTACTTACCTCAAACCGGTCAAATCTCTACCCCGCGATGCTCTTGCCTCTCGACTCGGCCTCCAAATGCTCCGAATCTATTCACAATTAGTACAATACCATCAATATACGTTAATGGAATGAATTCCATAAGAAAAACTATGAAATTAGCCCAAAACCCGAAATTGGCTCAAACCTGACCCTCGGGCCCACGACTCGGAATCGGGTAAAATTCATAAATTACGAACACCCATTTACTCACGAGTCCAACCATACTAGTTTCACTCAAATCCGACTTTGAATCAACATTCCAATCCCAAACATTCATTTTATGAAGTTTCAACAATTTCCCCCAAATTTCCACTTCAAAGTACTAATCAGATGATGAAATCATTGATATATTCATGTATATTAACCAAATTCGACTTAGAATCACTTACCTCGATAAATATCTTAAAAAACCTATGAAATATCGCCACAAACCGAGCTCCCTAGGTCCAAAATGTGAAATAATGCCCTAAACCCCGTTTATAAAGTGCACCTCTGGCCTCCCACTTCGCGGTCCGCAAATATTTGAGCGCGGCCGCGCCCCAGGTCCCGCGGTTGCAAAACAATAGTGCGGTCCGCAAAATTCTTGGGCTGTACTACCAGGATTTAGTATTTTATCCATAACTTTCTCTGTAGATGTCCAAATAATGACTGCTTTATTTTTCTGGAAACTGGACATGAAGGGCTACAACTTTCGTTTTTGAATCATCTCAAAATTTCTTGTAGATCAAATGATATAGGCTTCCGAAGTCGGACCAGCGGATCTGCAGAACTTTCACCGGAGTGTGGCTGGGCAGAATTATGCGGTCTGCAAAATTCCAAGCACGACCGCGAAATTTTGCTGCGGTCCGCGAAATTCCAAGCACCATAATCATACCTGAGTTCCGAAAATGCCCGGACTCGCTCAAAACTCATCCCGAAACACACCCGAGGCCCCCGGGACCTCAACCAAACATACCAACCAATCCTAAAATACCATACGAACTTAGTCGAACCTTTGAATCACTCAAAACAACATCAAAACACCAAATTACCCTCGGATTCAAGCCTAAGAACTTCTAAACTTACAAATTCGACAACCGATGCCAAAACCAACCAAACCACGTCCGAATGACCTCAAATTTTGCACACACATCACAAATGACACTACAAACCTACTCCAACTTCCGGAATTCCATTACGACCCTAATATCAAGTTTTCCACTGCCGGCCGAAATCGCCAAATTTCCAACTTTCGCCAATTCAAGCCTAATTCCACTCCGGACCTCCAAATCACATTTCGGATGCGCTCCTAAGTCCAAAATCACCTAACAAAACTAATGGAACCATCAGAATTCAAATCCGAGGTCGTTTACACATAAGTCAACATCCGGTTGACTTTTTCAACTTAAGGTTCTAAATAAGAGACTAAGTGTCTCAATTCACTCCGAAATCACTCCGGACCCGAACCAACTAACCCTATACATCATAATATAGCTGAAAAGCACAAAAGGAAGAAGAAATGGGAAAAATGGGGCTATAACTCTCGAAATGACCGGTCGGGTCGTTATAGGATAGTTCTTTTCATGCACCTTCAGCTGTCTGGACGCATAGGCAATCACCCTACCGTCTTGCATCAGCACCGCACCGAGACCAACCCGCAATGCATCACAATATAAAGTATAAAACCCCAAACCTGTAGGCAATACCAATACTGGGATTGTAGTCAAAGATGTCTTGAGCTTTTAAGCTCTCCTCACACTCCTTTGTCCACTTAAATGGAGCACCCTTCCGGGTCAGCCTGGTCATAGGTGCTGCAATAGATGAGAATACCTCTATAAAATAACGGTAATACACCGCCAAACTAAGAAAACTCCGGATCTCCATAGCTGATGACGGTCTAGGCCAACTTTGCACTGCTTCCACCTTCTTTGGATCCACCTGGATCCCATCACTCGATACTACATGACCCAAGAATGCCATTGAGTCTATCCAAAACACACACTTTAAAAATTTTGCATATAACTTCTTTTCTCTCAAGGTCTGAAGCACAGTCATCAGGTGCTGCTCATGATCCTCCCGAGTCCGGGAGTACACTAGAATGCCGTCAATAAATACGATGACGAAGGAGTCAAGATAAGGCCGGAACACACTGTGCATCAAATGCATAAAAGCCGCTGGGGCATTGGTTAGCCCAAAAGACATAACAAGAAACTTATAGTGACTATACCGAGTCCTGAAAGCAGTCTTCGGGATATCTGGCTCCCGAATCTTTAATTGATGATAGCCGGAACGTAAATCAATCTTGGAAAATACCTTGGAACCCTATAGCAGATCAAATAAATCATCAATACGAGGCAATGGATACATGTTCTTCACTGTAACTTTGTTCAACTGGCGGTAATCAATACACATCCACATAGAACCATCTTTCTTCTTCACAAATAAGACAGGAGCACCTCAAGGTGACACACTGGGCCGAATGAAGCCCTTATCAAGCAATTCCTATAACTATTCCTTCAATTCCTTCAACTCAGGAGGATCCATACGATACGGAGGAATAGAGATGGGCTGAGTGCCCGACAACAAATCAATGCCAAAATCAATATCTCTGTCGGGCGGCATGCCCGAAAGATCAACTAGAAATACATCTGGGAAGTCCCTCACTACTGGGACTGACTCAACTGTAAGGGTATCAATACTGACATCTCTCACATAATCTAGATACGCGTCACACCCCTTCTCCACCATTCGTTGAGCTTTAAGAAATGAAATAACTCTGCTGGGAGTATACTCTAAGGTACCTCTCCACTCAAATCACGGTAAACCTGGCATAGCCAGCGTCACGGTCTTAGCGTGACAATCAAGAATAGCATAATGGGGCGACAACCAGTCCATGCCCAAGATAACATCAAAGTCTACCATGCTGAGTAATAATAAATATGCTCTAGTCTCAAAACCACTAAGAGCAATCAAACACGACCGATACACGCGGTCCACAATTATTGAATCTCCCACAGGAGTAGACACATAAACAGGGGAACTCAAGGAATTCTGAGATACGCCCAAATAGGGGGCAAAATAAGAGGACACACAGGAATACGTTGAGCTGGGTCAAATAATACCGACGCGTCTCTATGACAAACTGGAACAATACCTATAATGACAGAGTCGGAAGCAACTACCTCTGTACGAGCTGGAAGAGCATAATACCTGGCCTGGCCTCCCCTTCTATGGTGACCTCTACCTCCCCGACCTCCACCTCGAGCTAGCTGAGGAGGTGGAGTGGTAGCTGGTGCTGGAATCATAGCCTGAGGACCCGATATAGCACGTGGTGGCCGAGAAGTCTGCGGAGGTGCACCCCTCCTAAATCTGGCGAGCTGCTGGGGAACGAGCTCCAGAATAAGAACCAGTCTCTCGAGACCTCTTGGCCTCTCTCTCCTCTCGGTCCCGGGCAAGCATGCCCTCCAATCTCCTGGCAATACTCATGACCTGCTGATAAGAGATATCCATCTCCAACTCCCTGGCAATACTAATCTGGATACTAGGGTGGAGTCCCTCAATAAATCGTCAAACCCTCTCTCGAACTGTGACAACCAAGGCCAGTGTATGTCGGGCCAAATCACTGAAGCGGACTACATACTCTGACACAATAGTAGCACCCTGGCGCAGCTGCTCAAACTCCACGCGCCATGAGTCCCCGAGGCTTTGAGGGACATACTCTCTCAAAAATATGTTCGAGAACTGAGTCCATGTAAGTGAAGCTGCCTCATCCGGACTACTCAACTCATAAGCACGCCACCACTGATAGGCTGCTCCTCTAAGCTGGAAGGTGGTAAAAGAAACCCCACTCATCTCCGCAACGCCCATAGTACGGAGAATAACTGACACTCCTCCAGAAAACCCTGAGCATCATCTATAGCCAATCCGCTGAAGGTAGGTGGGTGGTACTTCTTCTACCTCTCATGTCTGAGCTGCTCCGCCTCAGAAGCAGTTGTCCTAGTCTCGTGCTGAACTGGAGCTACCGGCTACATCGGTATAATCTCTGGAACCTGGTCGGCCTGAACCCACTACTTTGGAGTATCGGCGACGGGAGTCTGTGATCCTCCCCCGGCCTGAGATGTGGCACGAACAAGTGGAATCAATCCAGCCTGAGCTAAGGTGCTGAACATGCTCAAAAACTGGGCTAGAGTCTCCTGGAGAGCTGGTGCAACAATAGGTGCCTCAATTGTCTGCCCTCCAGCTGGAGCTACTGGGGGATCCTCTGTGGCAGCTCGTGCGGGTGCTCTGGCTGCACCGCATGGACGTCCTCGACCTCTACCCCTGCCCTGGCCTCTGGCGGCTCTAGCAGGGGGCGCGGGTGCCTGGTCATCAGATCCGCCTATACATGTCCTCACCATCTGTGAGATAATAGAATATAAAAGTTTAGAATTTCGAAGTCAACAATTTCACACGACGAGGAATCAAAGAAGTGTAATCTTTCCTAACAGTTCCATAGCCTCCCGAAGATAAATACAGACGTCTCTGTACCGATCGGCGAGACTCTAGTAAACCGGCTTGTGACTCACGACACCTATGAAACTTGAGCTCTGATAGCAACTTGTCACGACCCAAACTCCCTCCGTATAACATCGTGACGACACCTAGTCTCTATGATTAGGTAAGCCTAACAAATTGTGGAATATAACAAAAAAGAAAGTAAAACTTGGCAACTAACAACGGTGGATAACTGAATAACTAGTAACAATGCCACTTGGCATGTACAATAACCAATACTCTATAAATACATAGTCTTTCCAAAACCCGGAATATCGTAAGTCACAAGCTACAGAAGGAAACTAGTTTCTCTATACACCAGAGTCTAACAAAAGAAGTACGGAAGGTAAATGACATAGGAGAGAATAGGGGGAGGTGAGGTCTGCGGACGTGGTAGATGTACCTTGAAGTATACGTACAACAGCAAGCACTCTCAGCTAACAGCGGGGCTGATAAGTAGTACCTGAATCTGCACACAAAACATGTGCAGAAGAGTAGCATGAGTACACCACAACGGTACCCAGTAAGTGCCAAGCCTAACCTCGGTAGAGTAGTGACGAGGTCAGGTTTGGGCCCCACTAAGATATAATAATAAAACAGATGCTATAATAAAAATAAAGTAAAATGGAGAAGACAACAGCAAGTATTCACAAAACAATAACAACACCGCACAATGATGTAGCAATAGGGGCACTCCCGAGATATCGTCTCGTAGTCCCAAAAGTAAATATACAGGGAGAATTCCCGAGGTATCGCCTCGTAGTCACAAAAGTAAATATGCAGGGAGAACTCCTAAGGAACCGCCTCGTAGTCTCAAAAGTAAATGTGCAGGGAGAACTCCCGAGGAACTGCCTCGTAGTCTCAAAAGTAAATGTGTAGGGAGAACTCTCGAGGAACCGCCTCGTAGTCTCAAAAGTAAACACACAGTTCAAACCGATAGATACAACAATTAACAACAAGAATTTTACAGTTAAGACTGATAAATATCAAGGGAAAAATAGGAAATCAATTAGGCATGCTGCACACAGTTCAAATAAGCAGTTAAAGCACGTAGACATGGGATATTAGACTGAATAGGATAACTACACATATTGGAATAGCTCAATTAAGACTGAAAAACAGACTAATAATTATTTAAACGGTATAACTTCCAATTTAAGGAAAAACAGGTTGCTACTTAGTAAAATAAATTGGGTTTTACAATAAATAGCCCGTATATGTACTCGTCACCTCACGTACACGGTGCTCACATATCACAACAGTACCAAATCCTAAGAGGATTTCCCCCACACAAGGTTAGGCAAGCCACTTACCTCGAACCAAGCTCAATCAATCGGTGACAATGCCTTTTCCACGAATATCCGACTCCGAATGGCCCAAATCTAGCCAAAATCAATTACATAACATAAATATAACTACAAGGAACTAACCTAGCTAATGAAATTAAAGCTAAAGCAAGAAATTAGAAAATCACCCTAAAAAACCTCCCCAGGCCCACATCTCGAAATCGGGTAGAAGTCACCAAATATGAACACCCATTCACTCACAAGTTCACTCGTACCAAAATTATCCAAATCCGATGTCAAAATCCCAATCAAAATCCAAAATCTTAGTTGAAGAACTTCTTCCCAGTTTTCCCTAATTTTCAACTCAAATCCGAAATTTAATGATAGATTAGTGGGATATAACCAAAATCAAGTGTAGAATCATTACCCAATCGATGTCTCTAAAAAACCCTCGAAATCTCGTCCAAATACGAGCTCCCAAACTCAAGTTTTGATAAAAATGGCCAAACCCTCGCTTTTGAATCTTTATATCTACCCATTTAATTCCTTCTTCGCGAACGCGGTCAAACCCTCGCGTTCGCGTTGAACAAAAAAATGTTGACAAGAATTTCCTCTTTCGCGAACGCGAGTGACCTCTCGCGAACGCGTACCTTTCACTGGCAGAACCTACACGAATGCGGGACCCTCTTCGCGAATGCGTAGGCTTAAATGCCTGAAGCTCCATCTGCCCGTTCCTCTCCGCGAACGCGAGGACCATGTCGCGAACGCATAGCCTCAGGATTCCACATATTTGCGAATGCGGGAACCACATCGCAAATGTGAAGAGTAACTCAGATGGCCTTCCTAGATGCCTTACGCAAATGCGAGAACTCCCCCGCGAACGTGATGAAGAAAATATCTGCAACAAAACACCAGAAAATCTGCTATCTTCCAAAGTCCAAAAGTGATCCGTTAAGCATCCGAAACTCACCCGAGGCCCCTGGGACCTTAACCAAATATACCAATCAATCCTAAAACACCATACGAACTTAGTCGATCCCTCAAACCACATCAAATAATGCTAAAATCACGAATTGCCCTCCAATTCAAACTTAAAGAATGTGAAACTTTAAATTTTCACAACCGATGCCGAAACCTATCAAACCATGTCTGATTGACCCCAAATTTTGCACACATGTTATACTTAATATTACGGACCTATTCCAACTTTTTGAATCATAATCTGACCCCGATATCAAAAATTCCACTACCGGTCCAAATCTCCAAAAATTCGACTTTCGCCATTTCAAGCCTAAATAAGCTACAGACCTCCAAAACACAATTCGGACACACTCCTAAGTCCAAAGTCACCTAACGGAGCTAATGGAACCGATGGAACTCTATTTCAAAGTTGTCTTCATACAGTTGCGACTACGGTCCAAATCCTAAGGCTTAAGCTTCCGTTTAGGGATTAAGTGTCCCAAAGTACTCCGAAACGAAAAACAAAACCTCTCGAAAAGTCACAATAGCAGAAAAAGATACGGAGGAAGCAATAAATATGGGTTCGGGGCTATAACTCTCAAAAGAATCGGCCGCGTCGTTACATTTCTCAAATATCAGTGACCAACTCTTTTGAAAATTCAAAAGTCAACCAATTGGCTCATCTATTACAAAATAGGTTGCCTTGTATAGACATATTGTATGCTCAATCTTCTTATACGTTTTCAAATTGATTCCGTTAGTCCTTTCGTTGTTTCAGTCAAGTCCAAGTTAGATGTTTTTGTATGTTAAAGAACTGAGTGAAGATAAAGAAATCTAATGGTCGTTGATAAAATACACATGGGTACACATTGGGGGGGGGGGGGGGAGAGAAATTGAGTGTTTACTTGCAGAACAACTTCACCACATAATATAAAAAAGGAGTCTTACGAAAAATCAAGAAGTATTGTAATAAAAAACAAAGAATTTTTAAATCAAGATTCTAATAGACCAAGTTTTGATGTTCATGGGAGGTTAGGAAAAATCCATTGTGTTGTTCATGAGATATAAAATCTGATTTCTTCTTCTACGAATAATGGTTAGCAAATATTTGATGCTGTAATTTTGGTCTAAGACAAAGTCAAATCATATTAACCTTAACAAACAAGTCACCATACGATGATTCGTATTGATCATTCAATATAAAAACTTGTACTTTATTTTTTTATGTAAAATTATTTATTTGAAAATTTATTTTGATAATATTTTACAAATACCCTTATTATTAATTTAAATATATTAATTATAAAAATAAAAAAATAACAAGTTTATTTGAAGGGATGTCATATTAGTCTCAACCGTGGTGGCTTTTCAAATAAGAACAGATGAACCGTTGCCTAACTTTTTAAATGAGAACAAAGCCTTTTCTATGAAAACTTTTCTTCATAAGACTTGGAAGAACTTTTAACATATACTCCATACGAAAATTTATTAATTACTTACAAGTATACAATCTCTGTTTTGGTCATTGAACGTTCTACAACTTCTAACTGTTTGAACTATAATGTGGTTCTGATGGTAGGCTATAATCTCATGTTTTAGTCGATTATTATATTCCAATTTATCACACTTTAGTTGAGCTTGAGCTTTAATCACTAGTGTTTTGCACTAATTGCGTGTTTTATGCCTTGTAGGAGTGATTCCGAGCTATGTAGATGTTATGGAATGAATTCAAGTGATTTGGAGCTTTGAAATTTGAGTAAAAGTCTAAGGAATTAAGCTGGGATCGTGTTCGGAGATCAACGGATGATAGTTAAGAATGAACGAAGAATCGAGCAGGCATATTATGAAATGTCTAGTAAAATGCACATAACGTTTCGCTCGGAACTCTGTTTGGGCTACACAATACATGGTTGGAAAGCTAATGCAAAGGGCTACAACTTTCATGTTTTACGTCTTTTAACTTCCCAACAGAACATGATGAATAGTGCGCAGCAAGTGCGCGGCCGCACTCTGACCGTGCATATGGGGCAGAACAGTGTGAAAAGTGCGCGGCCACACTTCCAGGTGTGCGGCCGCGCACGTCCAACTCTGAAAAAGTGTCCTTTTTCGCGTAGGAGAAGGTGTATTTGCTTGCGCCCGACCACACTTGATATATATACATAAAAATGACATTTTGAGGACTTTTGACATAATTTAGACCTAAGGAAGCTAAGGAGAAGAGGGAGAAGCAAGAGCATAAGGATTTCACCATTCATCCTCATTCAAGGCAAGGGTTTGGATGTTTTATGTTTTCCTTTAACTTAAACTTAATTTTGATGAATTTTTCCATATCCATGGTGTAATTCTTCTTTAGGGATTGATGGATTTGGTATTTTGAGAATTGTTTGTGGATATTAACTCTAGTTTTGTATGTATTGAATCGTTTTGGGCGTTTTTAATTATTACATATATATTCACATGTTTATGTAATCGAAAGAGGCATAACTTGTGATGTTTTTGCATTATCTTGTTGGGTGGATTCATTAATTTTTCTTAGTAATCGAAAGAGGCTAGTTGAGTTAATGTTTAGACCTAGTTAGGAGGATAATCGAAAGAGGTTATCCTAAAGACAAATCCACTACGAATTCTTGCATATCCTCACCAAGATTAACTTAGTTCATATCGTAAGGTTGAGACTTAATCGAGAGAGGAGTTTTTACTGAATGTCTGAACATAATAGAGTGAATTCGAGAGACTCACTCGAACCATAGAATTGAAGTAACTAGAGTTAATTCTGAACAAAGTATATTACACCTATCCAATCAACCCCTATTTTTTCCCTTTGATATCTTCTTGCTTACTCTTGTTGCAATTGTCATTAGCCAATAGTTTAGACTTTTAGCAAATTTTAGAATTAAATCACACCACTCTAAATTGTTGATCATCTTGAATAGCAATAAAGCTGTAAACTATGAAAACACTATTTAACTCTAATCCCCGTGGATACGATATTTTCTATACTATATTTGACTAGCAAGCATAATTTTTTGTTGTATTTTTAGCTCGTCAAATTTTGGCACCGTTGCCGGAGATTGGCAATCAATAGTGTTTGAAATAGTTTGTAGTGCTAATTCAGGAATCTTTATTTTTATTTTTATTTTATTTTTCTCTTTTTACGTTTGGGTGTTCTTTGACTGTGCACAGGCTACAGGTTTGATTGGTGCATGACCCGATCTTCTGGGAAGGAATTGCAACAATACGAACCAGAAATCGAGAAACATCTGCGACAGTTGAGGAAGGAAAGAAATCTCTCCGAGAATATAGAAATGGTTGGGAAATCCTCAACCAAAGAAAAGATGGAGGGAGATGATGATAATGTTGATTTGGCTGCGAGAGAGGCAGCCCAAATCAGAGAGAAAGCTGCAAGAGATGCTGAAGAAGCAGCACTCAGAGATGCACAAATTGCTTATGAGGAGGAGAGAGCTCGAAGAATAGCTCAGAATCAGCCCGTGGGTGCAGACCAGTTCGGAAACGTAGCTCCCGGCCAAGGGAGACCACTTGGTGATTATGCTAGATCGGTCTACAACCAATGTTTATCAAGTGTGAGACCACCTCCAGTTGTAATCAATAATTTCGAGCTGAAGCAAAGGTTGCTTCAAACCCTCCAAAACAATTATGTCTTCAGAGGAAAGATGAATGAAGATCCAAACAATCATCTAATGGACTCCGAGGAGATCATCAACACCTTTTAATACAATGGTGTGTCACAAGATACAATGTACATAAGGGTATTCCCCTTCACTCTGAAAGATGATGCAAAGCACTGGCTTCGAAGCTTGCCCCAGGGATCAATTAGAACACGGGAGGAGACGACCTCAAAGTTTCTTGCTAAAATTTCTCCTCAGCTAAAATGGACAAGTTTAGAATAGAAATCCATAAGTTCTGCCAGAATGAGACTGAGACTATGTTTGAAGCATGGGAGAGGTTTAAAGAGATTGTGCGAAAGTGTCAACACAACTCTATTGAACTCTGGATGCAACTCCATGACTTTTTGTATTGTTTGAAACCAACCTCACGCAGAACATTGAGCAATGCAGCTGGAGGTCCATTAATGAAGAATACTCCATAGGAGATAGTCACTATTCTAGATGAGTTATCTGAAGATGCAAATCAGTGGCCCCTCAGAGATCACTGAAAAACGATGATCAACTGGTGTTCACCAAGTTGATACTAACACATCGGTGCAGGTACAGCTTGATGCCATGGCAAATGAAATAAGGAAGCTAACCTTAGCTTTAATACATAATGAGCTATCACGCTCCAACCTCGGGGAGCGTGACCGACGCTCAACCGAGTGGACCCGGTCAAGCAAGCCTTCTAGACACTATCTACCCGACACACCTATGATCAAGAGAAGGCATGCTCTCATTAGTTAGGCAGTAGAAAGTTCATACATATATACATTACTAAGTCGTTTCATTTTGTTACATCATTGTTAAGTTTCAAAATAGATATATCCTTATGGCTGAGTAGAACAAGAGCCAAAAATACAACATGATCCGTTGACCTTTCTAACACCCATATACAACCCACATAGTGTCTACGGAGCCTCTAAAGATACAAAAGAGAGTAAATATGGTACCGGCAACAAGGTCCCGACTATACCTCAAAAAGTGACCACAATATAAATAAAAGGTACAATACATGACCCCATAATGAAACGGGGCTCACCGAGTCCGCTGAGAAGAGGATGCAACACTATCTGTGATCAACACTATCTCCTATGGAACCACCTGCATACATTTAAAGATGCAGCGCCCCCGGCAAAAGAGACGTTAGTACTATCGAATAGTACTAGTATGTAAAACTAAAACACTGTCTCAATAGAATGAACAATAATATAGGGGGAAACGGTCAAGAATGCAATATGAGCTTTAAATAACACTAAAACATCAAGTTAAGGATCACATAGATTTTTAAGTCAATTCTTGCATTATTAGGTTGGATGGTTTTTAGTGCCAATATGCCACAATCCACAATACCACTATATTCTTATATGGAGTCCGATCTCGGCCGGATCAGCTAGGCCATCTTATCTGAGACATCAACCATATTTACAATTTCATCCACAATACCACCGTGTTCTTACACGGAGTCCGATCTTGGCCCGATCGGCTAAGCCATCTCATTCGAGACATCACCCCTTTTCAATCAGTCATCTCACTTCATATTTCTTTCTCATCTTTTCAATACAATGGCACGAGTGGCCCCAATTATAAAGTTATTCTTGGTGCTTGGCCGTATTTCATGATTCAGGTTCTTTTCCACATTCCAACATTTTTATTATCATCAACAACAACACGGTTTTTCATTCAAGACTTTTTGATTTCACATGTGAGCAATTTAGAATCTAAGGCACATAGAGGCTTTTCACACAATTTGGCATAACAGTCTTTAGTCGAATTTGACTTGAATGAACATTTCCTCACACGACGAGATAACATGATGGAAGCATGGGAATACATATTACACACATATTTTCAAAACAAGCACATTCAGGATAGCAATTTCTAGGACGTTCATTTTGGGACTTGCATCGATTTCATGAATACCATGGGATTCAATTCTAAGAAGAGGGGGTCTAGCCAAAATACCTCAATTGAGCTTCTTAAAATTCTAAGGTGTTCCGGAATATTAGCAACTCTGATCTATTTTAGCAATATAGCAAAAATTGAAGCAAAAATTAGGAAAACGATCATGATTCTAGCTCACTTGAGCATTTTATCTAACACTATGTGTGTATTAATGTTCCATGGCCCTTTTATGAAAGACTTCACCATCCCACACCCCATCCTTTTCTATCTTTAACTCACTACCTCTCCACGTACCTTAAGAATACATGTATTCAAGGTAAGAAATCCCATCCCCATGAAATACCTTACTAATTGCCCATTCTAGTTGTATTTTGAATTTAAGAGCTTGGTGATAGAATCTTACCTCTTAGGATGAAGACCTAGGGTGCTTCTCTTGATAATATTCAAAGGTTTAAGCAAGAATTGAAGAGAAATATTTGATGAGGATCACTTTCTCCCTCTAAGACTCTCTCTCACTCCAAAGATATCAGAAATAAGCTCAAAATCGTCTATGGGATGTGTTTTAACAGAATAGGGTTGGGTTTAAAAACCCCAAAAATGAAGCTCCGAAACAGGTGCTGCGGTGGCATATGCGACCGCATAATGATTATGCGGTTCGTGAAATGACCGTGAAAGGTGGCTCTAGGAACTGGGCTGGCCTGCTTCACTCTGCGGCCGTTATGTAGCACGGAGACCTGTTATGCAGTCGCATAATGCGCCTCAGAACCTCCCTCCGCAAAAGTCTAAGGATGACTAAGCGACCAAAGTGTGGCCCGCAAAATGGTTATGCGGTCGCATAATTGGCCGCGAAATTGATATAAAAAATGCCCCAGAAAACTGCCTCACTCTGCGACCATTTTGCGGTCCGCAGAAATGCCGACTTCTGCCCAATATTTTCCTTCAACTCCCCAGGCACTGTTCAATCCAAAAAGTCCGAACTGCGGCGAGCTCGCCGCGAAGAATTTCTACTACTACTAACCTCTACGCCTGCTTCGGCATCACGAAATTCGAGCTTTTAGGAAACATTTTATGGGGCCTTACATGAGCCTCATGTAACATGTGACATATATGCAAGAGGACACCCTACTCATGAGTGTCAAGCTTCAATGGAGGAAGTTAATGTTGTGGGTAACTACAATTTCAATGCAATGGGTCAGAAGCACCCCTGTTTTTTATGGAGTTCACCTAGGGTTACAGCAAATGCATGGCAACAAAACAACTCCAGATTTCAAGGAGCTCCTGGTTTTGTGAATCAGCAGAGGCCGCAGTTTTAGCCTCAACAACCAATTCAGTTTGGGTTAGAAGATCTAATGAAATCCTTCATTGTCAAGACTGATAAAAGATTAGATGATCATGGGGCAACTATCAAAGAACTTGGGACAGGTTTGCATAACTTTGAGAGATAAGTGGGACAAATTATAACTGTATTATCTGAGAGGATCCCAGGTACTTTGCCTGCTGATACTGAAAAGAATCCCAAATAAACGGTAAATGCTGTGACCTTGAGAAGCGGACAAGTGTTGAAGGATCCCACTCCAATTCAAGTAGAAGCTATGCATGAAAAAGAAAGTGGGAAGGATTTGAAAATTGAAGATGATGATAAAAAGACTGAGAATAAGAAAGGCAAGAAAGGAGCTGAGAAAAAGAAAAAGGAGGAAACTTCAAGAAGAGAGGACACTGATGATGGGAGCAAGCACAAGCCTGCTCTACCTTTTCCTCAAAAGCTCTATAGAGAAAAGCTGGACAAGCAGTTTGGGAGATTTCTAGACATGCTAAGACAAGTTAATGTAAACCTGCCATTCACTGATATTCTCTCACAAATGCCTGCTTATGCAAAGTTCTTGAAGGAGATCCTTACAAAGAAGAGGAAGATAGAAGAGACCTCAGTGGTCAAGCTCACAGAGCATTGTAGTGCAATCTTACAAAATAAACTCCCACAAAAGTGTGTAGATCCAGGGAGTTTTACTATACCTTGCTCCTTAGACACTCTAAATTTTGATAAGTTTTTATGTGATTCCGGTGCCTCAATTAATCTAATGCCATTGTCTATTTATAGGAAACTAGAGAAGGATATTGGAGAGATAAGGTCGGTGCCAATATCTTTGCACCTGGCAGACCAAACGACTATTACACTCGAGGGGATAGTAGAAGTTGTTTTGGTGTGGGTGGATAAGTTCGTATTTCATGTAGATTTCATAGTGGTGAATATGGAGGAGAAAAAGGAGGTCCCCCTCGTCCTAGGAAGACCATTTTTAGTAACGGGTAGAGCTATACTATATATATATGATAGAAAACTCATTCTTAGAGTGGGTGAGGAGACTGTGACTTTTGAGATGAATGTAGCAACTGCAGTAAAAAAGGAGAAGCCAGCTGCAAGTGTTGAGTGGAAGGTGATGAGTTCAAAAGTGAAGGCTCCAGTGATTGAGAAAGACAAGTGTGGGGTGTACCCCAAGAAGGCTGAGAAGAAGTTGTCCGCGTGGATGTGTGCACTAGTTCGGGCGCATGGAATGGAGCCCGACTTCGACTCAAACCCCGACTAAAAATTTAGGAAAATTTTCTTTACCTTATGCTTTTTAATTGTGTGTCATGGGGACATTCCACAACTTAAAGTATGGGGTAGGGGGATATTTGTATGTTGTATGTATATGTCTTTTAGTTTTTGTTAATTTTAGTAGTTAGAGATAGAAAAAATTGAAAAAACATAAAAATGTTAAAATTTTTTATTTTTCCCGACGATGGATATCATTCGACGGGTTTCTTGAGGGAATTAAGTCGAAAGAAAAAGACAAAAAAATTTCTTTTGTGGTTCATGTAATAATTCCTCCTTGGTTTTTCTTTGTGCCGCAGTTCTTTTTCAAGGGTTTTGTTTGAACTGGGTGTAGTTAGTTTTTATTTTTAGGAGTAGGAAACCTTGTGCTATGAATTGAATTGAAGGCAACTTCTCTTAACTTTATTATGCCTTGAGAATAGTAAGTGCTTTAGTTGTGACGATTAGGCTCAGTTTTTAACTCCTGCATAAGTACCTTAATTTGTATAAGTTCAACTTTGCTTAACTGGTTTGACTAAAGTGTCTTGAAAAATCAATCTTGAGTGAGTTATTTGCCATGTGTGTGTGAGGTTTGGTGTATTCTCTTCATTGTATTTGATGTCTAGAACTTGCCCCGTGTGTTTGCAAAGTGAAATAGTAGTTTTGTTCAGTCTTGGAAGTGATATAGGCGTTTCTTTGTTGAGCCAGCTATATGGTTTACCCACCAACTTGTTATGTATCATAGTTAATACCGTTGATCCTGTAGTCCTATGTTTTGGCCACCACATTTCAAGCCTTACCCAGTTATTTGAATTGATCATCTATTTGAACCAATTACCTCTCGTGAGCACTTGAAATTATTATGAACTTTGTAAAAGTTGAAGTGTGGGGTGGTTGGTTTGTCTTTTGAGTGAAAATACTGAAATAAGGAGAAAAGTGCAATGAATTGAAAAATATAAGAGCCACTTGAATTGAAAAAAAAATAGTTGTATTGTTGTGAACGAGATTCATTGATAAGTGGTAACTCTTGATGTAATGGTGCTTAAATAATTTGGCGAGTTAATACATGTTGATGTCAAGGTGGAGTATGGTTTGACATAAGTGTGGGGTTTGAACAATGAAATGTATGTATTAAAGTGCTTAGGGAGGTGTAGTCACTCTTATATCTAAATGTATCCTACTTGTCCCGCAACCTACATTACAACCAGCTAAAAGTCCTACTTGATCCTTGACTGAATGAGCTCAATTAGTAGAGTAGTACACTATGGGCATGCCTATGGTTCATCTTTTGTGGTATATGAATGTTGTGTCTGAGAGTGAGTGAATTCTTTCTATCTTGAGTTCCTGATTGTTCTTAATTTTTATTGTGTGTGGAACTACTCTCTATTATTGTGTGAGGGCACATGATTCATGAAGGAAATGTAATATCATTGACCTCTATGTTAGAGTAAGTGAGTGAGTTGTGAATATTGCGTGGTACTTGTGAGTCAAATCTTGAGCTGAAGATGTTACTCTATTATGCTTAGTCTATTTTAAATATTCTTGATGTGATGAATTAGGAGAGTTGCTTAATAAGGTTGTGTCTATATAAAGTGTATTTTGATTGCTCGAGGACGAGCAATGGTTTAAGTGTGGGGTGTTGGTGGTAGGCTATAATCTCATATTTTAGTCGATTATTACATTCCAATTTACTGCACTTTAGTTGAGTTTGAGCTTTAATCGCTAGTGTTTTGCACTAATTGTGTGTTTTATGCCTTGTAGGAGTGATTCCGAGCTATGTAGATGTTATGGAATGAATTTAAGTAATTTGGAGCATTGAGGTCTGAGTAAAAGCCCAAGGAATTAAGACGGGATTGTGTTTGGGGATCAACGGATGATAGTTAAGAACGAACGAAGAATCGAGCAGGCATATTGCGCAGTGTCTAGTAAAATACACATAACTTTACGCTCGGAAATCTGTTTGGGCTCCACAATATATTGTTAGAAAGCTAATTCAAAGGTCTACAACTTTCATATTTTACGTGGTTTCAAATTTGTTTTACATTGTTTCAACTTCCCAATATAACAGGGTGAAAAGTACACGGCAAGTGCGCGACCGCGCACTGACCGTGCATATGGGGCAGAACAATATGAAAAGTGCTTGAGCACACTTCCAGGTGCACGGCCGCGTACGTCCAACTCCAAAAAAGTGTCCTTTTTCGCGTAGAAGATGGTGTATTTGTTTGTGCCCGACCCTACTTGGTGTGTGTGTGTGTGTGTGTGTATATATATATACATATATATATATATATATATATATATATATATATATATATATATATAAATGGTATTTTGAGGACTTTTGACATAATTTAGATCTAAAGAAGCCAAGGAGAAGAGGGAGAAGCAAGAGCACAAGGATTTTACCATTCATCCTCACTCAAGACAAGGGTTTAGATATTTTATATTTTCCTTTGGCTTAAACTTAATTGTGATGAATTTCTCCATATCCATGGAGTAATTCTTCCTTAGGAATTGATGGATTTGGTGTTTTGAGAATTGTTTGTGGATATTAACTCTAGTTTTATATTTATTGAATCGTTTTGGGTGTTTTTAATTATTGCATATATATTCATATGTTTATGTAATCGAAAGAGGCATAACTTGTAATGTTTTTACATTATCTTGTTGGGTGGATTCATTAATTCTTCTTAATAATCGAAAGAGGCTAGTTGAGTTAATGTTTAGACCTAGTTAGGAGGATAATCGAAAGAGGTTATCCTAAAGACAAATCCACTACGAATTCTTGCATATCCTCACTAAGATTAACTTAGTTCATATCGTAAGGTTGAGACTTAATCGAGAGAGGAGTTTTTACTGAATGTTTGAACATAATAGAGTGAATTCGAGAGACTCACTCGAATCATAGAAGTGAAGTAACTAGAGTTAATTCCGAACAAAGTATATTACACCTATCCAATCAACCCCTATTTTTTCCCTTTGATATCTTCTTGTTTACTCTTGTTGCGATTGTCATTAGCCAATAGTTTAGACTTTTAGTAAATTTTAGAATTAAATCACACAACTTTAAATTGTTGATCATCCTGAATAGCAATAAAACGTAAACTACGAAAACACTATTTAACTCCAATCCCCGTGGATACAATATTTTTTATACTATATTCGAATAGCAAGCATAATTTTTTGTTAGTGTTTTTAGCTCGCTAGGTTCCAACTAATGAAGCCTGGTATTTTAAGAATGCAAGTAAGAGACAATTGGAAGTTTCGAAAAGGGGAAGAAAACAACAAAATGAGACTTCAATGATTGATAACGAAATGAGCCGCATCACTGCTTGATCAAGGTTGGAATCGTTGTATTATCAAATTTAAAAGCTAATGTTGGAAAATTAACTAAAGGATTACATTTTCCAAGACAGAGAAGGAATGCATTTTATCTTCTTGTTTGATCTTTTATCAATTCTGCAATGCCTAACTTACGAAATACGGTAGAATAAAAATTCAGGTTAGTTATTGGTTCGGAAAAAACATATGGCTATGCCAAACAAAGGCCTAACTGAAGTGTCGTTGATTTGGAATTGTCACAATTTGGCAAGTTTGATGACAACAAATTAAAATATATTTCTGTCTCATTTTATAATTTATTTATTATTTCTTATCCTTGGTAGATGTTCATGATGCGCTGATCTAAAAATATATGTTATTCCACTTACATGTATGTGGTGATAGAAAATAGCATATGATTAATGGTAATTTTTTTAATTTCTTACCAAATGAATATTAATTAACTTTGTTATAATTATATAGCACACATGAATATATGTAAAAGATTATTTTCACAGCAATAAAATATAAATTAAGCTTATATTAATACTTGAAAATATCTTAAGATCGTGAAACTGATATTTATATATCACGACCCAAAATCCTAACCTGTCTTGATGACGCCTATCGATGGTACTAGGCAAGCCGATTCTCAAAAATACTTCTAATGTTTCATAAAAGTTAAGTCAAAAGCTTTTACATGACAGAGTTTTTTGTAAACACTGGAGTTAAACTCAAAATACAGTGCGGAAAATAGCCCCAAACATCGGGTGTCATTAAGTCATGAGCATCTAAACAACCAGTCTAAGAAACAGTGTCTACAAGAGTCTGTGTCAAAATACCAATACCGAAAAGAAAAGATAACAAGGAAGGAGAGACAAGGACCGCGAACGCCGACAGCTACCTCGTGAATCTCCGATACTCAACCACGCACAAGATCAACGTCCTCCGTGACCGGAAACACCTAGATCTGCACATGAAGTGTAGGGTGTAGCGTGAGTACAACCAACTCAGTAAGTAACAATAATAATTAAAGAACTAAAAGGTAGTGACGAGCTATACAAATACAGTTCATTTCAGTAATTTCAGCAATGAAAGCAGACATGTTTCAATTCCGGCAATTTAAGTCAAGTCAGTTACACATTACCAAGTTTAGGTAAAATCGGATACAATATTTTTCAGAAATTTCAAAACAGTGATATATAGCAGCTAAGTGCAATAATAAATGAAAGCAAGTATAGCCTCTCAGGGCAACATTTACTCAACCTTTCTCAATAGCTCAATCACTCGGCTCTCAGCTCTCAACACTCACACTCAATAAGTACCTGCATTCACTGGGGGTGTACAGACTCCGGAGGGGCTGCTACAGCCCAAGCGCTCACTGGCTGTACGGACAACTCACGTGCTATAGTATAATATATGGATCCGCACGGATAACTCACGTGCTATAGTATAATATATGGATCCGCACGGACAACTCACGTACTATAATATATCTCACAATTAGGCCCTCGGACTCATTCAGTCATAAATCCATCCGGTCTCTCGGGCTCTCAATAATCATGAAATTAGCCCAAACAACAATGATATGATGCCTTAATAATGAACACTAGAGACGGAGATAAAATAAATAAGTAAACTGTGACTGAGTACAAGTAACAATAAGCAGGAAGGTTCAACAGGTATCACGACCGCTGTGGGTTTTTACAGCACCAACACATAGCCTAAGCATGATTTCTAACATGATTCAGTGTCAAATTTCTATAGCACAGAAAGGGCACATAGCTAACAACAAGCTTATTCAACTTTTCAGTTACACGGAATGGACCAAGTCCCAATTCCTCCGATGCACGCCCACAAGCCCGTCACCTAGCATATGCGTCACCTTCAAATTACTCACATAATATAATAATCCGGGGTTTCATACCCTCAGGATAAAATTTAAAACTGTTACTTACCTCAAACCGCGCAAAACTCTACTCCAAAGTGCCTTTGCCTCTCGAATCGGTCTCCAAATGCCCGAATCTAGCCACAAGCAGTACAATACAATTAATATAGGCTAAAGGAATCAATTCCATAAGGAAAACAAAACATTATTAGCCAAAATCCGAAATTGGCTCAAACTCGCCTCCGGGACCACGTCTCGAAAATCTACAAAAGTCACAAAACCCGAAAGCCCATTCACTCACGAGTCTAACCATACTAAATTTATCAAAATCTGACACCCTTTGGTAATCCAAATCCCCAAAGTTCACTCTCCCATTCTTTAGCCCTAAACCCCCAAATTTCACCTCAAAAACTCACCAACTAGGTGTAAATTCAGTGGAGAAACATAATTATTGAAGAAAAATGGACACAAGGATCTTACCTCAAGAATTTCACTTGAAAAGCCCTCTCAAAATCTCCAAAATCCGAGTTCAGAATGATGAAATGAAGCCAAAATCGCGAAACTTTCATTTTAAACATTCTGCCCAGACCCATTTCGCACCTGCGACCTTTATTCTGCATCTGCGGTCCTTCTTCTGCGGTGAATACTCCGCATCTACAAAAGTCACTTAGCCCAGCTGCCACAGCTTCTTCGAGCCTTGGAACGCATCTGCGCAATTGCAGGTGCGGAAAATTCCATCGCACCTGTGCGCCGGCCCGCACCTGCGCCCGTCCGCCCGCTTCTGCGCCCAAAAGTTTGCATATGAGGTCCCTTCCCAAAGCCTTCCTGGCCGCTTCTGCGGTTCCCAATCCGCAGATGCGATTGCACCAGCAGTACAAACCTTCAGCAATTCTTCTACTTCGAACCTTGATCCGTTAACTTCCCGAAATCAACCCGAGGCTCCCGGGACCTCAACCAAACATACCAACAAATCTTATACCATCATACGAACTTAGTCGAATCCTCAAACCACCTCAAACAACATAAAAAACACGAATTACACACGGATTAAAGCCTAATGAATTTTAAAACTTTCAAATTCTACAAACGACACTGAAACCCATCATATCACGTCCCATTGGCCTCAAATTTAGCACACAATTCATAAGTGGCACCACGAACTTACTCCAACTTTCGAAAATTTAATCCAACCCCGATATCAAAAAGTCCACCCTCGGTCAAACTTTTCAAAAACTTCAAATTTCCATTTTTTGCCAAGTGACCCCGAAACGACCTACGGAACTCCAAATTCACTTCCGGACGCGCCCTTAAGTCCAGAATCATCATACGAACCTGTTGGAACCTTCAAATCTAGATTCCGAGGTAATTTACACGAAATCACACCTTAGTAAATTCTTCCAACTTAAAGCTTTCGAAATGAGAATTATCTTTCTAAATCAACTCCAGACTTCCCGAAATTCAATTCCGACCACACGTACAAGTCATAATATTTGAAGTGAAGCTAATCATGGCCTCAAACTGCCGAACGACGCGCTAGGGCTTAAAACGACCGGTCGGGTCATTACATTCTCTCCCACTTAAACATACGTTTGTCCTCGAACGTGCTAAGAACTGTTTTGGAGTTGTCTGAAATCACCGTTTAACACCTCGTACACCTACCCGTGTTACCAGAACTCCGTTGAGCATATTAGCTCGTGCCAATCTAAAGATCTTCCTCTTTATTTAGTCAAGTAAGCCTTAGAGTCAAATTCCAACGCCTGTAATTCTCCACCAGGCCTGTTTCCAACATACGAACATCGTATCAATCACTACACACTGCACCAAATACGATTGTATACCCTTACTGAATTCTTTCCATGCACCGCGTAACTCATTTGCCCAAGGCAATCTTCCCAAAGCACAACAACTAAAATTTCCACTGACCCGAAGCCCGTAGTGTACCTCATAACCAATTAAGCCTTGCTTTAACTCTCGCAATACAGCCACGACAAAGAAGGTGTGTAGAACTCATAACGACCTGCCGAATCACAATTTATGGAGTCTCTCCTCTCGACAAGAACCATTACCTTATTCTGGACTTAATAAGAATATTTACTCTTTAATATGCCTTATAGAAATCTGATCGCACTGATCCCGGGTACCATAATCTCGTTTTATCCAGTACAAGCTGCTCAGGCAATAAGCCACCTCAGCTATTGCAAAAGCCTCATAAGATGCCACATTATGCTAACAGGCTACAAACTCGAATGTGATACATAAGAAAAACGAACTCTGGAATGAACTACTCAACCCACATAACTAATTTAATAACCAAAAAGATGTTATGAACCTTCCTCAGAAATGAGACACAAAACACACAAGAATAGCTATGGGAAACTGTAGTCAACGTCACACTGTTGCGGCGTGCAACCCGATCCACACATGATACCATTGCGGCATGCAACCCGATCCAACCATGACACCCGTGGCGGCGTGCCACCCGATCCAAACAACATACCCGTGGCGGCGTGCCACCTAATCCACACATAATAATCTAAAGAAATCACACATCGACCCGTCTCACAACCCACATGGCACAATAGAGTATTACATGAAATAGCTAGCGACGAAATTAACATCCCACGCCCGAATACTCTTCCATAAGGAATGCCATGCTAAATGAACACACCCAGGCTGGTATAGAGTACACATCCACATTTGGACCCATCAACGGACCTCAAACCAATTCTGATCATACCATGCTCGGGCAAATAGCCTCTCAAGGATCCACAATGACCCTTTTCCCATGACACGCAAGAACAACCGACGAATCAGGAACAAATTTCCACAATTCCCAACCAACTGAATAGAGCACCTTTTCAGGCCTAAACCCTCACATTAGCGATAGCACAAAAAATCTCTATACTTGATTGCAATCTTTAATCAATCAAGTGACTACATGTCACACTTATACAATCTTCCCGTGGGATACACTCCTATGACCTTCCGCACCAGGTAACAAGTCTGCACCTCTATACCGCCGGCCATATTAATGATGTAAAGCAAATTAAGAATTCGCAAATTGATACACAAAGCCTCTTACACAGGACACCGATCTCAGGTGACGCTAAGGACAATACCAGCTGATTCTAACCATCTGAATTCTTTCCTGCTCGTTCGAGCTAGTGATGTTCTTGCCAACACCGAACTAGAATCTTGATCCTCAGCTTTTGATTTCCATGCCTCTCACTGCATCTAACATGACAATACGTGAGAGTACAAAAATTCCATAATAACCCCTGATCCACTAATAGAATAAACACTCCGTCATATAGCAACCTTTCACTTAACTCATTTCAGGAGAACCATTGCAACACGCGACCGAATTCTCATAACCGCAGAAATAACAACCCCAAGTAGTGGTCTAAATAACCATAACCCTTCCGGGATCCATCTACACATAACATGCCATAATAACTCGAATGCCTCCAAGTAAAATCAATTACGGTGGCCGTCAAGCCTCGCATGTACTGCCACAACAACCTGTAAAACTTAACACGTTGAAGGAACTGATCATTGCCACATCATGCTGATTCAATCATTGCTAACCGATCTGACTTCTTCTAGTTTACTCCGGACTTGCCTTAGGAATAATAATAGCTCCATTAAAAACATGACGAACCCAATTCGCACTCATCCAGAAGGACCCTATTCACGAGACCATGTTGTCTAAAAACCCACAAACCATCTCATACCCTCCTTGTGCACACATTCACATCTTCAAATGGTACACCCATTATGATATTCCCTTTATGAATCCGAAGTTATTTTTTCCCATTCCTCCAGTGCTACACCACAGACCGATGATAACATAGAACACTCCAAGCCCTTTTTGTAATCAGCTACAATGCTCGATATTTAACCATACTATGGACTCAGAATCTTTAGGCACCGCACTTTACAAAAAATTTATTTTTTGAATCCACTAGGACCGTTGTTGAGAGTCACTCACTCTGACTTGTTCCCAAATATGATCAAACTCCAAGGCTCTGCTAGCACATGAACGCCCTCTCAAAGAAGCACCAGGCTAAATCACCCTTCTCGTATATCACATCTACATGAAGCATAAATCTTGAGTCTTCCCAAAGCTTGAACATGAATTGATAAGGCCAATTATAGCACACATATCTCAAATTCTTTGCTCAAATCACAACTGATGTTCTCTTTCCTTAGTCGTAATAACCCACCAATATGCCGATAACCAGAAACCTCACAAGTAGACAACCATGCAATCCAATTGTAGGCGGTGGGTCTCTCTCACTTAGCTTGAAGCTACCATTACATAACCCTGGAACCTACCAAGATTCCTTCTTCTTCACTGACACGACCTCGCGCAATCGACTCGCCAAATTCCTCGAAATCTTTTTGTTAATCATTTCATGGACGCTCTGAATCCCTAGCCACATTCACATGTTCGACCTCTTACCGGGTAGCCAGTAGAATTCTTCGCAGAAGCTTTGTCAACACCATGCAACCATTAACCTGCTCACCGAAAATAACCCACCTGTGGAAATTCCATGCCGACATCTTCCAACAACGCTGCACCGAGTACAATTACCACAAAACCAATAAACCATCCTAAGCCCGTGCTCATTCACCAACTGTACAAGTCCGTTCACTTCTCATGAACATCCACTAAAGGCGAGACAATATATTCCAATCCAAAGTCATGTTGTATCCTTCTTCAAATCAATCAATTCCTTTCCATCGTATCCTACCTTTCTCCGTATAGCAGCCAATATTCCAAATTAAGTTCGTAGACTTAGTCACTGTCCACCATGAGTTCCAAATCTCTCTAAACTTTCCTCAACACATGTAGCTATCCTACCACAGAACACATATGCTACTCTGCGACTCTCCTAGTTTGGTCAAACCCTCTCCTTTAGGAAACTTCCCGACTTCTGCTTTTCATACTTAACCTAATAGTAATTCACCCACCGCGAGACTCCCTCCCGCCATGTCCTTCCCTATCCTTCGCTTCCCCGCTGTTGCCTTAAATCAAAATCCATATCTGTAGCACTTAGATTAATCGATCGCTACCAACTTTAAAACTCCCCGAAGACCACCTTTCTCGAGCCATCAACACTAGGAACACCGATTCGATTCTGAACCATAGCACCCTGCGATCTCTGACAGCCGCTTCCCCGGCACCATTCCACCATACCCTGCCCCGAAGGCAAATTAAAGAAAATCATAACACCGACGAACTTAACACATTCAACAAGGACAACAACGCCACATCATAGATAAATATTTTGCCATGCTCGAAAATACCAAGTCTCGTTACTTCATCAACCCAACCCTGAACATTCATAGTCCGATTGCCTTTCCTTTGCTGGAAATAAAATGCTGAGCCTTTGAATCATGCACTGAGAAAACCTCATTTCAAGTCATTCACTGCCCCGACACATAGACAATCATTTTACTATTACATCAATACTATGCGATAACAACTCATGAATCATCATAACAACTAGTGTACAACTTCAACTCCATAGGATTTACTGATACTAATCTGAAACGACAGGATAGCCTTCCACAAGGCGACGACCATAGCCCAAGCAATTACGCAGGGAGAAACATCCTGCACCACATCTGTAGTACCATTAAAATTCCTCGATTCCCAATTGATAACAAGCGCTTCACGTCGCAAAAGATTGAGTAGGAAAGAAATAAAGGCACAAGCCTCAAAGGAATCAAATCGCACGATAAGGAATCAAGAAGGGAAGTGCTCCTATCAACCCTGTAGCCTCTCAAAGATAAGTACAGACGTCTCTGTACAGATCCGCAAGACTCTACTAGACTCGCTCATGACTCGTGAGACCTAAGTGAACCTAGTGCTCTAATACCAACTTGTCACGACCCAAAATCCTAACCTGTCGTGATAGCGCCTATCGATGGTACTAGGCAAGCCGATTCACAACAATACTACCAATGTTTCACAAAAGATAAGTCAAAAGCTTTTACATGACAGAGTTTTTTGCAAAAACTGGAGTTAAACTCAAAATACAGTGCGGAAAATAGCCCCAAACATCGGGTGTCACCAAATCATGAGCATCTAAACAACCAATCTAAGAAAGAGTATCTACAAGAGTCTGTGTCAAAATACCAATAGAGAAAAGAAAAGATAACAAGGAAAGAGAGACAAGGACTGCGAATGTCGACAGCTACCTCGTGAATCTCCGATACTCAACCACACACGAGATCAACGTCCTCCGTGACCGGAAATACCTGGATCTACACATGAAGTGCAGGGTGTAGCATGAGTACAACCAACTCAGTAAGTAACAATAATAATTAAGGAACTGAAAGGTAGTGACGAGCTATACAAATACAGTTCATTTCAGTAATTTCAGCAATGAAAGTAGACATGTTTCAATTCCGGCAATTTAAGTCAAGTTAGTTACACATTACCAAGTTCAGGTAAAACCAGATACAATATTTTCCAGAAATTTCAAAACAGTGACATATAGCAGCTAAGTACAACAACAAATGAAAGCAAGTACAGCCTCTCAGGGCAACAGTCACTCAACCTTTCTCAATAGCTCAATCACCCGGCTCTCATCTCTCAACACTCACACTCAATAGGCACATGCGCTTACTGGGGGTGTACAGACTCCGGAGGGGCTCCTACAGCCCAAGCGCTATAATCCGTACGGACAACTCACATGCTATAGTATAATATCTAGATCCACAAGGACAACTTACGTGCTATAGTATAATATTATGGATCCGTACAAACAACTCACATGCTGCAAGGACAACTCATGTGCTATAATATAATATCTCACAATCAGGCCCTCAGCCTCACTCAGCCATAAATCCTTCCAGTCTCTCGGGCTCTCAATAATCATGAAATCAGCCCAAAAACAATGATATGATGCATCAATAATGAACAATAGAGATGGAGATAAAATAAACAAGTAAGCTGTGACTGAGTACAAGTAACAATAAGCAGGAAAGTTCAACAGGTATCACGATCGCTGGGGGTCTTTACAGCACCAACACATAGACTAAGCACGATTTCTAACATGATTCACTGTCAAATTTCTATAGCACAGAAAGGGCACATAGCTAACAACAAGCTAATTCAACTTTCCAGTTTCACGGAATGGATCAAGTCCCAATTCTCACGGTGTACGACCACACGCCCGTCACCTAGCATGTGCGTCACCTCTAAAATACTCACATAATACAATAATGCGGGGGTTTCATAACCTTAGGACCAGATTTAAAACTGTTACTTACCTCAAATCACGCAAAACTCTACTCCAAAGTGCCTTTGCCTCTCGAATCGGTCTCCAAATGCCCCGAATCTAGCCACAGACAGTACAATTTAATTAATATAGGCTAAAGGAATTAATTTCATAAGAAAAGCATGAAATTATAAGCTAAAATCCGAAATTGGCTCAAATTGGCCCCCGGACCCACGTCTCGAAATCCAACAAAAGTCACAAAACCGAAAACCATTCACTCACGAGTGTAACCATACCAAATATATCAAAACCCGACACCATTTGATCATCCATTCTCTAAAATTCACTCTCCAATTCTCTAGCCCTAAACTCCCAAATTTCACCTCAAAAACTCACCAACTAGGTGTAAAATCAGTGGAAAAATATAATTATTGAAGAAAAATTGACACAAGGATCTTACCTCAAGAATTCCAGTTGAAAATCCCTCTCAAAATCTCCAAAATCCGAGCTCAAAATGATAAAATGAAGCCAAAATCGCGAAACTCTCATTTTAAACATTCTACCCAGACCGCTTTCGCACCTGCGGCCATTTTTCTGCATCCGCTGTCCCGCTTTTGCGGTGAAGGACTCTGCATCTGCGGAATTCACTTAGCCCATCTGCCACTCTTTTGCGAGCCTTGGAACGCATATGCGCAATCGCAGGTGCGGAAAAATCCATCGCACTTGCGCGCCTGCCCGCACTTGCGCCCGCCTGCTCGCTTCTGCGCTCAAAATTCTGCATCTGCGGCCCTTGCCCAAAGCCTTACTGGCTGCTTCTGCGGTCCCTTTCTCGGATCCGCGAACTCGCATCTGTGGTTTCCAATCCGCAGATGCGATTACACCAGCAGTTGTAAACCTTCAGCAATTCTTCAACTTCGAACCTTGATCCATTAACCTCCCGAAATCAACCCGAGGTCCCAGGGACCTCAACCAAATATGCCAACAAGTCTTATAATATCATATGAACTTAGTCGAATCCTCAAACTACCTTAAAGAACATCAAAAATACGAATTACACGCGGATTCAAGCCTAATGAATTTTGAAACTTTCAAATTCTACAAACGACGCCGAAACCCATCAAATCACGTCCGTTTGGCCTCAAATTTTGCACACATGTCATAAATGGCACCACGAACCTACTCCAACTTCCGAAAATATAATCCGACCCCGATATCAAAAAGTCCACCCTCGATCAAACTTTTCAAAAACTTCAAATTTTTATTTTTCGCCAAGTGACCCCGAAACGACCTATGCACCTCCAAATCTACTTTCGGAAGCGCCCCTAAGTCCAGAATGATCATTCGAGCCTATTGGAACCTTAAAATCCCGATTCTGAGGTCGTTTACTCGAAATCACACCTTAATAAATTCTTCCAACTTAAAACTTCCGAAATGAGAATTTTCTTTCTAAATCAACTCCAGACTCCCCGAAATTCAATTCCGACCACACGTACAAGTCATAATACCTGAAGTGAAGCTACTCATGGCCTCAAACTGCCGAACGACGCGCTAGAACTCAAAACGCCCGGTCAGGTCGTTACACTATAAGGTAATTTATTTATATACTTCAAAGTTGAGATCATAACTAAAATATTATATTAATTAAAATACTATTTTAAAATAAAAGAAGAACACTGAGTAGTGTCTTCTCTTAAAGATTGTATCCCTTCTTTACTAACTAATCGTTTGAATTATGCTTTAACTATTGGTGGCTTTAAATCAAAAATCACATTTTACATAAAGGGAATTTTCCAACATTCTGAAGAACAAGTCATTGATCTACCAATTCTTCGACGTTGAAGAAGTATTGTTATTCCTCATTCTTTATTTTCTTTCCTCTAATTTTAGAACCTCTTCTCTTTGTTGTACTTTCTTTTATGTATATAATTATTTACTCGAATACTTATTTTAATAATATTAATATTATTTTATAAAATTATATACTATATAACTTGGTATACACGTGCAACGCACGTGCCGATAAACTAGTTATAAAAAAAAGTAAGAAGTTGTGCGTTCAAGATCCCAATATGCTACATCAGGCTCAAGGTAAAGATTAACATTTGATAGTAAAATTTATTGAAATTACAATATTAATCGTTCAAGCGCTCACTATTAAGGATTGTATTTATCCTTGTAGAGACATAAAATTTATTTGGTCTAATCCAAATAAAAATTTGAATCAAATACTATTGGGTTGAATAATTAATTTGGACTTTACAAATTAAATAAATCCACTTTATTTTCAAGCCAAATGTCTATTTTATCTTAAGGTCCAAACTTATGCTGTCATGGCTCAAATCCTACCAGGATTATGATGACACCTAACTCAACCTGCTAGGCGAACCAACAGAAATAAAACACAGATATAACATCATAAAAGCTAAGATAAGACATAAACCATGCTAATATCATAACATAACCTTGAATTTAATATAATAAGTGTGAAATCAAACATAATCACCCCTACGAACTGGTATCACAACGTCATGAGCGCTAAGAGAAACAAAATACATAAATATTAAGAATACATCACTGTCTGAACAAGATAACAATAATAGAAAAAGGAAAGTGACTCTAAGGTGCTGCGGGGGGACTATGCAGCTCTACCTTGAGTCTCAAAAAATAATCAGCTATCGAGGGCTCCCCTGGGTCCTGCTAGTACCTAGATCAATACCTACATAAAAATATACAGAAGTATAGTATGAGTATAAAAATTAACATGTACTCAGTAAGTATCAAGTCTAACCCTAACAAAGTAGTGGCTTGATTTTGACAAGAATACTCACTTTCTATAAACCTGTACAGTTTATAATCATAGGAAATAATAGAAGAGACAACAAGGAACAACGTATCCACTAAACATAGTCAAAACACGAGGGATAATACTTATTCCTTCAGTTATCATGATCAATACATGAATTAGAGCATCAGAACAATATATAAATGGAATATGCATTAAGTAACATTCAGCATCAATAAGAATCGACAATGTTTATGCATGATAAAGACTCTAACTTTAGTCAAAATCGGCAGAAATCCATATGCCCACAAACCTTGCATGCACGTTGCCGGTGGGATTTTGGTATTCAATGACTCTAGAGGGATGGATCCATATTCACGCCGCAATAGTAACGTAAATCATACGCCCTAACAGATATCTCAGCATATGAACCAAAATTCATACGCCCAAACAGATGCCTCAAAATAGGAATGTAAATTCACACACCAAAATAGATGCTTCAAAATAAGAAAGTAAATTCACACGCCGAGACAATCTAAGATGAATAATGAAAACAAAATCTTTATGCTAGCATGGTTCATATAAGAAAATAGTATATGACTACCAGAATTTTACCATGTAACAAAAGTACATGAAATAATAAGAAAAATAATGAGATGACTATTTCTAAATATAAATATTAAAAAAATAATCAAACGATTATTTCGTCTAGTATAAACTCTATTTTAAAGGAGTAAAAAAGACGGACGATAAATCGCTAATATAGATACTTGTGTAAAATTTTGAAGTACCTATATGAAGGAATTCTAGAATCGGAAGCAATTGAAAAATCAAAGTCCTAAATATTAGGAAAATAATTAAATAATTATTTCTAAATATAAGAAAAACAATGAAATGGCTATGCCTAAATATTAGAAAAATAATCAAATGACTATTTTGTCTAGTATAAACTCTATTTTAAAAGGAGTAAAGAAGACAATCGATATTTCGCTAAAGGTTTCATGCTTTAAATATAATTTAATTTAAATATTCGTTGCTTTTGAAAAATATTAGCAGACTAGCGTACAAGATAAAAAATTGAGAAAGACCATGAATTAGGGATTAAATCAATAAAAAAGGTCTTGACTTTTAAATTTAATACTTTTGAGTTCTTTTTTAAACCTTTTGAGTAATTACCAAACTGAATTTTGAGAATTTGGGTATTATATGAACGACTTATTCAACAAATTTTGTTTTAATTTGAAAAAGTCTCTAGGGCTTACTCCTCACTAAAAAAACGCGCCCCGAGCGCCCCGGCGTATGCCCAGAGCGCCCCGGCGTACGCCCCGAACGCCCGGGCGTACGCCCCAAATTGCTGGGCGTACGCCTCTTGAGACTTTCGCCCCACACCATCGCCCCGGGGAATTTTTGGTACGCCTCGCCCCGGGGCTCGCCCCGAAAACGCCTTTGAAAACAGTGGATCCAATAGGTTCATATATATTATGTTAAGGGGAGCAACATCTGAAATGTGAAAGTTAACCACGCATCCTAGGTGATACAAAAGATCCTTATAGCACATATGTTTTTGGAGGCAACATGAGTGACAGTGGCAGAACTGCTCAAGCCTAGAGAATACTCTATTAGGACAGTATACAACCTGAGCATAGGGGTGTTTCCTAACGTCAGTTGGAAGAAGTTGTCTTGCAACAATCAAGGATGTCCAAAATGGGTGTTTATTCTATACTTAGCAATTTAAGGTGGACTCTATACAAGAGATAAGCTACTCAAACAAGGGATGGACATCAACTCAGCTTGTCCTTTATGCGAAGTAGAAGATGAGGAAAATCAACATATATTCTTTAGTTTCTCTATGTCATCATATATATGGATGAAGATTCTTCAGTGGCAAGGTATCATGAGGAACGCAATGGGGTGGGTTGAAGAAATTGATTGGACAAGAGCAAATGCAAGTTGTAGGAATGCTTTAGCCGAGATCTTTAGAATGTCTCTAGCCAGCAACATTTACTTTGTGTGGCAGGAGAGACACTGCAGCTATTTCAGAATAAGCAACAGAGTGTCTAAGCTATTACTAGATTGATTATTCAGGAAGTTCATTGCAGAGGGAGTGAAATTGCAAGGTTTAAAAAGTGTAATGACCAGACCGGTTGTTTTGAACATTTACATTCATTTTTGTGTTTTGAGGTCATGAATAACTTCATATGGTCTATTATGACTTGCGTTTATCATCGGTTTTGATTTTCGAATGGTTCGGGATTGATTTGTAAGAATAATTCTCAACTAGGAAACTTAAAGTTGGAAGAATTAACCAAGTTTGACTTTTATATATTTGACATCGGATCGGAGTTTTTATGATTTTGTTAGGCCCGAATGATCTCAACTAGGAAGCGTTAAGTTGGAAGAGTTGATCAAGTTTTATTGACTTGTATATTTGACCTCGGATCAGAGTTTTTATGATTCCGTTAGGTCCGATGGTGACTTGGGCATATGCCCGGATTTGCATTTGGATGTTTCTAGAAGGTTTTGGCTCTAATTGGCAAAGGTTGACAATTTGAAAGTTTGGAAAGTTCATAGGCTTGACCGGGAGTTGACTTCGATGTTATCGGGTTCGTATTATTGTTCGAGGAGTTAGAATAGGTTTATTTTGACATTTGAAACTTATGTGCAAAATTTGAGGTGATTCTGAGTTGTTTAGACATGTTCGGCATAAGTCTGAAATTTAAAAATTTGAAATAGTTCATTAAGCTTGAATTGAAGTGCGATTCGTAGTTTTGAAGTTATTATGTGTGATGTGAGGTCTTGAGTAGGTCCGTATTATATTTTGAGACTTTTTGGTGTGTTCGGACGGGGTCTCGAGGGACTCGGGTGTGATTTGAGGTAGTTTCGGACCATGTTGGATTCTGATTTCATTGCTGGTTTACTGTGCCTCAGGTGTTCATCGTGATCGTGAAGATGAAGCTACGACCGCGTTGTGTATGATAGGAGCTGGGTGTAGCCTAGGTTGAATATTTGGTTTACTTTGAGTATTTGATTAAAGATTCGACCTTTATTGTTTGAGTTTGTTTCCTATGGCATTAGTTGATATTTTTGAGTTGCTTTTGTTTGTTTCGAGTCGTTCAGAGGTTGATTCGCGTAGGATGACATTTTTAGAGAATTATTTTGGCTTGTTCGAGATAAGTAATATATCTAAACTTGGATCTGAGGGTAATTATCTCTGAGAACTATGATATTTGAGATGTGTTGGGGTGACACACGTGCTAGGTGATAGGCATGTGTGTGTGCATCGAGATATTCATGATCCGTGTAGTTTTTAGGCAATTATATGCCTTGTTTTCTATCATGCTTCTAGATACCATGTTTTCTCTATTTGTATGACCGTGTGAGTTATTATTAATGCTAGAAATCATGTCTAGGGCACCTGCTTTATTGTTTGAGACATGATAGGGCTATATTCGCCATGTTGAGCTATTTACCTTACCCGTAGTCATATTGTTCAGTCATGATAGTTATAACCCCATGTTATATCTCTATCTCTGTGCACTTTTGATAAGTTGTCTCACATGTTATTGGTGTCCTTGTATGTGACACGAGTTTGAGCTGAATTTGTAGCACATTGTGATATTCCATGTTGTATAATTGGATTATGTTTCTCTGAGATGTTGGCATATGGAGACTTGAGCGGTTGATAACTGATGTGGGTCATAAGGCTGTGTTGTGAGTTATGTTGGATCAGGTTGTACGCCGTAACAAATGTCTCTAACCAAAGCACAATTGGGCTGTGTGATATTGATTAGCGCTTGGGCCAGGATCCGCCCCTCCGGAGTCTGATATTACAGTGAACACATACACGATGATATATATGTGCTTTGGTTAGAGGCATTTTTGCCAGGTATCTATACAGTGCTGAGTGATTTTATGTGTGATGGTGAAGGGCATTTGTGCCAGGCACCTTGAGTGTGCTAAGAGTGAGTGTACTTGATGATTTCACATAGTGTTATTGACTTGACATGTATATTTGAGATATCGGTATAGAGATGTATTTTTCTCATTCTAAATGGTAAACTGATGTTGTTGACTTGACATTTATATTTAACATGTAGGCATAAAGATGTATTTTGCTCATGCTAAATAGCATACAAATGTTATTGTCTTAATATGTATATCTGACATGCAGGCATAAAGATATATTTTCCTAGTGCTAGATGGTATTGAAATGTTTTACCTATTGCTATTAAGTTGAAAATCACAGTTCTCTTAATAAACTCATATTTTGATGACCTCGGTAGTAAGATTGGATCTTTGACTGTTATACTTGGGAAGCAAGTTTAATTTTCCATAGTTGTGTACGAGTTGAACATGATATCTCTTGAGTTGTTTACCTTTACTGTCATCATTATCCTATGTGTTGTTATTGATTATTGGTGTTGGACACTGACCTTCTTCCAAGCTCATCATTGCTTTCAGCCTGATGTTAGGTTTGTTACTTACTGAGTACATGAGGTCGGTTGTACTCATACTACTCTTCTGCACCTTGCGCACAGATCTTGGAGATGATGGTGTTGTGAATGGTTGGAGCTGGCATTGAAGACGTGCCTGTTTTTCGGACGTAGCCACCCCTTGTCCTTGGTAGTTTTTGATTCGTATTCTATTTATATATATTCCAAACAGATATTATATTTATTTTTATAACAGCTTTGTAAATCTAAGTTCTAGTGGCTCATGACTTGTACTACCAATCATGGGGTTAATGTATGGAAATTCAGTTACTTCATCTATTGGTTTCATATTAGATTTATTAGAATTGTATTGACTGTTACTTGGCTTACCTAGTGAGTTGGTTTGGTGCCATCATGACTAGGCAAATTTTGGATCGTAACAAGTTAGTATCAGATCTCTAGGTTCATAGGTTTTACGAGTCATGAGCAAGTGTCTAGTAGAGCCTTGCGAATTGGTATGATGATGTCTATACCTATCTTCGAGAGGCTACATGACATGTAGGACACTTCCTATCTTTTTTTCTTCATCGTGCGGTATTGATTCAGCTTGAAGCATATCTCTTTCAATTCCCTCCGTCCGCTTGTATGTTACGTTGAGCACTCAGTAGCTACTATACATCGACGACTTGTGATGTCATGGATGAGGCGTGAGATGTGTTCGTTGTGTTGAGGAGATAGGCCAGTCTGAAAGACTTGAGGCCAGGTTTAGACCACAACTTGGGCTAGGTGGTTTCGGTTATGTGGGTATGTGCTTTTGGACTTATATGTCTGGTGGTGTCCCTAGGAGTGGGATTGATGGCTCTGTGAATGGTTGGATAACTATGTGATGAGTAGTATGTGACTGTGAAATATGCTTAGATTGTTGGTTGTGACAGGAAGAATTTTCTAGGGATGTGAAAGGACTATGGATGCCCGATTTCTGTCTTGATGTGTTTTACAATCTCGAGTTATGAGCGTGTTGAGGGTTCTTTCATGTTGTTCCTTTATAGAATGAAGTACATTCTTATGTCTTGTTGACGAGTTTAGACTCAGGAAGATTAAGTGACTGCATTGTGGCTGTGACCATGAAAGGGCATCGAAAAATGTCAGCTTGAGGCATAACAGGTGGGTTATCTCCTGCGGGGTGTTCTGAGGTTGTGTGATCCCTATGATGCTTTTGTAAAGAGTTTTTTTTCTACCAGCGGGATGTGTATGTGATGCAATTTGAGTTCAGATCGCTTGAGGAGGTTCGCACAACTGTCACGAGGATGAATATGTGTTTAGCAGATGATTTGAGATATCTTATGAATAGGACTACATGAACTCATGAAGGATTTAGTTGAATTACAGTGCGAGGTCATGGCAGATATGGAGTAAAGGTATTGTGGGTTACCAGATGTTATGTTCTATAGTTTTGAGCTAAGTGGGGGAGGCTTCGGTTGACGATCAGAGTGCATGGTCGTGTTATACTAGTTTTGGATAGAGGTATACTTGTGGATCAGTTATGACTTAAAGAGGGTGATTTTGAGGATGACTTGAACAAGGAAATTATCAGGTGCATGATGTACTATACTTTATGGGTATATGAAATTCTTGGAATGATTCAGGTCTATTATTTTTTGTGGGTGTAGTGTGCTAAGAGAAGGGATTCATTCGGTTGCGGTAAGGTGGGGGTTACTTCTTTAGGTGTTTGTGTGCTAATAGGGCACAAGTCGTTCAGCTCGTATTGGCGGTGTATTGGAGATTCGAGTAGAGTGGATGACTCTCGAGAAGGTTCTAATGAGTTCAAGATTCGTATGTGGTATTTGAGGATTTCTCGGATTTGTAAATGGCTAAGATCTGAGATTAGCATTAAATAGTGTCGGGACTTACAACATTTCTGTATCATAATGGATTCTACATTTCAGTATCAGGGAGGTTAAGGAAACAACTTTAGATTTACGAAAGTCTCTTCAGAGTGGGCATTGCAGATACAGTACTATTGGGTGCTTAAGAGGGAAAACGATGGCTTATGGGCTTTAGGACGATGTGGTTTCACGCTAGGATCTCTTGTTATGAGCTTTGGTTAAGGATCATAGTGTAATGTCAAGAAGAAGGGTTAACTTGGAGGTAAGTCGAGAGGGACTCGAAGAAATGGGTTTGCTTGGTAGTGGTTTGTGTCGGCATGGTAATATAAATGATCGGTTGTTTTGGTGTGGCAAGGCTTTGTAGGTGTGTTGTGGCAATACTGTCGGGCTTGGCGGTCTGCGTGACTTGGTTAATTTGGAGGGATTCAGTTCTGATGGCTTGGTTGTGTGCAAATAGGATTCGAAGAGTTCTTGATGGTGTCGACCACGGGTTGAGATATATGTCTTCTACAGGTATGAGAAGTATGTTACATGTTGTGATCTTCTCCTGGAAGGGGTCAAGTAGAAGGTTTCTGGCTGGTGGAGTATGCATTCTGCTTGTGATTCAGAGTTGATTATATGGTTCTCATACTTTCGTATGATGGCATGAAAGACACAGTGCAACGTGTGGGATTTAGGTTTGCATGTATGAGTTTGCGGTTAAGTTTCGAAGTAAAGGTCATGAGTTCTAAGCAGCATGGACCGTTTATCCTGAGAAGGTTGCGTATTTCAGAATGTGCATTATTTCTTGATTTGCGGATGCTTGGCTGGTATTATGGTAATTGCCTGGTTGATCGACTGATGACCTTCAGATTTTGCTATGTGGCCTGGAAGAATTATGGACGTGTTTCTCATTAGATGATTGTGTATGAGGGATGTGTCAGACATTTGAGTGGTGTAGTTGGGATCAGAGATGGAGATTCTTGTATTCTAGGGATTTGAAGACTAAGAGGGTTCTCAAAGGCACATTGTTCCTTGGTTGCATGCGGTGAAGGTATGTTAAGAGGTTGACGACTGGTTGTATGTGTTATGATTAGGTTATTGTAGACTTTTCAGAGGTTATCTACCTATTTTTGGAGGATTGGGATTGATTTGGAGGCCACTGGTAGGCCTAATGAGAATGTGTATTCTATATATCGGATTTGTTTACTCAGCACAACTATTGTTGAAGGGTGTGTCATCGGTTAGAGTTGATCTTATTCGTGTTCTGATATGTTCCATATGTTACTCTCCTATTCTACGCTGGGTTGTGAGACTGTTGACTATTTACACACATGATATTGTTCTATTTGGGCCTTGTGGCAGAATTCGAGCGAGGTGGCTCTGAGGGTGGTGAATGGTTAATTGCCCCTTGGTTATGGTCTTCCTTTTGTGGTATATTGTGCTATCCGTTTCTCCATAGTTATGGTCATGTACTTTGCGTGTTTGTTGTTGACATGCATATGGTTATTGATTGTAAGTATCATGGCTCGAGGTATTTCATGTGGATTAGTGTTTGGATTGGGTCACACATTGCATCGGAATTACGTTGAGAATGATCCTTTATGTGTTTTGGTTTTTCTTGGTGTAATAGGTTCATAGCATTGCGCTATGTGGTGTTGTCTATTGAGCTTGCGGGACGGTTCTCTCATTTGATTCTCTTTACATCATTGGGTACATTCGAGTTGTTGCTTGTTTGGTGCACAGATTGCACGATATGTGGCTCGAGGTGGTGCTGGTGTGGCATGTCAGTCGAGCAGCTCGTACTAGATGAGATGAGGTTTTTAGACCTGGAATGAGTTCTATCGGATTTGATTAAAGTATGTTTGGAAGAATAACGTCATTAGTAGCTCAGAATTTGACAATTTTTCTTATCGGGCGAGAAAGCTCCATGACTTGTTGATTTGATGGGTGCTTATGAGTTTCTGCGTGTTTCTTTCTTCATTGGCAGTGTACGAAGGGTCATAATAAGGTTTTATTTGATATGAAGTATGTTACTAGTACACGGTTTGTTATTGAGCAACTATTGTGGTCGGAAGTTATTGCTATGAGTATTTGAGTTATGTGTAATATCATTTGATTATATCTTGGGTTATGGATATGGCTTGATACAACTTATTTAGACTTATAAGTATATAGATGCGAGAATCGGGTCTTATAATGAATTTCAGATGATGGAGATTGGGTTCTAAGTTTTATGGACTGAGGTTGAAGTAAGGATCTTCAGTTAGGCTGTGTTGTTAGGCTTATGTGGATTGGGTGACATGGGATCACCCGTGGGTATGTGCACGGTGAGTTTAAATTGCGATTCGATGGCTTTGGAACGACTCTTGGCACGTTTGAGGAGGAACGTATGTTTAAGTGGGGGAGAATGTAACGACCCAACCAGTCATTTGAAACATTTGCATTCAGTTCCGTGGTTTGAGGTCATGAGTAGCTTCATATGGTGTATTATGACTTGCGTGTATCGTCGATTTTTGTTTTCGAGTGGTTCATGATTGATTTGGAAGAATGATTCTCAATTAGGAAGCTTTAATTTTGAAGCGTTGACCAAATTTGACTTTTATTTATTTGACCTCAGATCAGAGTTCTTATGATTCCGTGAGGCCCGGATGGTGATTTTGGACTTGGGCATATGCCCGAATTTGCATTTGGATGTTTCTAGAAGGTTTTGGTTCTAATTGGCAAAGGTTGGCAATTTAAAGGTTTGGAAAGTTCATAGGTTTTACTGGGAGTTGACTTCGGTGTTATCGGGTTCAGTTGTTGTTCCAGGAGTTGGAATAGGTTCTTTTTGTCATTTGGAACTTGTGTGCAAAATTTGAGGTGATTCCGAGTTGTTTAGATGTGCTCGACGTAAGTCTGGAATTTGGAAATTTGAAATAGTTCATTAAGCTTGAATTGAGGTGCGATTTATGATTTTCATGTTATTATGTGTGATTTGAGGCCTCGAGTAAGTCTGTGTAATGTTTTGGCACTTTTTGGCGTGTTCGAACAGGGTCCCGAGGGTCTTCGGTGTGATTCAAAATAGTTTCAGACCATGTTGGATGGTGATTTCATTGATGGTTTTCTGGTGCCTCGGGTGTTCATCGCGATTGTGAAGATGAAGCCGCGATCGCGTAGTGTATGATTAGAGCTGGGCTATTTCTTAGCTTCACGTTCGCGAAGGTTGTGGGACTTGAGCATCGCGTTCACATTGTGAGGTAGCGTTCGCGCTAGTAAGCTGGGAGCTAGGGAACTCTTCCTCGCGTTCGCGTAGCGCAGGGCGTGTTCGGGGAGGGTTGGCGTTTGTGGGAATCGCATTTGCATGGTCGGCATCGCAAACGTGTAGAGCATTTTGTGGTAGTGGCGTTTGTGCTTCGTAATTGCGATGGGTGTCCTTATAGCAGTGTTATAAAGTACTCTATTTTCGGACTTTGAGTTATTTTATCACATTTTGAGTTTGGGAGCTCGGATTTGGGCGATTTTGGAGGTAATTTTCACTACATGAATTGGGGTAAGTATTTTTTACTCGGATTTGATTATTTTACATGATTCTTTATGCATATTCTCAGAGTATCAATTCACTCCGTCCTCCCAATCACTCAGCATTCGGCACTCGGCACTCGCGCTCAGTAGGTACCTGCGCTCACTGGGAGTGTACAGACTCCGGAGGGTCTCCTACAACCCAAGCGCTATAATCCGCACGGACAACTCACGTACTGCACGGAGAACTCACGTGCCATAATATTTAATATCTGAAATTGCACGGACAACTCACGTGCTATAGTAAGCCAATCTGACCCGCTGCAGCATGCAGGCCGATCCCATAATCATCCTCACAACTAGGCCCTCGGCCTCACTCAGTCAACAATCTCTCCAGTCTCTCGGGATCACAATGTCATGATACCAGCCCGAAAATAATGATATGATACATCAATAAATAACAACAAAAACTGAGATATGATATGCATGTGAATGCTTATGACTGAGTATGTAATGCAATGAAAGCAGATTACTCAACAACAGAAATGACCTCAGTGGGTCCCAATAGGATAAACATGTAGCCTAGACATGGTTTCTAACATAATCACAACTTGATAACTCTAGTACGTAGAGATTTCATGATTTCAGACAAGTTCAGGTAACTACACAGTACCATAGAAATAACGAAAATCACAGTTTACACGGTACACGCCCACACGCCCGTCACCTAGCATGTGCGTCACCTCAAAATCAAACACATAACACGTATATTCAGGTTTCATACCCTCAGCTCCAAGATTAGAAGAGTTACTTACCTCGAACAAGCCAATACCAATGTCGATCAATCCAAACGATGCTCCAAATATGCCATCCCGTGCGTTCCGACGTCCGAACGGCCCGAAACTAACCAAAAATAGCTCAAGTACATCAAACAATGCTAAAGGAACCAATCCCAATCGAAAAAGATCAAATCTTGAATTAAAAGCCAAAAAATCGGCCAAAAGCCCAACCTGGTCCCGCACCTCGGAACTCGAAAATTTTTACAAAATTCAACAACCCATTCAATAATGAGTCCAACCATATTAGTTTCACTCAAATCCGACTCCAATTCGATGTTCAAAACTCAAAAATTCATATTATGAAACTTTAGGCCAAAACCCCCAATTTCCTCTTTAAAATTCACAATCCAAATACCAAAAATAAAGGTAGATTCATGAAATATAACCAAACCGAGTAGAGAACAATTACCCCAATCCTTGTGATGCAAATTGCTCCAAATATCGCTCTATTCTGAAGTCCATAGCTCAATATGTGATAAAAATGACCAACCCTCAAACTTATAACATTCTGCCCAGCGATTCCGCATTTGGGGATAGATCGTCGCATCTACGACCACCGTTTCTGCGATAAAAACTTCGCTTCTTCGAAATAGCTTTGCCTAGCAACCCCCGCACTTACAGATATCAATTTTCGCTTCTACGAAGATTTTCGCACCTGCGCTACCAATATCGCATCTGCGCGCACGCAGGTGCGCTACAAAAATCCGCTTTTATAGTCTTCCTCACCCAGCCTCTTCTCGCTTTTGCGACTTCACTAACGCTTCTGCGATCATCGTACCTGTGCAATACCAGCCTCAGGTGCGGTCACACCAGAACCAGTAACCTTCAGCAATGCACTCTGCAACGAAAGTGATCCGAACCTCGTCTGAAACTCATCCGAGCCACTCGGGACCCCGTCCGAATATATCAACAAGTCCAATAACATAACACGGACCTACTCGAGGCCTCAAATCGCACATAACAACATCAAAACAACAAATCACACCTCAACTCAAAATCAATGAACTTTCAAACTTCAAACTTCCACAACCGATGCCGAAACCTATCGAATCACGTCCGATCGACCTCAAATTTTGCACAAAAGTCACATTCGACATAACGGACCTACTCCAACTTCCGGAATCAGAATCCGACCCCGATATCAAAAAGTTCACTCCCGGTCAAACTTTCCAAAATTTCAACTTTCACCATTTCGGGCCAAATTCAACCACGGACCTCCAAATCACAATCCGGACGCGCTCCTAATTCCAAAATCACCCAACGGACCTACCGGAACCATCAAAATTCCAATTCGAGGTCAAATGCTAAAAAGTCAAACTTGGTCAACTCTTTCAAATTTAAAGCTCCCTAGTTGATAATCGTTCTTCCAAATTAGTCCCGAATAACCTGAAAACCAAAACCGATGATTCACACAAATCAAAATACATCATACAGAGCTACTCACGCCCATAAACTACCGAGCGAAGTGCAAATTTCCAAAATGACTGATTGGGTCGTTACATTCTCCCCTACATAAAATATATGTTCATCCTCGAACGTATCCAGCGTTGTTCTCAAAGCCATCAAACCACCGTATAACCTTGCCATGCACATACCCGGTTAGGTCTGATAACACAACATAACTGAAATTTCTCAATTCAACCTAGTCCATAAGCCTTCGAATCCGATTTTCCCACATCCAGAATGTCTTATAAGATCAGAGTCTCGCAACCTACACGCTGTATAAGTCTGAACAAGCCGTACCAAACCACAACCATAACCCAAGCTACAATCACAGGATCTACCACGTGACTCAAATACCCATAGCAAAATCTCTGATCATAATAACTGCTCAGAACAACCCAATCCCGGTAATAACTCTCATATCTAACAAAACCTCATTCTAAAACCTTCGTACACTACCGATGATGAAAGGAACATGCAGAAACTCATAACCATTCATCAGGTCAACCAGTCATGGAACTCCCTCTCCTTCGACAAGAACTATAGCGAATTTCTAAGCCGACTTTTGATATTATCCTTCCAACCATGCTGTAATCTATTCCGATAGTATCCATTCTAGGTCCAATGACCTCATCTCATCCAACACGACCACTCTAGTAACATGATACATCAATACAATCTAAAACCATAACCCGTGCAATCCGTGCACCAATAAGCAACATTCCAAATATACTCAATCATGGAAAAAAGAATGACTCAGATGAGAGAACTGTCCCACAGGATCAACAAGTACCACACAACGCGATGCTAAGAACCTATCACACACCGTAGAACCAAAACACACGAATCTAACATGAAGGATCATGTCTCAACATAACTCTGCCGCAATGTGCGACCCATCCAAATACTGGCCCATATGAGACACCTCGAGCCACCATGCTCAAAATTAATAACCACGCACAATTCGACATCAAGTACCCAAAGTGCATTACCATAACCATGGAGAATAAGATGACACAATGCCACTCAAAACCCGAAAGAACATAACCAATACGCCCTCAATCATGCAACACCCAACTACTCATATCGCTCAAATTTCGCTATAAAGCCCCAAATAGAACCGCACCAGGCATGCTTATAGCCAACGAATCATAACTCCTCGTAGCATAGAAGAGTAACTCACATATCCTTTCATAACATGAATAAGCTCAACAATAACCGAATGGCACATCCCTCAACAATAGCAGTATGGAGCCAACCAATCTGGCTTAGTGTAGAATACACATCCTAATTGGGCCTCCAATGGACCCCCAATCAACTCCGGGCACCAACAAATAGATAAATAAACCGCTGAAAGCCTACGATTGACTGAATCATAATAGATACTATCATCTGGCTAGCTTCGGCCACGACTTCACAGTCCACACCCATGAATCAGTCTGCTCCTGAGAACGCCCTGTCTCCAAATCCATAGAACACATGAATCACCATATCTGATCCCAACTCCACCGCCAGAATTTCTAACACTTGTCTCATACACGATCATCCTATGAGGAATACTTCTAAAATTCTTCCGTGCCACATAGCAAAATTTGAATATCACTTGTCGATCAACCAGAAGAGTGCCGCAGTACCAGTGAAGTATCCATACTTTAAAACACATTGCCCCTCCTGAAATGTATACTCTCATCAAGCCATACCAAATAGTAATATCATTTACCTAGTTATCTGAAACCGTCCATGCTGCCTACGAATTTTATGACATTCCATTCTAAACAGAACTGTGATCCCGCTCACGTAAATCTCAATCCCACACAACACACCACATATACTACGCCATCATATGAAAAATACGAGAACTTCATAGTCCACTGTAAGTCACAAGCAACTACATACTCAATTAGCCAAGGGCCTTCCATTTGACTTCATCCAGGAGAAATTCACTATACACCACATGCTCCTCGCACCAGCGGGAAATATACCACTCGAACCTTTGTAAAAACCATTGAGAACTCCTTGAAATCCATTTGCACATAACCAAGCTATCTGAACCGAATCTCTCTAACTCAACCCAGCTACGTAGGTTGCCAAAACCCAAGAGCATTGCCACGAAACACATGTAGAGACTAGCCACATCATACGTACCCAAAGAACCGATTATATCCATTACTGTGCTGATCCAACCTACTACCAAGTTGTCCTAACTCTCCGAGTTCTTCCCGAATTGCCTTCAAATTGATACTTCTCCTTGCCAGAACACCACGATCCTTAACCAAAATTCACCACAGAAGAGACCCTAGTATGAAACCACAACGCTCTAAGGCCCATAAGCCACTGACTTCCCTCTTAAGCACCCCAAGGCACCACAACCGAGACACTCACTCTAAAGAGACGTTGTGAATCTAAAACTGTTTCCTTCACCTTCTTAATACTGAAATGCACAATCCACAATGATATAAAATGCTACAAGTCTTGACACCATCCAATGCAACTCCCAGTTTATAGCCATATAAAAGTCTTGAAAATTCTAAATCGCTACATATAAACCTTGAATCCATTAGAACCATTCTCGAGAGTCATCCACTCTACTCAAATCTTAATTAAACTGACCAAACGGACCAAACGACCTGTGCCCCATTAGCACACCAATACCCAAGGGAGTAAAGAGTAACCCACACTACTAAGCAACCGAGCAAATTCCTACTCCATGTACACTACATCCTTCGCGAATAACCACTTAATTATTTTACGATTCTCATATACCCATAGAGTGTAATACAACCTATATCCAGAAATTTCTTTACCCAAGTCATCCCCGATCTCGACCTCTGCAAGTCATAACTGATTCATCAGTAAACCCCGAACCGAAACCAATACAACATATAACCGTGCAATCAACTCATCGATAGCAGAATCCCCCACTTGGCTCAAAGCCATGGAATAAAACATCTCACTACTTACAATAACCATACCCCATTACTACCATAATACCACAGTGAGATTCCATTAAATCCTTCATCCGCTCATGAAACACAAGCCATCTAGTACTTCAAATTATCTGCAAATCTCGCGTTCATCCTCATGATGGTTAAGCCAACTTCCACAGGCGATCCAAACTCAAATTGCAACATATATCATTCACTGGTAAAAGAGAACTCTCTACAAAATATCTTAGGGATCACAAAAGCTCAGGACACCTCGCAGGGGATAACCTACATGCTTTGCCTTAAACTGACATCTCTCCACACCCTTCCGCAGTCACGACTACTACGCAATCACTTAATCTTCCTGAGTCTGAACTCATAACACGACATGAAAATCTACTTCACTCCATAACTAAACAACATGAGAGATCCCTCAACATACCCATAACTCAAGACCATATGCCAAATCAAGAGAGAAATCAAACACCTAATAGTCCTTGCTACATCTCAATTAAACTCTTCTCATCCCATTTGAATAATCTGAACACAACTCGCAGTCACATCATACTCACCCCATAGTCATCCAATCATAAATTTCTCTAACAGGGACACTACCGGACATATAAGTCCCAAAAATACGTGCTCACACAACCAAAATCTCCGTGCTCAAGCTACCATCAAAACCCGGCCTCAAGCTCTCCAGTCTGGCCCATCATCAGCATGCCAAAATCACATCTCGCACCTCAACCATGGAATCACAAGCCGTCGTTGCACAACTGATACCGAGCGCTCATGTGTGCATACAAATGCGTGGAAGGAATTCAAAGGGTTACGCTTCAAGCTGAATCAATGCCGCATGATAATGAAAGAAAGATGGGAAGTATATCCTAAATGTCCTGTAGCCTCTCGAAGATAGGTATGGACGTCATCATACCGATTTGCAAGACTCTACTAGACACTTGCTCATGACTTGTAGAACCTATGAACCTAGAGCTCTAATACCACCTGTCACGACCCTAAATCTACTAGTCATGATGGCACCTAACCCAACCATCTAGGTAAGACAATTAACCACTAACTAATTCCAATAACAATTAATAAAGCGATTAAGTAAAGAAATATCTGAATCTTATACATTCCCTAAGGACTGGTAGTACAAATCATGAGCTTCTAAGAATAGAATTTACAAAACTGAAATGAAATAAAAACATAGTCTATTTGAAAAGTACATAAACAGAGTTTTATAGATCTAAAGCTACCACGAACAAGAGGCAGCTACAACCAGGACGCAGGTACATCTTTAATCCAGCTCCCATCGAACACAACAACATCAACAACTAACATCTGCACGCAAGGTGCAGAAGTGTAGTATGAGTACAACCGACCTCATGTACTCAATAAGTAACAAACCTAACCTTAGGTTGAAAGTAGTGACGAGCTAACAAAAAGGGATGGGGTCCAACACCAATATTCCACAAAAGTTTATAACAGCATAATACAAGTAACAAACGAGTATCTCGGAAATAAAAGGCTCAGTTCGTTCTCAGTTCCAGAAAAAAATAGCCATTTCTTTTCAAGTATCTTAGTGAAAATCCAAATCTTTTACCGGAAAAGCCAAAAATACGAGTAAGTTTGAAAACTGTGATTTTTCCCAAAAAACTCCTTTCAACAATAAATAAGGTGTTCCATATTTCCTTTCAGATAGCAAGTGTAAGATGCCTCTCTATGCCCATATGTAAAAATGTATGAGAAGTCATAAATGACGTGATACTATACAACATGAGGAAAAATGCATCTTTATGCCTGTATGTCAAGTGTGCATGTCAAATGCGATGCAAATCAGTGATAAAGATCATATGCATACTCTCAGAGTATCAATTCACTCCGTCCTCCCAGTCACTTAGCACTCGGCACTCGGCGCTCAGCACTCGACACTCGCACTTAGTGGGTACCTGCGCTCACTGGGGGTGTGCAGACTCCGGAGGGTCTCCTACAGCCCAAGCGCTATAATCTGCACGGACAACTCATGTGCTGCACGGACAACTCATGTGCCATAATAACAATATCTAAAATCGCATAGACAACTCTCGGGCTCACAATATCATGATACCAGGCCGAAAACAATGATATGATGCATCAATAAATAACAACAGAGACTGAGATATGATATTCATGCGAATGCGTATGACTGAGTATGTAATGCAATGAAACCAAATTATTGAACAACAGAAATGATCTCTGTAGGTCCCAACAAGATAAGCATGTAGCCTAGACAAGGTTTCTAACATAATCACAACTCTATAACTCTAGTACTTAGAGATTTCATGATTTTAGATAAGTTCAGGTAACTACACAGTACCACAGAAATAACGAAAATCACAGTTCACACATTTCACGACCACATGCCCGTCACCTAGCATATGCGTCACCTCAAAATCAAACACATAACACGTATATTCAGGGTTCATACCCTCAGCTCCAAGATTAGAAGAGTTACTTACCTCGAACAAGACAATACTAATGCCGAGCAAGCCAAATGATGCTCCAAAGATGCCATCCCGCGCGTTCCGACGTCCGAACGGCCCAAAACTAACCAAAAACAACTCAAATACATCAAAGAATGCTAAAGGAACCAATTCCGATCGAAAAAGATCAAATCGTGAATTAAAAGCCCAAAAATCGGCCAAAAGCCCAACCTGAGCCCGCACCTCGGAACCCGACAAATTTACAAAATCCAACAACCTATTCAATTACAAGTTCAATCATACTAGTTTCACTCAAATCCGACTCTAATTCGATGTTCAAAACTCAAAAATTCACATTATGAAACTTTAGGCAAACACCCCTAATTTCCTCTTTAAAATTCACAATCCAAATACCAACAACGAAGGTAGATTCATGAAATATAACCAAAATCGAGTAGAGAACACTTACCCTAATCCTTATGATGAAAATTTCTCCAAATATCGCTCCATTCCGAAGTCCATAGCTTAATATGTGATAAAATGACCAACCATCGAACTTATAACATTCTGCCCAGCGATTCTGCATTTATGGAAAGATCGTCGCATCTGCGACCACCACTTATGCGGTAAAAACTCTGCTTCTTCGAAAATTGCCTTGCCCAGCAACCCCCGGACCTGTGGATATCAAATTTCACTTCTGCGAAAATTTTCGCACTTGCGCTTCCAATCTCGCATCTGCGCGCACGCAGGTGCGCTACAAAAATCTGCTTTTGCAGTCTTCCTCACCCATCCTCTTCTCGCTTCTGCGACCATCGCACCTGCGCAATACCAGCCGCATGTGCGATCACACCAGAACCAGTAGCCTTCAACAATGCACTATGCAATGAAAGTGATCTGAACCTTGTCCGAAACTCATCTTTGCCACTCGGGACCCTGTACGAATATATCAACAAGTCCTATAACATAACACGGACCTACTCGAGGCCTCAAATTACACATAACAACATCAAAACGACAAATCACACCTCAACTCGAAATCAATGAACTTTGACACTTCAAACTTCCACAACCGATACCGAAACCTATCAAATCACGTCTGATTGACCTCAAATTTTGCACACAAGTCACATTCGACTTTACGGACCTATTCCAACTTCCGGAATCGAAATCTGACCCCGATATCAAAAAGTCCACTCCCGGTCAAACTTTTCAAAACTTCAACTTTCGCCATTTCGGGCCAAATTCAACCACGGACCTCCATATCATGATCCGGACGCACTCCTAAGTCCAAAATTACCCAACGAACATACCAAAACCATCAAAATTCCAATCTGAGGTCAAATGCTAAAAAGTCAAACTTGGTCAACTCTTTCAAATTTAAAGCTCCCTAGTTGAGAATCATTCTTCCAAATCAGTCCCAAATAATCTGAAAATCAGAACCGACGATTCACATAAATTAAAATACATCTTACAGAGCTACTCATGCCCGTAAACTACCGAGCAAAGTGCAAATGCCCAAAACGACCGGTTGGGTCGTTACAGATGGATGGACCCAAGCTTAATAATTGCCTGACCAAAGATCTATCTTTGAGGAAAATTATGCTCCATGTGATTCATCTAGTATTTAATCAATTACTAGGTTTGAAAATTTGTTATTTATGGTGTTGTTATTCAATGCCCTATAGTCAAAACATTTGCCAAGAGCCCTTGTGTTTTTTAACAAGGATCACTAGTGAAAATATGGACTAGTGAGCGGACAAATAACTCCAGATTTAAGGATATCACTCATAATTTTCTCTATTTTTTCCTTCAAAAAATTATTGTACCTGTATGATTTTATTGAGACTTGACTGCCTCCCATTAACAAAGGAATCAATAATCTTGAGCCCGAGAAGGTGGTAGAGTCTTTAGTTCACGAAGTTGTAACGACCCGACCGGTCGTTTTGAGCTTTAGCATTCCATTCGGTGGTTTGAGACTTTAAGTAGCTTTATATTATGTATGATAACTTGCGTGTATGGTTGGTTTCGATTTTCGAGCGGTCTGCGATTGATTTGGAAGAGTGATTCTCGTTTTAGAAGCTTTAAGTTGGAAGAGTTGACCAAGGTTTGACTTTTGGATAAAACATACTCAGAATAGGTTTTTAATTATTCCAATAAGTTTGTATGATGATTTTGGACATGCCCACAAAGTTTGGTTAAATTTCGATGAGTTTTGGATAAGTTTGGGTTGTATGGTGAGTGTTTTCCGTTTCGACGTCGATTTGAGCATAAAGGTTACCATATTGAGAAAACGGCCTTTGATTCGTGTTTCGACAAAACTATTTTATCCGTATTATAATTTTGGAACTATAGCAACCAAAATCATCAAGTTTCGACATCATATGAGGAAATTATGTCATTTTACTAAGAATTGGGTGGCCAGACTTTTCAGATTAATTACGCAATTGCCACTAAATTCGTATTTAAAAATCTGCACTATTTTCAAATATTGAAACCAATATATCTCCTTCATTATAAGGTCGAATAAAGTGATTCAAAAGCCTAAATTGACTGGAACGTTATGAGAAATCCATTGGAGGCATCAAAAGTGAGTTTCAGAATCGTTTGACATAAGAAACGAGACAGAACCGCTGGGCATATTTGGCTATTAATGTTATTGGAGTTTTTCTCATCTTGAAAGCTTGGGATTGGAAGAATTCAAGGATATTCTTCAAGCTTCTTTCGTGGGATAAGTTCTAAACTATAGCCTAAATATTTACCTTTGATTAATTCCCTTGGTTTAAGCTTTAATCTATGATTTTAATTGAAAACCCATTTCATTCTTTAAATCAAGACCTATGGTTATGTCCTAAATTTTAAAAATTGAAAATGAGTTAGAGACATTTATTTCCCGATTCCTTTGGGGGTTTTGTTCTCCTATATTAGGAGAACAACATACTCAAATTTGGCGAGATTTGGAGGAGTATTTCGGGAGATATGGGACCCAACTAGTGTGGATTGGACTCTTAAGTTATGAAAACCCAAGAGCGATGTTTTGGCGAATTGGTTGAGATATCTGACTCCGATTGAGTCTGTTTTTATTTGTGTGAGCTGGTACTGGTTCGTCCTTCGTTCGGGTAAGCTTGGATTCGGAATCTAAGGCGGGCCCGACACTGACTTTTGTTGACTTTTTGGGAAAAATATAAAGATCATAGCTTTATTTATTATAATTGATTTATCTTACATTGTTTGATGTTATTAAGTCATTTTTGGTTAGATTTGAGCCGTGTGGAGGTGAATTTTAGGGGAAAAGCTATTTCGGAGGGTTGAGTTAGCCTAGTTGAGGTAAGTGACTTGCCTAACTTTGTGTGGGGGAACTACCCCTTAGGATTAGTATTGATTGATTCACTTGTGCTATGTGAAAGGCATGTACGCACGGTGACGAGTGGGTATACGGGTTGTACGTTGTATTTGGCCGGTTTAGACTACTTAGACTATTTTTCATGCTTTAGTTGAAATGTCATATCACGTTCTAAATTCTCTTAGTTAATCTATTCTTGTTTGTATTAGTCTATCCATACATATATTAATTGACTTGTTTAAAACTTGTTCTATATTCTATTTGATAAATTGCTCTCATGCCTTAGTTGAAATTGATGCCTCTTTTATAGTTACATGCTATCTCTTTATTGTAATTTATCATTATTTGAAGTTATTATTCATGTTATCTCTTTCCTTATTGATTTTCACTATTTGAAGTCATTGTTATATATTATCTATTCCATTGTGAGTCATTCTTATTTAATCTCGTGGTTATACATTATCTCATAGTTGAGTTGTTGATGTTGAGGTTGTGATGGCCGCTATCATGTTGATGTGAAATTATTATTGTTAAAACATCTTCCTTGTTGGGTATTTTACATTCATTGTTGTTGTTGATATTCTTATACTCGTTGTGGTGGAGTCATGGTCTAATGTTGTAGAAATATTGATATTGTTGATTGTTGGCAGATTGCGATATATGGGTACTTGTGGTGCGAGTTGTTATTATTATGTGATATTGACGCGCATGCGGCGGTATAAGTCTTGGGGTTAATGTCCATGCGGCGGTATAAGGTGGGACTTATGTGCGTGTTGCTTGTACCAGAACTACGTGAAGCTATGCAGCATCATAAGGTGGGCTAAAGTGCGTATAGCTGTTTCGAAAAAACTGTTTTCAAAACCTATTTCAAATGTAAGGCTCACACGGCGGTATAAGGAAAGATTGTGATTGAAATTGTGAATTGTGAATACGAGGCGGTACCTCGGTTGTGATTTTCATTGTACATTCCATGTTGGAATAACTTGTTGATTTGAACGGTCATTGTTCTTCCTTCAATCTTTCATCCGCATTTTGATTGTGTTTGGTTATTCATTGTTATCTTGGTGTTTAAACGATTATGGTTTCTTGTGTGAATCATGCATTCTACGTGATTAGTTATGTTGATTTAACATGCCAATCTGTTCCTCTGTTATAACTCGGTGAATTGATTGTCAATGTGAATTTAATTGCGTGGAGTCATTATATCATATTCTATTGAGTTGTTGGTAACATAATAGTTTAAATAAAAGAATTATTTACATGCTTTATTCTATGTGCCTCTTAAGATAGAACTCGTTATCTCACTCGGTACCTTATTATTCTAAATGGTTGTCGCACTTTCACTATAATTGGGTTCTCAAATTATACTCATCACCCTGTTAGATGTTTACCTTACTTAAAATTATTATCATATTTTTCTTCTACAAATTTTATATTTAATTCGTTAATTTAACTTATGTTTTGCTTTGTATAAAAATGATACTTTTACTCAATTTTATTGATTTCTAAATTAAACCCATCTTATACTCTGTTTTGTACATTGTATATTATTTTACTTTACATGACTCATTATTTCATTTGACACCTTACCTTATTCAAGATTGTTATTATGTTTTATGATGTCTAAATATATCTTTCGTTTATCTACATTAATATTTATCACGGTTGCAAAGTACATGGTAGCACGTGGGCTTTGCCGTGCGGAGTTGATTGTTATTGTGGGCACGAGGTGCCATATATGTAAGATTCGGAAATTGTGGTTCATGACTAGTGGTTTATGAGGTGAGGTGCCTTAGGGTAATTCTTGTTGAAAGCTCATGCGTTGGGAGCGGTTTGATTATTTGAGTTGTCATCCGTTGTTTTCCTTATTTAAGTTCATTTACATCTCATCGGTGTTCTGATTATGTTGTTTCTTTATTACTCATTTACAACTTGTTGCCATTTATGTTTCTATTACTTCATTGTTGGTTGTAAATCAATAATTTTTCTGCCGTTGGTCTTACATTAATGTTCCTTCCATTTTTAGCTTATGTATATCTTGAACAAGTTTCTATGTCTGTAGGTATCTTGACCTGGCCTCGTCACTACTCTACCGAGTTTAGGTTTAATACTTACTAGGTACCGTTGTGGTGTACTCATGCTACGCTTCTGCATATTTTTGTGCAGATCCAGGTATTCTGATTGTGTTGTTGAGAGTTGCGTCTGCACGGCAGAAGACTTCAAGGTATACCTGCTTGACTTTCGCATGCCTCGGAGTGACCATCTTACTTCATTAGGCTACTGTTAGATTGTAATTCAAAACAGTATTGTGTTTAAAAATTCTAGTGTATTTTAGTAGTGCTTATGACGCCGTACTGCCGGTTTTGGAAAATACATAATTATTGGCCACTTGCGGCTATGTATGTCATTTAATGATTTATGGTAAATGATTAAATAGTTCAATTTTGTTATTAAATCAGCATGTGTTAGGCTTAGCTAGTCATAGAGACTAGGTGCCATCACGACATCCTAAGGTAGGAAATTGGGGTGGTGACGGAAGCACCTCTTTATATTTGTTAAGAATGCTTCGTATCTCTAGAAGGATCCTCTTTGTTCTTTCAAAGGAACTGAATCTGCGTGCAACTTGAGAAAGACTCCAAATAATATTTTTGACCGAGGGAATGAACATATGGATCTTCATCGCTTGATTTTCAATAGTGGCCCCATGTAGAGTGATCTCACGACCTCTTATAGAAAATTTCATAAAAAGTTTGAAAAAGTCCCACATGATTAGACCAATTGTTTGAAGCCATTGTATACAAAGAACCACCTCGCGACCTGGCTTCCAAAGGCAACAAAAAGACATCAATAAATAATAACGCATAAGGAAGGACAATTTAAACCTGATTGCATTTGTCTTGACTAATAAGCCTCTCACCTGATGCTACTAAAACTTAAAATTTTCTTCTGCTAACAATATGCAATACAGCCATTGCAGCAAATTCATTCCAAAATAAATTAACACAGTACCAACATGACCATATATCTTTTCTCTCATTTGCATTGCCCGTGGATTAGAAGTATCTGCTAATGCATGAATCGAGATAGCAGGAATATCATCAGAGTCTTGGTTTTGTACCTCCATCTCCACATCTTCATCGCCTTTATCAAGCATCGCTTGGATGGAGAAAAGCTTTTTGCATTTGTGTCCGTGTCAATGTTTTTTGTTACATCAGAAACACAATTCCAATCTTCTTCGCTCATTCACTCAGTCTTTTGACTATGGGTGTTGTGGTGTATTTGGTAGTCGTGTAGGTGGTGTCGATTGCTTAGGCATAATTGGCGTTATTTACAATGTGAGTAACTTTTCTCATAAATACGGGAAAGAATGATTGCTTCCAAAAAGGTTTTTGGACACCCTGCCTGAACTTCCATTCGAATCAAGTCCTGAAGGCCAGTTTATGAAACAACTGACTTTTCGCTCCAGTGTTAGGCGACCCACTTCAAAAAGACTCTTTTCAAACGTCAGTTGATAATCTTGGACGCTGCCTTCTACTGCAGTTTTGTTAGTTCTCCAAAAAATTCATGTATTTCTTTGGCCTATATCTCACATGAAGTCCTTTGAAGTCATTCAAGGAAACTCTAGTTTGTCTTCCCTTAATAGTTGAAACCACGTTTGTGCTTCCCTTTTCGTCTTCTTTGAACGTGGAAAAGTCTATCTTCATTAGTTTGACATTGTAAGTTGATGAAGCTTTGCCGATAGTAAGTGTTTAGTGGCTGCGAGAATGTACCGACCCAGATAGCTGTTTTGGGAATTAGAACTCTGTTTTTCTATTCGATGCTTCCCGTAGTTTTTTTTTAATATTTAGTGACTTGCGGGGATGGTCGGTTTGGTTCCGAGAAGGTTCGGGAGTGGATTGAAGCACTTAGTTCCATTTTGAAAACCTTAAGTTGTAAGAGTTGACTTTTGAATAAACAACCTTGGAATCGGTATTTGAAGGTTCTCACATGTTCGTATGATACTTAGGCATATTTTCTAATTTGGTTTTGGAGGTTCCTAGAAGGTTTCGATCCTATTTGTCGAAAGCTAGAAATTTAGAGATTTATAAGTTCATAAGTTTGACAAGTAGTTTATTTTTGGATTAATGAGCTTCGATTTGTATTCTGAGTCCTTTAATAGGTCCTAATAGTTGAAATGAACTTGTTTGAAACGTTTGGTTGTGATCCGACATGTCTAACTATGATTCGGACGCGTTCAACGAAGTTGAAAAGTTTGAAAGTTAAAAAATAGATTTGATCTTCAAATTCTTGGTGTTAATGTTGTTTTTTGATGTTTCAAGTCTTGGGACAGGTTTGTGTGAAGTATATAGACTTGTTGAAATGATTAGACGGGGTCCCAAGGGGCTCGGGTGGACCATTTCAGATGTTATTGTAGAAACTTATTTTGATGATGTAGTACAGTGCTTCACGCTCGCGGAGCAGGGTTCACGATCGTGGTTAAGGATTTATGGCCGGGTTGTTTGTGCTTCGTGGTCACGGGTGTAGGGTCATGATCGCGTAGGGTAGAGGGTGCAGCACATCGCATTCGTGGTGGGTAAGGTCATGCTTCCGAAGGGTTAGCAGGGGTGGGGGCCAATGTTTGCCCTTCACGATTGTGAAATGGAGAGCTGCGATTGCGTAGAGCTTCGTGATCGCATCGGCTCGAGTCACAATCATGTAAACTAACCATGGGTAGTATATAATATCGAGATTTCGGGATTTTTTCTTATTCTCTCTTATTTAGAAATCTAGATTTCAATAGAGGCAATTTTGTAGAGTTGTTTCGGCCTAAGCTCAAGGGTAAGTGATTTCTATTAACTTTGGATTATATTCAAGAATTTACATAAATTTTTACCCCTATATAAATAATTCAAAGTGTAAACATTAAAACTTTTTGTATGAACATAAGAGAGTGTCACGGCCCAAACCGGATGGATGCAACGGGCACCCCGAGTGTTACTTGTCGGGCACCACCACAACGTACATCAATAACTATAGTAACATTCATAAGTGGGACGGAAGGGCCATTATGAGATAATTTAAATAAAACATAAAGAGTGCTCGACAAAGAACGATCCCAAAATGATATACAAGCTTATATACATGAGACATACAGGCCTACATGGCCGCCATGACCATCAATAACATCTGTCTACAAGCCTCTAAGGAGTGCATAAGCATCATAAGGTCGAGACAGGCCCCGCCATACCCAACTATATACATATATGCAACCATCATACCTACCAGCTCACTAGACAGCTCCGGAAGAAAGAAGTGTGACAACCTTCAGCTGAGTTGAGTCACTTATTGTGAAGTATCGTCTGAATCACTATCTATATCTGCGGGCATGAAATGCAGCGCCCTAGCAATGGGTCATCAGTATGAAAGATATATTGAATATGTAAGGTAGGTAAAGCATATAAATAGAAGATACAATACGAAGGAAGAGTACAAAAGTCAACCTAAAACTCATAACAAGCCTTTGAGGACATACACTGTCACAATCATGGGTATATATGCATGTCTGTAAAAATCAAGCCACTCAACGGGGCCATATAATATATTATCAAGGCATTATTTAGGGCAAATCATGTCATATCATCATGTACCTGGCCTCGAAGAAGATTCGGTCTTACCTGACCTTAATAGGACTCTGTGGTACCCGGCCTTAATAGGAATCGGTAATGTCAAAACCAGATGCAGCGATGTGCACATATAGGTGTCGTATCTGGCCAACAATAGCGCGACACGATAAAATTATATATATATATATATATATATATATATATATATATATATATATATATATATATATATATGTGTGTGTGTGTGTGTGTGTGTGTGTGTGCGCGCGCGCGCGCGCGCAATGCAAGCAGTGACTCTAAAGCGCCTTATGGATCTGATTAGAGTGACTCAAGGTTGTTATCCTCCGATTATCGTTATCTAACTATGTCTGTATCAATTGTCCTAGAGTCAATGAGGATCATAAGAAGACATAAGATTCAAAGGCTATCAAGGCGAGAAGTGATCCTGACAAAGAACAGTATGAGTTATGAACTATAACAATATGAAACAATGAGGTTTAAAAGATTTAATCTTGAGAATAGAGTTCCTTTTGAAGTAACAACATTATAGTTATATTGTTTGCAGATCATGCCAAAAGAAAGAAAGAGTGAGCCTTAACATACCTTTTTTCGTTTATATAATGACTCAAAGTATATTTTCCTGAAGACTTCAATCTACATTAAGACAGTAAAACTTGTAGTTAATGCCATAGAAGGTCTTACAAAATTACTTCTAAGCTAGTAGGTCACTTATAGAAAATCTGTCAGCATTTCCCCTATAAAATTCCACTTCCATCCAAATAACACCAGCACCAAAATATTAGGAACAACATCAACAATTATGTATCCAAGATACTACATAAAGAACCAGCCGAAACCTAGCTCAAAAAATATTCAAAACAGTCCTATATGCACTAGCACCTCAATCTTCACCTTCAAATCATAGTTTCATTCGTTTCTTTCATCAATTCACTTGATAAATATATATACATGTATAAAAAAAGAAATCATATCATTATCTAGTTATTTTTCACAATTTCCAGTCATCACCAAATCATATTTATTATCTCAAAGCAGCCCAATAGAACAGTATCAATATCTTAGGCTATTCCAATGCTATCTTGTAGTATTTGCTTCAAACAACCTCACCAACATGGAATTAAACTTAGGCAAAATAGAGGAGATAATATACTTATTTTATATAGCAACTAAAACTCTAAATCAAAGCTTCTTTGATCTCACAACAATCCTTAATGCGACAACACAATCTTGTAGAGGTGTTCTTCCTTCTTTAAACTAACTTGATATTGGATTATGGTATTTTTTTTTGGAATTTGTTTGGAGATTTGGGAAAATTATTTGGGAGGTTTTGGAGAGCGTGAGGATGGAAGGTATTCAAAAAATGAACAAAGATCATCCAAAAACTGAGAAAGAAATAGGTGAAGTTCGGCCACCAACCAAGTGTGTCCCAGAGGGGCTGCCTGCATGGTCTCGCGAAAAATACGAATATCTCTCTACTCTGATGTTTTATTGACAAATAGTTTCATGCTTTGGAAATTAGACTCGTAGAGATCCAATTTTGTGGGTGGATAACCCCATAACTCCAAATATATTGAGAAAAAATCTCAATGACTTTAGACCCAAATTTCAGTAAGATTATGAACGTATCTTGCGATAAATTTTGTCGACTTTTATTTTACAACTTGCTTGACTTTAAAACTTAACTTACAAATATTATATGATTCAAATACCTTATTCTAAAAACTTCAACAAAACATTCATTCTCTTTTAGCCCCCCTTGCTCCATCTCATTGGCTCTTCGGGTCGCCTAACATTCTCTCTTTAATAGGGACGTGAGTCATACTAAGGTAAATATTTATCCCTTCTCGGATTCTAGTGCTTATCTTATAAATTTTCTGAAGATTCTAGTATTCATATCTGACTATACTATTCTAGAGTGCACCACCTAGGTATCTCACAAAGGAGAACTATTATTATGTTTGCAATATCCTTCGAAAATATCAGCTAATGCTAAGAGTCCATTCACCATTTTGGGTTACCCTAACTCCAGCTGGATCCTGATATCCCATCCTTCTCATAAACAATATCTGTTAGCTCCCATAGGGAATAACCAAGATAGGTGCGACCAATTGTACATACCTCTGTTACTGTTGAAACTAAACTCAGAATGTTTATATTTCTCTGCATTAATTGTAAATACTTATAATCTTCACTAACTAGGTATCATGTACCTTTCTTCCCCTTGCTTCTTTTACCTGTTGAAAGTTATAATGTTACCTACTGATACTCCCATGGCCTGCTATTCACTGGGTGTGTTAAATATTCCATATTAGGGTCTTATGCCCTAAATTTGTGCATCTGGTGTGTATGATCTGATAGGGCCTCAAATTGGGTCACGTTGTCAAGAACTCTCTCTCTACTAGTGCCCTTACCTGCTGTTGTATTTGCCCTCCGGCTAGCTGTAATCTTGCATCTATGTATCATTAGCAAATATAAGTCCTAAATCAAATTCTTATGACTCCATTCTATAGCACGATCTAAGATAAGAAGGAAAGACAACCATTCTAAATGCCTTGCAGCCTCCTGTGTATAATTGTGGTGCACAACACACCCATAAATAAGACTCTACGAGACATGGCTTGTAGACAACTCTAGGACAGACCTTCTTTGATGCAAAGTTTGTCACGTCCCAAACTGGAGGGATGCAATGGTCACCTGGGCGTTACTTGTCAAGCACCACCATAACATACATCAATAACCATACTAACATTCATAAATGGCCTGAAGGGCCTCCATGAGAGAATATGAATAAAACATAAAGAGTAATCGACGAAGAACTACCCCAAAATGATATACAAGCTTATATACATGAGACATATGGGCCTACAAGGCCGCCATGACCATCAATACACATAACATCTATCTACAAGTCTCTAAGGGATATATGAACATCATAAGGTCAGGACAGGGCCCCGCAATACCCAACTATGTACATATATGCAACAATCATACCTACTAGCTCACTAGATAGCTCTGGAAGAATGGAGCATGACAACCTTCAGCTGAGTCGTGCGACCTATTGTGAAGTATTGTCTGAATCGCTATCTATATTTGCGGGCATGAAATGCATCACCCCAGAAAGGGGTTGTCAGTACGAAAGATGTACTGAATATGTAAGGCATGTAAAGAACATAAATAGAAGATGAAATAGGAAGGATGAGTACAGAAGTCAACCTGAAACCCATAACAAGCCTCTAAAGGCATAAAATGTCATAATTATAGGTATATATGCATGTCTGTAAAAATCAAGCCACTCAACGAGGTCATATAATATAGTATCAAGCCACGCTTTTGTTCAAATCATGTCATATCATAATGTACCCGGTCTCGAAGAGGACTCGGTCGTACCCCCCTTAATAGGACTCGGATATACCCGGCCTTAATATAACTCGATAATGTCAAAACCAACTACAGCAGTGTGCACATATAATTGCATGTATCCCGCCGACTATAGTGCGAATTAGTAAGAATAGATATATATATATATATATATATATATATATATATATATATATATATATATATATATATATATATTTAGACACACACACACACACACACACATACACACAAGTGCAATGCAAGCAAGGACATTGAAGGGCCTTATGGATCTGATCGGAGTGACTCAAGGTCATTATCCTCCGATTATCGTTAAGCAACTATGTCTGTATCAATTATCCGAGAGTCAACAAGGATCATAAGAAGACATAAGATTCAAAGGCTATCAAGGAGAGAAGTGATCCCGACAAAGAAAATAAGAGTCACGAACTATAACATTATGAAACAATGAGGTTCACAAGCTTTAATCTTGAGAATAGAGTTCCTCTTAAAGTAACGACGTTATAGTTACGTTCTTTGAAGATCATGCCAAAAGAAATAAACAATGAGCCTTAACATACCTTTTTCGTATACTTAACGACTCAACGTATATCTTCCCAATGACTTCAATCTATATTAAGATAGTAAAACGTGTAGTTAATTCCATAGGACTTACAAACATGCTTCTAAGCTAGTAGGCCACTTCTAGAAAAACAGACAATATTTTTCCTATAATATTCAACTTCCATGCAACTCAAACCAGCACAAAAACAATAGGAACAACATAAAAAATAACATATCCAAGATACTACATAATGAACTAGCCGAAACCTAGCTCAAAAACGTTTCAAAACAGTCCCATATGCACTAGCTCCTCAACCTTCACTTTCAATTCATAGTTTCATTTGTTTCTTTCATCAGTTCACTTGATAAACATATTGACATGAATAATAACAGAAACCATATAATAATAAAGTTATATTTCACAATTTTCAGCCATCACCAATCATATTTATCACCTAAAAACATCCCAACAAAACAGTAGCCATATCTTAGGCTATTCTAATGCTATCTTGTAGTATTTTTCTTCAAACAATCTCACCAACATGGGATTAAAATTAATAAAAATAAATGAGATAAAATAATTACCTTATTCATCTACTACAACTCTAAATCCAAGGATCTCTTAGCTAACTACAACCCTTAATGCGACAACAAAATCTTGTAGATGTGTTCTTCCTTCTTTAAGATAACTTGTTATGGTGTAGCTGTTTTTTTTGGAATTTGTTTAGAGACTTGGAGGAACTATTTGGGAGGGATTGGAGAGTGTGAGGATGGAATGTAGTCGAAAAATGATCAAAGTTCATCCCAAAAAAGAGATAAAAATAGGTGAAGATCGGCCACCGACCAAGTAGGTCCCATAGGGCTACCTACGCGATCTCGCCAAAATATGAATATCTCTCTACTTTGAAGTCATATCGATGAATAGTTTAATATGTTGAAAACTATACTCATAGAGATTAAATTTTGTGGGTGGATCACCCCATAAGTCCAAATATATTTAAAGAAAAGCTCAGTGGCATTAGACCCAAATTTCAGTAAGATTATGAACGTATCTTGCGACAACTATTGTCGACTTTTGTTTTACAACTTGTTTGACTTCAAAACTTAACTTATAAATATTATATGATTCAAGTGCCTTAAAACAAGAGCTCCTTAGAATATTAAGAACTCTTAGTTTTTCTCGAATGTATGAGTTATAACACCTTTGGTTATTTAGCCTCCAACCCTCATGATACTTCTGTAACACCTGTGTTAACTTATAATTATCTTTGTAAAGGTCCTTAAACTCTCCGGCTTATATTTATTCACTTAAGATGCATTCAAACATGAAAGTAAGAGGTGTAATAGAGAGGATAATTGGTGGGGTTTGATCATAAAATTGATATGGAATTTAGAATATAATTATATATTTGGACTCGTGGTGATATGGCTAATCTAAATCTATGATCAATTTCGAATTTCAGGTCCGAGCCTGATGTTGACATTTTGATTTACGTTAAAGATTTAATCTTTTTAATTTAAATTCAATTGATAAAGCTTATAATAACTCATTTAAATAATACTTTACTAGATTAAAGTTGTTTGGTGGTGGATTTGAAGGGAAAAGTAGTTTTAGAAGGTTAAAGTTATTCCTGGGAAGAGGTAAGCATCTTATATACAACTGTAAGAGAAAATTCTCCCATAGGTGACCTATTTTATACTTTTTTCTTTATTTGGGAGCCACATATATGTGTGGTGACGAGCGTATATGCATGAGCTAGGTTATGACCATGTCCGGGTTGAATTAGGCTTATAGTATGCTTGGATTGTGTGAATTATTTATCCATATTGTATTGAATCTTTGACTACGTGGTGAATCTTAATAATTATTAGAAATTATGCTTAATGTTATGACTTGTGTATTTAGGCATGAAGGATTTCTTTTGCCATGTTGAGCTTTCTGATTAGTCGTAGTCATACACTTCGATTTATAATTTAGTAGTTGTATGGCTTATCTTACTCATGTTAGATTTCTTGATTAGACTTATGAATATTGAATAAGCATGTTGAATTGTTATGATAAGTTGAATTATATGATTAGTTGTAGCCATCTTCTAGCCATGTGAACATTCATTTGCCTTTTTATTTTATGTTCGATGCACCTTAATTATATTATTTTATATGCATATGCATGAGTTCAAGAGTTGGATATTGAGAAAAGTTGAGAATTTTAGCAAAAGGAACACTATGAGCGGATAGTGACTTTTGATTATTGACTGTGAATTGATCGACACTTGGATATGGATTCGTCCCTCTGGAATCATGTGATTATCTATGTTACTTTACGCCCTGTGAGCATAGGCACTCATATTAGTGCTTGGTTTTAGACACCTGGCCGGTGTCAGGCACATGGTTTTGTTCTATGAGTTGTTGAGAATGGGTCCTAAGCATGCACATACATCTTAGACTCTTGCAATAGCTTTTATACAAATTTTGATTGATACACATCATATCTTTATACAAAAAATTAAAATACTTGACATTGTATTTGATCGCTTTTATGTGAAAAGCATGCATACATTCATATTTATTGTACCTCTATATGTTTTACCTACTTGATCATACCATAACTTATTATATATCATATTTCTATCTCCACTTGATTATTGGATTTTTATTAACTGTTAGTGTGGACCCCTTGCCACTACTTCTTTGAGGCTAGACTTAATACTTACTGAGTACCATGATTTTGCACTCGTATTAAACTTCTGCACATTTTATGTAGATTTTGTGACACGTACTAGTGGTACCCACCCAACAGTTTAGCATACTTGGAGACTTCGTGGTGAGCTTCTTTACTTGATCCAACTTGTAACCCATGGAGTCCCCTACCCTACTTATCTACCCTTGTCTATTTATTTCTTTTTAGGCTGATGTTGTTGTTCCGTTGAGACAGATTATTTTGTTAGATGCTCGTGATAATGTGATACTGGGTTTTTAGAGATTGGGAGACAGTCGTGGACGTCTTTACACCATGTCATAAAGTTTTGTATTTCATAATGTTATTTTGAGACTTATTCAACTTTCTTATATATATCATGAATCTTTTATTTACCTAATAATTTGCATATCTCATTGTTATTGAGTGTTGGCTTTGTATATGGTAAAATTGGTTTATAATGAATGATCGAATGGTAGCGTGATATGTGGAACCGAAGACAGGTAGAAAGCAAATCGAGTAGCAACCAGTACCAGGGAAAACGGTTGTAGTTGGTGTCAGATAAACCCCCGAAAGGAGCCTGGTCAATGGGAGCAGTTCGAATGCTTGCCATCGGATAACATCCAATGAAGAATATTCTATAACATTAAATGGACAGCCGTTGCAGAAAATATTTGCATTCATGGCCTGTCGTTACATATTCATCATTGGCCCATTTATTGTCATTTAATAAGGGCTTGATCCTAAGATCTTGGTTCCCTAGGTATAACTATAAATAGTAGGCCCAACAGCCATTGTAACACATGAAATTCTTGGCAAAACTTGTGCTATATTCTATTCTCAAGCTTAATTAGATAACCTTATTTGCTCTTTTACATTGTTCTGATTTCTGTCCTCGGAGGCATTGCTTTCGGGCTCAAACTTATCATTTCCTTCAATTTTAACCGCTAAGTCTTATTTTTAATCTTGTTTATTTATTATTTTTGGATCAAATCAGTTCCCTTGTCTATAAACCACGTAACAAATTATGTTGTACCATTTTACGGGTAAATAGTTTGGCTCCCACTATCGGGCGTAGACAGTTACATAATTGATTTGATCCTTGTATTTATTACTAACTTATTTTATTCTTTGTTCCTTAACATGAAATCAAAAATGGTAGCTAACGATATCAATATCGCACACAACGTTGAGAGACATGAAAATCTGTACAACGTAAGGATTCAATCAGTAACACCCGAAATGAGGGGGATGAGGCAATCCCCGTCCATGGAGGACAGTACCCCCGACATGTACGGGAGCTAACTCTTGATGACAAGGAAGAGGAACACGTTACAGAAATAGTAAGAATCCTAAGAGAGCAATAGAAAGCCATCATGGGCCAGCTTTCAAGGCAGGAGGTGATGATAGAATTGAAGCAAACAATGTCAGGCACTTCTAACAATGCAAACGGAAGGGGCCCGGTTACTCCCGGCATTCCTGCAAACCAAAGGGCTCAAAGAGTTGATAACAATACCCGCGGGGTGAGGTTGATTTCGACATTTTTTGTTTTTTGGGGAGGGGGGGGGAGGGGGGACATGTAGCAGATCTGGTAACGTTAACAGTAATGATCCCTTCAAAACCGACCTCATGAGATTTATGAGGGAAATGCATGAACGGATGGATCAAAATGCGGAGGAGTTTCACGCCCGAATGGATTAGATTCTAGGCGCACCACCAATTTTGAAGGGCCCTGACTCAAAATCATATACTCAGTTGTCGTTTAAGTCGAGCACATAACCGTAGTTAATTTTGAAGAGGTTCTAGATGCCGGACGTACCAAAGTACGATGGGACTTTGGACCCACAGGAGCACATCACAACCTATACCATGAATGAGAAAGGGAACAATTTGGCTCAACATAAAATTGAATCTGTTATACTGAAAAGGTTTGGAGAAACCGTCACAAAGGGGGCCCTGACATGGTATTCACTTTTACTCGAGCATTCAATTGACTCTTTTAAAATGCTTGCAGATTCATTCATAAAGGACCACGCCAGGGCCAAAAAGGTCCAAGCTAGGAAGGTAGACATATTCAGGATCGCACAAGGTGAGTCTGATTTGTTGCGGAAATTCGTGATCAGATTCTAGAAAGAGAGGATGCTGCTACCGGCCGTACCAGATGAATGGTCAGTGGAGGCATTAACAAAGGGTTTGAATCTGAGGAGCTCTGACGCATCCCAAAAGCTGAAGGAAATCCTGCTCGAATCCCGTGGATAGAAGATGATCAGCTCATGTTCTCGACATAAACCAAGGGACGAGACCAAGACGAGAACCATGATAAGTTCAAAGGTGATTTAGATGCGGACCGACAATCATCTAAAGACCTCTTCTTGCCATACGAGATAACCGAAGGATGCGGCAGCAAAGGGCTCCTGTCCTCGAATATGTTTGCTCCCGATAGAAGAACTAGCTATGACTGAAAAAATAGATCGTTGCAAGAAAAAGTGGTACTGGGGACCCGGGATTACACATATCCAAGGTTGTCAGATTATAATTTAAACATCAGCGTAGTTGAGTTGGTATCAGCATCGAGGAATATCAAAGAAGCACTATTCCCGAAGCCAATCAGATTCGATAATGCAGAGCCCTCGAAGATATCAGAAGATCCTCCTTCGTTGACTATGAACATGATTTTCAGAGGGAATGAAATCAATGGTGTAACCTTCTCAGCTGCCAAAAAGATAAAGGTTTCATTGACTCATAACAAGATACTCCGAGAAGTTGCCGAAGATAATATCACCTTCACAGAGGAAGATGCTGACATACTTCTTCTGCCACATAATAACGATCTAGTAATTTCTCTCAATGTCTTAGATTTTAAGATTAAGCGTGTTTTGGTCGACCCAGGAAGCTCAGCCAACATTATTCAATGGAGAGTAATGGAGCAAGCGAAGTTAACCGGAAATATTGTTCTGGCAACAAAGCTCCTCGCCGGGTTCAACTTGGCAAGTGTGACAACCCGAGGAGATATGCTACTGCCCACGAACGCCGAAGGGGTAACAAGGCCACTTATTTGAAGTTGTAGATGGCGACACGGGTTACAACATAATCTTCGGAAGGCTGTGGATACATGAGATGAAAGTTGTGCCCTCAACATATCATCAACTATTGAAATTCACGACCCCGGAAGGAATCAAGAAGATAAGAGGAGATCAACCGGCAGAAAGAGAAATGAATGAAGTATCGATTTCCAGCAGCAAAGGGAAGGAACTTTGCAGATAGCAATTACCAGAACCGACGCCTTCTCCCTTAGCCAATGAAGATTATAAAGGCGAGGAGTCATCGGAATCCCACCAGGTGCCGAGATACTTTTAGGTGTCGGAGGAGACAGATGCAACCAAGTCCACTGTAGAAGAACACGAGCAAGTGGCTTCGTTTGAAGAATTCCTCGAAAGGAAGTTTCACTTGGGAACAAGACTCAATCCCAAACATAGGTAAGGATTTATTAATTTTATTAAAGTTACCATTGTTTCTTTTGCATGGTCGCACTCAGATATGACATGTATCCTGTTAGAGGTGACCGTGCACAAGCTAAGCTTGGACCCAAATTTCCCACTGGCAAGGCAAATAAAACTAATAATTTTCGAGGTCAGAAACAGGTTTGTTAAAGAAGAGGTAACTCGAATACTCGACATCGGTTCAATCCGGGAGGTAAAGTATCCCAAATGGTTAGCTAATGTAGTTGTTGTTCCAAAAGAGAATAACAAGTTTAGAATGTGCGTAGATGATAAGGAATTGAATAAGGCGTGCCCTAAAGACTCGATCCCATTGCCAAACATTGATCAAATGATTTATGCAACGACCCGGCACTAGTTAATGAGTTTCCTCGATGCTTACTCCGGGTACAATCAAATCAAGATGAGCCTGGAGGATTAGGATATACTTCGTTCATAACGAACTTTGGCACATATTGCTATAATGTGATGCCATTTGGGCATAAAATTGTTGGAGCCACTTATCAGAGGCCCGTGAACAAGATGTTTGAAAAGTAAATAGGCAAAACAATAGAAGTATATATCGATGAAATGTTAGTCAAGTCTTTAATGCAGTGGATCATTTGAAACACCTCCAAGAAACCTTCGATATCTTAAGGAAGCATGACATCAAGCCCAACCCGGAAAAATGCGCGTTCGGATTGGTTCTGCTAAGTTCTTGGGATTGTTGGTCTCACGGCGAGGGATCGAGGTAAATCTTGGAGTCAACTTAGTCAACGGGGCTGCAATAGATGAAAACCCCTCTACAAAGTGGCGATAATACCCAGCCAGGCCTAGGAAACATCATATCTCTGTAGTGGTAGAGGGTATGGGCCAACTTTGAACTGCCTCAACCTTCTTCCAGTCCACCTTGATCCAATCACTAGATACCACATGACCCAAGAATGCCGATGAGTCTAACCAAAACTCGCACTTGGAGAACTTCACATACAACCTCTTTTCCCTCAAAGTTTGGAGAAATATTCTCAAATGCTACTCGTGCTCCTTCCTGCTCCAAGAATACAACAATATATATCATCAATGAACACAATGACAAAAGAATACAAGTAAGGAGGGAAAACATTGTTCATCAAATGCATGATATGTTGGGGCATTAGTCAAAACAAAAGACATCACCAAAAACTCATAATGCCCATAACGAGTCCAGAAAGTAGAATTAGGGATGTTTGAAGCCCAAATCATCAACTGGTGATACCCCGATCTCAAATCAATATTTAAGAACACCCTACAATGATCAAATAAATCATCAATATGTGGCAATGGATAGTTGTTCTTGATGGTGACCTTGTTGAACTGGTTGCAGTCAATACACATCTCAAAGAACTATCCTTCTTCTTAACAAACAACACTGGTGAACCCCAAGGTGGCACACTAGGCCCGATAAACCCTTTATACAACAACTCCTATAACTGCTCCTTCAATTCTTTCAACTCAGCTGGAGCTACACAATATTGAGGAATAGAAATAGGCCGAGTTCCTGGTGCCAAATCAATGCCTAAATCAATATCCCTATCAGGTGGTATGCCCGGTAGGCTTGCAGGAAACACATCTAGAAACTCCTTCACTACTAGAACTGACTCAACAGTAGGAGTGTCGGCGCCAACATCTCTAAAAAGGCTAGATATGCCAAATATCCCTTCTCAACCTTCCGTTGAGCCTTCAAAAATGAGAGCACTCTGCTAGGAGTGCAACCAGGAGAACTTTTCCATTCCAACCTCGGCAACCCTGACATAGCAAATGTAATGATCTTAGCATGAAAATCAAAAATAACATGGTACAGAGATATCCATTCCATACGAAAGATCACATCAAAATCCACCATATCTAACAATAAAAAGTCTATCCTCGTCTCAAAACCACAAATAATGACCACACAATACTGATAAGCTCAATCTACCATAATAAAATCACCAGTAAGTGTAGACGCATGCACATGAGAATCTAGAGAACCACGAGGCATATCCCGACAAGAAGCAAAAAATGATAACACCTATGAATAAGGAAAACCAGGATCAAATAATATCGAAGCGTCTTTGTGGAACTTATAAATTATACCTGTGATCAATATATCAGAAGCAACAGCCTCGGTCCTCCATGGGAACGCATAACATCCGGCCTGACCTCCACTAGACTGAGATCCCCCTCTAGGACGACAACGTCCTGAATGACCTCCACCCCGAGATAGTTGAGCAGGTGGTGTAGCAATCGATCCAGGAATCATAGCATGTCCTTCCTAATGCCCCAAACCTCTATGAAGCCATGGGAAGTATTTCCTGATATGCCCCAACTCTCAACACACATAGAAACATCTGATCAAAAATGATTGTGCGGCTAGAGTTGGACCATATGAACCAGAATACCCGCTAGAATAACCTAGTACTGATGAACCATGAATTGATGGAGCGCAATAAGAACTCTAAATAGGAAGTGCATTTAATGAAGACTGCACAGAAGCTCCTCGACTGAGTGGTCGTTAATGATAAGCTGGCCTACTAAAATAGCCTCTCCTAAATCGACCTCAGCCTCCAAACGAGGCAACACCAAAGCTACCTGAATGACGAGAAGTGATATCCCGACTCTATTTTGTGGCAAAACGCACACGCAAGTATACGCGGTCGTCAAGTAATAAAGTAACTAGAAGTCGGATATTGAACCCACAATGACTTGTTATCAACTATTAACTATATTAAACTATCCTAATTATCTACACAAGGATAAAACCAAGAAGTGTGTGAATCTAAACTTACTACAATAAAGAAAAACAAATAGTGAACTCTCAACAAAGGAAAAGTAGATTTTTATGTTATCAATGCAATGAAAACGATCTAGGGTCATAGGATATCTAACAATCCTATTGGTTGACAGGGTTAATATTGCTTATCAGAATCTATTTAGTTCTTACGTGCCTATTCAAGCTAACCTAATGCCTATATGTCTATAGAGTTAGAATCAACAAGAACGTGTTTATAATTACCATATAATAATCGAGCAAGGCAATTAGCATATGTCTATCCAATCCCCGAATCCCTTCCCCGATACTCGAGTTCAAAAACTTGCTCAACTCAATCATATGTGCAATCTAGAATTCCCACTTTCGAGTTTAACTCTAAATTCGTAGATAGTATTTAATTAGTGATTGTATCGACCCAACCGGTCATCTTGAATATTTGCATTCCATTAAGTTGTTTGAAGTCTTGATTAGCTTCATATGATATATTATGACTCGTGTTCAACATCTCTTTTGGTTTTCAGGTGATTCAAGATTGATTTGGAAGAATGATTCTCAAGTAGGAAGCTTTGAGTTGGAAGAGTTGACCAAGATTGACTTTTGTGTGTTTGACCCTGGATCGGAGTGTTAATGATTCTGTTAGGTTTGGATGGTGATTTTAGAGTTGGGCGTATACCTGGATTTGCATTCCAATGTTTCTAGAAAGTTTTGGCATTACTTGGCGAAAGTTGGCAATTTGAAGGTTTGGAATGTTCATAAGTTTGACTAGAAGTTCACTATGATAATATCAGGTTTGGATTGTGGTTATATAAATTTGAATAGCTTCTTTATGTCATTTGGGACTTGTGTACAAAATTTGAGGTCATTCCGAGTTGATTTGTTATGGTTCAGCACGCGTTTTGGAAGTTGAAAGTTCAAAAGTTCATTAAGTTCGATTTGAGGTGCGATTCGTGATTTTGATGCTTTTATGCATGATTTGAGACCTCAAGTAAGTCTGTGTTATATTATGGGACTTGTTGGTATGTTCTGATAGGGTCCCGAGGGGCTCGGGTGAGTTTCGGTTAGGTTTGGGTTGTGTTGCGCTCTTTTTTTTTATGTTTCGACATCGTTTCTTCAAGAATAAATGGTACTAGAATAAGAAATTAATCTCCAATTTCTGTTTATATTGAAGCATTAGATCCTTATCATAATTATGGATCCATAGCAAAAAGAATCGTCGAATTTAGACATTGTATGAGGGAGTTATGCTCATTTTAGTGAGTTTCATTTGGGTTTCGAGGTGCGGGCCCAATTTTGACTTTTTGGTTGACTTTGGGATTTTGATTAAAGATTCAACCTTTATTGATTGGGTTTGTTTCCTTTGGCTTTTGATTAAAGAGTCGTTCGGAGGTCGGTACGCGTGGGATGGCATTTCTAGAATATTGTTTGGCTTGCTTGGTATTGGATTCGGCTTGTTCGAGGTAAGTAACACCTTTAAACTTGGTGCTGAGGGTATGAATCCCTGAATATATGTTTTATGTGTTTGGTGTTGAGGTGACACACGTTCTAGGTGACAGGCGCGTGGGCGTGCACCATTTGAATTATGACTTGGTTGATTCTATGGTACTGTGTAGTTACCTAATCTTGTTTCTATCCATGAAATTTCTATGTGCTAGAGTAATTGATCTATGATCTATGTTAGAAACCATGTTTAGGCTATATACTTATTCTGTTGGGACCCATTGAGGCCATTTCTGCTGTTGAGTTATATGCTTAAATTGCAATTATGTACTCAGTCATATTCATTGATTTGCATATCATATCTCAGTCTCTGTTATCATTTGTTGTCATATCATATTATCATTGTTCGGGCTGATTAGCATGAGATTTGTGAGCCCGAGAGACTGGAGAGATTGATGACTGAGTTGGGGCCTTCGGTTCGGTTTGTGAGTGATATTGAATGGGATCAGGCTGCACGCCGCAGCAGATTTATTGATTCATGATGGGATCAGGCTGCACGCTGCAGCGGGCCATATTGGCTTTATATATATTATTATTATATAGATTGAGTTGCACGCCATAACAGGCATTATAGGCTTTATTATTATTGATTGGATCGGGATGCACGTCGCATCAGGCAATATTGGCTTTGTATTAGCGCTTGGGCAGGATCCACCCCTCCGGGGTCTGACATACAATCAGTGAGCGCAGGTACCGTATAGTGCTGAGTGACTGAGTGTGCTGAGTGATTAAGCGTGATGAGTGGGAGTGCGAGACAATGAGATTGAGTACTCTAAGAGTGTGAGTACATAAGTTCATCACTATGATGCATTGCGTTTGACATGCATACTTGACATACATGCATAGAGATGCATTTCCTCATGCTACACGATATTGTGACAATTATGAATTCACATGCACTTTGACATATAGGCATAGAAATGCATTTTTCTCATGCTATCTAAGAATGAAATATCTTATATGTTATTGAAAGTTTTTGAGAAAAATCACAATTTTCTTATTTACTCATATTTTGGTGATTTCGGTAAAAGATTTGGGTTTTACTATTATACCTGGCAAACATGCCTATTTTCTGTAATTGTGAATGAGCTGAGCATCATATCTTTGAGTTATTACTTGTACTACTTTTGTTATCGTGTTACGAGTTGTTCGTAGCTATTGGTGTTGGACTCTGACCATTGTCCAAGCTCGTCACTGCTTTCAACCTAAGGTTAGGTTTGTTACTTATTGAGTACATGGGTCGGTTGTACACATACTACACTTTTGCACCTTACATGCAGATTTTGGAGATGATGTTTCTGCGTATGGCGGTAGCTAGCATTGGAGATGTACCTGCGTTCCGATTATAGTTGCCTCTTGTTCTTGGTAGCTTTAGATTTATAAACTTGTTTATGTATACTTCGAACAGATGATGTATTTATTTCATACCAGCTTTGTAAACTTTAAATCTTAGTACCTTGTGATTTGTACTACTAATCCTTGGGATTTTTATATAAAAGATTCGCTATTTCATCCTTTGTTTTTTTCAGTAAATCTCCTTTGAAATTGGATTATTGCTAAATTGGCTTACCTAGCGGGTCGGCTTAGGTGCCATCACGACTAGTTAGATTTAGGGTCGTGACAAGATGGTATCAGAGCTCTAGGTTCATAGGTTCTACGAGTCATGAGAAAGTGTCTAGTAGAGTCTTGTAGATCAGTATGATCACGTCCATACCTATCTTCGAGAGGCTACAGGGCATTTAGGATAAACATCCCATCTTTTTTTCCTTATCATGCGGCATTGATTCAGCTTGAATCATATCTATTTGAATTCCTTCCACTCACTCGTATGTTATATGAGCACTCGGTATCAGGTGTGCATCGATGGCTCATAGTTCCATGGATGAAGTGTGAGATATGTTTTCTGTGTTTTGGTGATGGGACAGTCTAGAGGACTTGAGGCCCAGTTTGGACAACAGTTTAGGCTCGGTAGTTTCAGTTGTATGACCATGTACTTTTGGACTAATATGTCAAGTGGTGTCCCTATGAGTGAGACTGGTGGCTCGGTGAGTGGTTGGATGGCTATATGATGAGTAGGATGTGACTGTGGGGGTGTGTTCAGATGGTTTGAATGTGACGGGAAGAGTTTACTTGAGATGTGAAAAGGACTATTGGATGCTCGATTTCTGTGGATGTGTCATACAGTCTTGAGTTATGAAGGTTTTTGAGAGATTCTTTCATGTTACTTCATTTGTGGAATGAAGTAGATTTTCATGTCTTGTTTCTGAGTTCAGACTCAGGAAGATTAAGTGATTACGTTGTAGTTGTGGCTGTGAAAGTATATAGAGAGATGTCCGTTTGAGGCTAAGCAGGTGGTTTATCACCTGAGGGGTAATCTACGGATGTGTGATCCTTATGGTGTTGTGTGGAGGCTTTCTTTTCTACTAGTGGGTATAGGTGTTGCTATTTGAGTTTGGTTTGGTTGAGAAATTGACATGACCATCACGAGGATGAATGCGAGATTAGCAGATGATTTGAGGTACTTTATGATTTGTGTTGCATGAGCTTGTGAAGAATTTAGTTGAATCTCATTGCCGGATTATGGCAGTAATAGAGTATGGATATGGTGAGTTATGGGCAGTTTTATTCTATGGCCTTGAGCTAAGTGGGGGAGTCTGCTATCAACAATTTTATTGCATGGTTATGTGTTGTTTTGGTTTCGGTTATCTTGAAGATGTTGGCTTTGAGGATGACTTAAGAAACGAAATTTCGAGATGCATGGTGTATTACACTTTATGGGTATATGGAAATCATGGAATGATTGAGTTGTTATTTGTTAAGGATGTAGTGCGCACGGAGTAGGAATTTGCTCGATTGCGTTAAGCCGGGGTTACTTCTTTAGGTGTTATTGTGCTAATGAGGCACATGTCGTTCGGCCTATTTGGGTGGTGCAATTGATATTTGAGCAGAATGAATGACTCTCGTGGGGGTTCTAAGGAGTTTAAAATTCATATGTGGCATTTGAGGAAATTTCGGATTTGTATATGGCTAAGATTTGAGATTTGCATTGGATAGTGCCAGGACTTGCAGTGTTTCTGTATCTCTATGGATTCTACATTTTAGTATCATAAAGGTAAAAAGAACAATTTTAAATTCATAGAAGGTCTCTTCAGAGTGGGTGTCTCGATTATGGTACTTTTGGGGTGCTTAAGTGGAATATACAGCGGCTTATGGGCCTTAGAGTGGTGTGGTTGTATGCTATGATCTCTTGTGGTGAGCTTTGGGTAAGGATCGTGGTATTCTAGCAAGGAGAAATATCAACTTGAGGATAATTTGGAAGGAACTCGGAGAAATAGGATAGCTTGGTTGTAGGTCGGATCAACACAGTAATGGATATGATCGGTTCTTTGGGTACTTATGATCTGCTGAGTCTCTACAGGTGTTTTGAGGCAATACTCTTGGGTTTGGAAACCTGCGTGGCTTGGTTGAGTTAGAAAGATTCAGTTCTGATGGCTTGGTTATGTGAAAATGGGTTTCGAAGATTTCTCGATGGCTTCTACCACGGTTTGAGATGGATATTTCCTACCGGCGTGAGGAGCATATTGCGTATTGTGATTTTCTCCTGGATGGGATCAAATGGAATGTTTCTGACTGATCGGGTATGTATTATGTTGGTGACTCAGAGTTGATTATGAGATTCTTATGCTTTTCATATGATGGCAAGGTAGATGCGGTATGTTGTGTGGGACTGAGATTTGCATGTGCAAGGTCACGATTCAGTTTTGAAGGGAAGGTAATGAATTCCTGGACAACATGGACGGTTTCAGATGACTAGATAAATGCTATTACTACTTGGTATTGCCTGAGAAGGGTGCACAATTTAGAATGCGAATTGTATTTTGACTTACGGATGCTTCATTGGTATTGCGGTACTCGCCTTATTGATCGACTGCTGATGTTTAGATTTTGCGATGTGTCACAAAAAAATTGTAGAAGTATTTCTCGTGTAATGATTGTGCACGAGAGATTTGCTAGTCATTCGAGTGGTGGAGTTGGGATCGACTATGGTGGTTCATGTGTTCTAAGGATTTGGAGAAAGAAGTTCTCAGAAGCAGATTATTTCGGGGTTGCAGGCTATGAAGTGTGGCCAAAGTTAGCCAGATTGTGGTACGTGTTATGGTTAGGTCATTGTGGACTTTTGGAGGGCTATTTGTCCATTTAGGGATGACCGGAGTTGATTTGGGGGCCCATTGGTAGGCCCAATGAGGATGTGTAATCTGCACCGGGTCAGATTTGTTGACACAGAACTATTAGCGTTTAGGGTTGTGTCATTCGGTTAGAGTTGAGCTTGTTCGTGTTCTGAGATATTCTAAGTGTTACTCTTCTATGATACCATGGTGGTGATCTGTTGGCTAATTATACACTATATGTGTTTCTGTCTGGGCCTTGTAGCGGAATTCGAGCGAAATGGTTATTGGTGTGTGAAATGGTTGATTGCACCTTAGTTATGGTCTTTCCTATTTGTGGTATATGGTGTTATTCGCTTCACCGTGGTTATGTTCGTGTCCAATTGCATGCAGTTGTTGATTTTGAGCATTGTGTCTTGAGGTATTTCATATGGACCTGTGCTTGGATGGGGTCATGAATCGCATCGGCGTTATGCTAGGATATGATCCTTTGTGCTTATTTCATGTGTAATGTTTCCCCTTGTGTGGTGGATTGATAGAATTGCGCTTCGTGGTGGTATCTGCTGAGACGATGGGATGGTTTCTACATTACCATTCTTTTTCCATCATTGGGTATATTTGAGTTATTGTTCGTCGATGCATGGATTGCATGGTATGTGGCTCTAAGTAGGATTTGTGTGACTGGTCAGTCGAGTAGCTTGTACTGGATGAGGTGAGGTTATTGGGCCTGAAATGAGTGCCATCAGATTTGATTAAGGTATATTTGCAAGAATTGTGTCACTAGTCGGCTTAGATTTTGGCAATGGTTCTTATCGGGTTAGAGATCTCCACGAATTATTAATCTGATGTGTGGTTATGAGTTTCTGTATGTTTCTTTCATCATTGGCAGTCTACGAAGGTTCAGAACAAGATTTTAGTTGATATGAGGTTTGTTACCGGTGTCGGGTTGGTTATCGAGCAGCTATTGATGTCGGAAATTATTACTACGAGTATGCGAGTTATGTGGTATATCATGTGATTACATCTTGGGTTATAGTTATGGCTTGATACAACCTGTTTAGACTTATAAAGTGTATATGTGAGTTTCGGGTTCTGTAAGGAATTGCGGATGTTGGAAATTGGGTTCCAAGGTTTATGGACTAAGGTTAAAGGAAGAGTCTTCGGTTAGGTTGCATTGACAGACTTATACGGATTGGGGTGACGTGGGATCACCCCCCCCCCCCCCCCCCCGTATGTGCATGATAAGTTTACATAGTGAATTGACGGCTTTAGAACCACTCTTGGCACATTCGAGGACGAACGTATGTTTAAGTGGGGAAAAATGTAATAACCCAATAGGTCGTTTTGAGCATTTGCATTCCATTCAGCTATTTGAAGTCTTGAGTAGCTTCATATAATGTATTATGACTTGTGTGAATTGTTGGTTTTGATTTTTTCAGGTAATTCGAGATTGATTTGAAAGAATGATTCTCAACTAGGCAACTTTGAGTTGGAAGAGTTGACCAAGTTTTACTTTTTTGCATTTGACCCCATATCGGAATGTTAATGATTTCGTTAGGTCCGAATGGTGACTTTGGACATGGGCGTATGCCCAGATTTGCATTCAGAAGTTTCTAGAAGGTTTCGGCACTAATTGGCGAAAGTTGGCAATTTGAAGATTTAGAATGTTCATAAGTTTGACTGGAAGTTGACTTTGATGATATAGGGTTCGGATTGTGGTTCTGGAAATTAGAATAGCTTCATTATGTCATTTGGGACTTGTGTACCAAATTTGAGATCATTTCTAGTTGATTTGATATGGTTCGGCACGAGTTTTGGAAGTTGAAAGTTCAAAAGTTCATTAAGTTCGACTTGAGGTGCTATTCGTGATTTTGATGTTGTTCTGCATGAATTGAGGCCTCTGGTAAGTCCGTCCTATATTATGGGACTTGTTGGTATGTTCGGACGGAGTCCCGAGAGGCTCGGGTGAGTTTTGGATAGGTTGGGATTGTGTTGCGCTTGTTTTTGATGTTTCGATGTCGTTTCTTCAAGAATAAATGATACCAGATTAAGTAAATGAGCTCCAATTTCTGTTTTTATTGAACCATTAGATCTGTATCATAGTTACGGAGCAATAGCAAAGAGAACCGTCGAATTTGAATATCGTATGAAGGTGTAATGCTCATTTTAGTGTCGGAGAAAAGAGCTGGTTCTAGTGCTTCGCAGATGCGAAGTTGGGTTCGCATCTGCGATCTCACAAGTGCGCAAAATTGTCCGCAAAAGTGGAAATGACAGCTGGAAATGCGCAGGTGCGGAGTTTTTGTCGCAAAAGCGAAAATCCATGTGCATAAACAAAATCAGACTGCGTTCTTTTGGTATTTTGAGCATATCTTGAGTTCTAGAGCTCCGATTGAGGTGATGTTCGTGGCGTTATTCTCGGTATTTTCTTGGGGGTCAGTATCTAATCTCAATATTTGTATTTTAACATGATTCCAGTAGTTCATTTGTGAATTAATCCATATTTTGATTGGAGAATTGGGGTTTTTATCAAAAACTTTTCTAAAGAGAATAATTGGGTTTTGACCATCGATTCGGAGATGGAATTGGATGCAATTAGTATGGTTGGACTTGTAATTGAATGGGTAGTCAGATTTAGTGGGTTTCTTTTGGTTTCCGAGGTGCAGATTCGTGTCTAACGTTTTGTTAACTTTGGGCTTTTGATTAAAGATTCGATCTTTATCGATTGGTTTGTTTCCTTTGTCATTATTTGCTGTTCTTGAGTTTATTTTGGCTAGTTTCAAGTCGTTAGGAGGTCGGTACGCATGGGATGACATTTTTAGAGTATTGTTTGGCTTGCTCGGTATTGGATTCGGCTTGTTCGAGGTAATTAATACTGCTTAACTTGGTGCTCAGGGTTTGAACCCCTGAATATACGTGTTATATATTTGGTATGGAGGCAACGCACAAGCTAGGTGACGGGAGCGTGGGTGAGTACCGTGTGAATTATGACTCGGTTGATTCTGTGGTACTGTGTAGTTACCTAATGTTATTTCTATCCCTGAAATTTCTAAATGCTAGAGTAATTGATGTGTGATCCATGTTAGAAACCATGTTTAGGCTATATGCTTATTCTGGTGGAACACACTGGGTCATTTCTACTGTTGAGTTATTTGATTAAATTTCAATTACGTACTCAGTCATTATTATTCATTTGCATATCATATCTCAGTCTCTGTTATAATTTGTTGTCACATCATGTTATCATTGTTTGGACTGATTGGCATGAGATTTGTGAACCCGAGAGACTGGAGAGATTGATGACAGAGTTGGGGCCTGAGGGTCGGATTGTGAGTGATATTGATGGGATCGGGTTGCACGTCATAGCAGGGTATATTGATTTATGATGGGATTGGGGCTGCACACCGCAATAGGCCAGAATGGCTTTATATATATTATTATTATATGGATCGGGTTGCACGTCGCAGCAGGCCTTATAAGCTTTATTATTATTGATGGTATTGCCCTGCACGGTGCATCAGGCCATATTTTTCTTTATATTAGCGCTTGGGTAGGATCCGCGCTTCCGGAGTCTGACATACTAGCTGTTAGCGCAGGTACCGTACAGTGCTGAGTGACTAAGTGTGCTGAGTGATTGAGCATGATGAGTGGGAGCGTGGGACAGTGAGATTGAGTACTCTAAGAGTGTGAGTACATGAGTTCATCACTGTGATGACATACATGAGTACATGCATACTTGACATGCATGCATAGAGATACATTTCCTCATGCTACAAGATTTTGTGACATTCATGATGACTTCACGTGCACATTGACATGTAGGCATAGAGATGCACTTTTCTCATGCTTTCTAAGAATGAAATATCTTATCTGTTGTTGAAAGTTTTTAAGAAAAATCTTAGTTTCTGATTTACTTATTTTATGTTGATTTCGTTGAAAGATTTGGGTTTTACTATTATACCTGAAAAACTTGCCTATTTTTCGTTACTGTGAACGAGATGAGCATCATATCTTTGAGTTACTACTTGTACGGCTTTTATTACCTTGTTACGAGTTGTTCTTGGCTATTGGGTTTGGACTCTGACCGTTGTCCAGGCTTGTCTTTGCTTTCAATCTAAGGTTACGTTTGTTACTTATTGAGTACATGGGGTCGGTTGTACTCATACTACACTTGTGCACCTTGCGTGCAGATTTTAGAGCTGATGTTGCTGCGTATGGCGGGAGCTAGCATTGGAGATGTACCTGCGTTCCAGTTAGAGCTGTCTCTTGTTCCTGGTAGCTTTAAATTTATAAATCTGTTTATGTATACTTCGAACAGATGATGTATTTATTTCATACCAGCTTTGTAAACTCTAAATCTTAGAACCTCATGATTTATACTACCAATCCTTTGGATTTTTATATAAAAGATAGTTCATTATTTTTTTTCTCAGTAAATCTCCTTTTAAATTGGATTGTTTTTAAATTGGCTTACCTAGCGGGCCGGATTAGGTGCCGTCACGACTAGTTGGAATTTGGGTTGTGATAGTGATCAAGCAATCAAATAATAAATCACATGATTGAATAAATAAACCAATACGATAAATTAAAAAAAAAAAGCAAAATCAATATTCGAATAACAATAGTCGTGAAAGAACCACAACCCTAGAACGTGAAGTTTAGCTCCATATTGACCTGGCAGCCCAACAACAAATCATACAAATAAACATAAATATTACTAAGTTTGGTAGAAGAACAATGAAACCCGGCCTCCACGGCGGCTCCGTTCTCTCCTTTCGTCAAAAGCCCTCTTAAAAACGTCCAACCCCCTTCTTAGACATGTTTAAGGGTATTTAAAGGCTAGGGTAGGAGTCTCCAAGTCCAAAACTGAGTAGAAAATAATATATTCGCGAACTGGGGGACCATGCCTTAAGAGCCAGGTGGACCAGGCTTTTGACCAGGCCAGGCCTCATCTGTAGCACGATTGAGCAGGCTTTAGACCAGGCGAGGCCTAGTCTGGGGCGAGGTACCCTGGCCTTGCTCCGATTTTCTCTTTTTCGTGCTCTTTTCTTTTGTCTTCAACATCGTTTTGTGCAGCTTTCAATCCTTTGTGTATTCCAATGGTCTTATACATAAAAATAACTCAATTAAGCTCAAACATTGCATAATTAATCATTAAAACACTCAAATGTAATGTAAGCAATGCACCAAAAATAAACATTTATAGCTGAATATCACTGCCCCATATTAACATTGCTCGTCCTCGAGTCAACCAACATTCACCTTTCCTTGAGCACTTTATATTTACACCTTTGAAGCACACTACACAAATGACCATGGTTGATGCAATAATTAAGCTAGATTATATGCATTAAGAACACACTTCTCTTTAACTTTATTCACAACAAAGACAACATGCTCACAACAATCCTAGCCTCAAAAGCCGACTCAATATCACAATGCACTCATGACTTGAACACCCAACATCATAGAGAAGTCTAATAATATTACCTATCCCTCGTGAAACCATATGCCCTCACAATAAGAACAAGAGAGTAAGTTGAATCCACACATTCAAATCTCACGCTCAAATATAATTTAAGGACTCACATATATCCAAGAAAATCGCTCACTCACACAAAGAAGCCACATGCATGCAATTGGTACCATAAGCTTGCCCTTAATATAAACCTCTACTAATGTAGGCTCGCTCAGTCTAAAATCAATTAGGACTTTTTTATTGTTGTAATGTGGGCTAAGGGAATGGTAGTATATATTTTGGAATAGTGGTTCACCCTCCTAAGCACTTTAACATATCACAAAATTAACTTTAAGCGCAAACTCTTCAATCCAGTCAATTTCAACTCTAAAATCACCCCAACGACGTTCCTTTTTTCATTAAGTGCTATTTTAATTCATACCCCACTAGCAAAAATAATACATCAATTTATTTATCTACATATTTTCCTCTTTTTTCCAACTATTTTTCTTCTTTTGTAATTTCGTTTAGTGGTGTATTTTTTAACAAAACAATTGAACCTTTCATTCTTTCGCTGGTTCCACTCGAAAGTCACCCAAATTTCCTCCTTAATTCTTTTAGCGCTCATTTCATAATTAAAGTGTTTTAAGAGGTAAAAGGATCAAACTAATGTCAATTAAGAACCAAAATGGCATAGCCTTGTCTAGAGCCTCAAAAGGGCTAACTAGGAATAATTTTATTTGTGATAAGCATTAAGCTCAAAAAATTAAATAAAGCCTTAAATAATTTTTCAAACCAAGCAACACCTATAATTTCTCTTCAACTCATATACCGGAAACTCGCTTCACACATGGTACATGACTCACTAAGGAAGGTCCCATTCTGACTCTCAAACAATGGAAGTATTTACAGAGCTAAAAGATATTAAGAATTAAGAACAAATTAAAAAATTTGTGAAGTAAATAAGCTATAGGCGTCACAAGACATGCTATCCAATCAAATGAGGCAGCATGACAATTCTAACACATAGGGAAGATACTACACGCCTCAAAGCATAAATATGCTACTGTTAAACAAGTCAAGGGCGCCTAGGATTCTCATCTTTCTTCTTCCTTTTATTTCCTAAATCATAATCTACTCTAAAAATAAAAAAACTACTACCCGGTTCAAGTTACATCCCATAAAAAAGAACCGAGGTACAAAGAAAAACCACAGGGGATTATTACTACCTAGAAACAAAAGGACATATTTTTGGATTTTTCTATTTTTTAACTTTTTTCTGCTTTTGGTTAGACTTTAATCCTTCAAAAAAACTATTTAGGAGATCCATCATGGGGAAAAGTCATATCTTTCTCTACGTATTTTTTCAATTTTTCATATATATATATATATATATATATATATATATATATATATATATATATATATATATATATATATATTTTAAATAAGAACATTAAGCTACTAAAACCAGGGGCAGATTTAGGGGGGTAAGGGAGTTCACCCGAACCCCCTTCGCCGAAAACTTACACTGTATATATAATGCTAAATCTATTTTTTATCTCTATATATTAGGTTTTGAACCCCCTTGACACATCTCGAAAGTGTAGCTTAGTGGTTAAGGGGGTTCAAAAACTTTGTAAGGTCATAGGTTCAATTCCCACTAGCTACAATTTTTTTTAACTTTTTTCTTTTTGAACCCCCTTCGCGGAGATCCTGCCTCCGCTACTGAGTAAAACTACTATCAAAATAACACACTACTACAAAAATAAAAATAAGAAGCCAAAACCAAAGTAAGAAGTTAGCATACTAATATAATAAGAGTGGAATTATCCAAAGGAATTCTTCCACCCCACACTTAAAAGAGTGCAGTGTCTCCAATGTACAAATAAAGCAAAAATAACGAGGGTGGACAAAAAATTCCTTGAAAGGCCAATGGCCGAAGCAATAGAAGCTCACGGGATACTTACACTTCCTCCATGTATGTTATTTTATACGGGCACCCCACACTTAGTTCTAATCATCGGACTCACTTTTGCACACTTCCAATGGCTTTGATTCAATGCTCGTAATCCTACAATTAAAACAACACTACAAAACAATATAATAAAATAAAAAAATAATATGTAAACGAAAATAGTAAAGTTGTGATACCTTTCAACAAGCGCCTAATTTAACGTCGCGGCACGACGTGAACCACTTTTTGCCTCCACCTAGAACTTATAAATTGAACTCCTAACAGAGCATCCAGTCTGCAGCTATTCTCCTTTGGTGGGGTTACAAAGATAACCAGGCCAAGTAATAAATTTTTCACTCTATACTATTTGGACTTTTGATGAGGAATGTAATTATATCTGTCTAGCACAATAAATTCTAGAATGTAGGCACCTTGTTCCTCGTCTATTAACTCTTCCAAAAGCTTAGATGACTCGATTTTCATGTCATCATCCAAACACAATGCCGAAAAATATAGGAAATGAGGACCAATACGCCCAAACTCTAGAATTGCGTCTCTATTTACATCCTCATATGTACACACACTAGAGTCTACAAGTGCAACATTATCTACTTCCTCACATGACTCTAGTATAGTTTTCTCAATATGGGCATCATTAACAAAAATATGTCCAATGATTGACTCTCCACTTTTAGCTCCTCAATTTGGCGTATAAGCTCCTTTTCAGCTTCACACAACTCAGAACAATTTAGTTGGACGTTAGACGCAACACCTTTTTCACTCAATTGAGCCTCCATGTCGTGAATAACAGTGCCAAAATGTTCGATCTCTTGTCCTAGTTTAGTTCTTCCTTCTATGAAGTGTATCATCCCATCTATAATTTCCTCACGTTGAACCTCATTAAATGTTAGGCTTACCTAATCTTAGAGGCTAGGTACAATCATGACATCCTAAGGTGGGAAATTGGAATCTTGACAAGTTGGTATCATTGCTCTAGGTTCATAGGTATTACGAGTCATAAGCAAGTTTCGTAGAGTCTTGCGGATCGGTACAGAGACGTCTGTGCTTATCTTTGAGAGGCTATAGAACTATTAGAAAATTCCACTTCTTTGATTCCTTATCGTGCGAGTTTGTTGACTTCAAAATCTGAATCTTTGTCTTTCTATTCTCTCACAGATGGTGAGGACATGCACTGCTGGATCCGACGATCAGACACCCGCGCCCCTTACTAGAGCCGCGAGAGGCCAGGGCTGGGGCATAAACCTAGAGAACCTGCTTGAGCAACGACTGAGGAGCTACTAGTAGCTCCGGTTGGGGGACAGGCACCCTAGGTGCTTGTTGTCACCCCTGAACTTTATGAGACCCTAACACAGTTCTTGAGTATGTTTAGTACTCTAGCTCAGGTGAGGTTGATTCCACTTGCACAAGCTACATCTCAGGAAAGGGCGGGGAGGAGCTCAGACTCCCGCAGCCCGTACTCCAGAGTAGCAGGTCCAGGTTGATCATGTCACGGGAGTTACGCCAGTATAGCCTAGTGTTCCGATTCAGCCCGAGGTTAGGCCAGTGGCATCTAAGGAGGAGCAGCATAGACTTGAGAGGTTCAAGTAGTATCCTCTTCCTAATTACAGTGGCCTAGCTATACAGGATGCACATGGTTTTCTAGAGAAGTGCCATTGTATTCTCCGCACCATGAGTATTGTGGAGAGGAGCAGAGTTGCTTTTACTATATTCCAGCTATCAGCAGCAGTGTATCACTGGTGGCATGCTTACGAGGAGGGTAGCTCATCCGATGTAGCTTCACTCATATGGACTCAATTTTTATAGATGTTCTTTAGACAGTTTGTTCCCCAGACCCTTTGGGATGCATGGAGCACAGAGTTTGACCAGCTACGCCAAGGTACTATGAAAGTATCAGAGTATGCCATCAGATTGAGTGAGTTTTCAAGACATGCACCTACCTTGGTTTGTACAGTCAGAGTGTTCGTCAATTCATCGAGGGGTTCAACTATGGCATTAGATTCGGCATGGCTTGAGAGCTGGAGATGAATACTCCATATCAGTAGGTGGTAGAGATTGCACAGAGGTTGGTTGGTATGCAGGGCCGTGAGAGAGAGGGACAGGGAGGCCAAGAGGGCTTGAGATTCTGGAGGATATAGTGGTGCCCACGCCCCAGCTGCAGCCCGTCATAGCATGGGCTATGTTAGTCATCCAGTTCATTCAGCACTCCTAGCTTATAATGGTGCTCTAGCTATTTCGAGGTCTCAAGTTGCCCATTTTGCCCCGCCACTTTCCAGTGCACCTCCTGCATGGGGTGCCTTCGGCGGTTAGTTTATCCGACTAGGCTAGGGCCAATTTTAGCAGCCACGCCCACCGAGAGCTTTCTTTGCGTGTGGTGATACCCGATATATGGTGAGGGATTTCCCCACGTATGTTGCCACTCCACCTACACAGACAGCTTGGGGTGGAGGTCAGGCGGGTAGAAGTCAACCTAGAGGGGTGGCTAGGCTAGATTTTATGCTTTTCCGGTTAGGACTGAGGCGGTCGCATCAGACGCAGTCATCACACGTTTTGTTCCGATTTGTCATCAAGATGCATCAGTCTTATTTGATCCAGGCTCCACTTATTCATATGTGTCATCTTACATTGCTCCATATTTGGATGTATCTCATGATTCTTTGAGTTCTCATGTGTATCTATCCATATATGTAGGGTATTATCGCTGTTTTGTAGAGGTTTTCTCATCCATTGTTGCACCCATGACTAGATTGACACAAAAGGGTGCTCATTTTAGATTGTCCGAGGAGTGTGAGGCGAACTATCAAAAGCTCAAGAATGTTTTGACTACAGCCCCAGTGTTGGTGTTGCCTATAGGTTTGGGGTCTTACACTATGTATTGTGATGCATCGCATGTTGAACTTGGCATAATATTGATGCAAGATGGTAGGGTGATTTCCTATGCGTCTCGGCAACTGAAGGTTCATGAGAAAGATTATCCGGTCCACGACTTGGAATTGGCAGCTATTGTTCATACATTGAAGATTTGGACGCACTATTTATACGGTGTTCCATGTGAGGTCTATACCGACCACCGAAGTCTCCGGCATCTGTTCAAGAAGAAAGGTCTTAAGTTGCGGCAGCGAAGATGGTTAGAGTTGCTTAAAGACTATGATATCACTATTCTATATCATCCCGGGAAGGCCAATGTGGTGGCCGATGCCTTGAGTCAAAAAGCGGAGAGTATGGGTAGTTTGGCATATCTACCGGCAGTAGAGAGGCAACTAGCCATAGATGTTCAGGCCTTGGCCAATCAATATGTTAGATTGGATGTTTCAGAGCCCAGTCATGTTCTTGCTTGCATGGTTTCTCAGTCTTCTTTAGATGAGCACATCAGAGAGCATCAGTATGACAAGCAACATTTTCTTGTCCTTAAGGACACGGTACAACACGACAATGCCAAGGAGTTTTCTATTAGAGATGACGGGGTGTGCGGATGTAGGGTCGGTTATGTGTGCCCAATGTGAATGGGTTGCATGAGTTAATCCTTGAGGAGGCCCACAGTTCGCGGTACTCCATTCATCCAGGTGTAGCTAAGATGTATCAGGATTTGAGGCAGCACTATTGGTGGAGGAGAATGAAGAGAGATATAGTAGAGTATGTGGCTCGGTGTATAAATTGTCAGCAAGTGAAGTATGAGCATCAGAGTCCAGGCAGTTTGCTTCAGAGACTTGAGATACCCGAGTGGAAATAGGAGCGTGTTACCATGGACTTAGTTGTTGGCCTCCTACGGACTTTGAAAACATTTGATCCAGTATGGGTGATTGTGGACAAGTTGACCAAGTCGGCTCATTTCATTCCAGTGGCGGCTACCTATTCTTCAAAGCAGCAAGCTCAGATCTATATCTGTGATATTGTTCGTCTCCACGGTGTGCTGGTATCCATTATCCTCGTTCAAGGTACGCAGTTCACATCGCATTTCTGGAGAGCTGTGCAGTGTGAGTTAGGCACACGGATTGACTTGAATATATCATTTCATCCCCAGATGGACGGGCATCCCAAGAGCACCATTCAGAAATTAGAGGATATGATTCATGTTTGTGTTATGGATTTCGGGGATTCTTGGGATCAGTTTTTGCCACTTGCAGAGTTCGCCTACAACAACAACTACCAATCGAGTATTCAGATGGCTTCTTATGAGGCCCTATATGGGAGGCGATGAGATGCCTTGGAGAAAGTTAAGTTGATCCAGGATCGGCTTCGGGCAACACAGTCTAGGCAGAAGAGTTATGCCAATCGGAGAGCTCGTGATGTAGCATTTATGGTTGGAGAGAGGTTTTTGCTCCGGGTTTCACCCATGAAGGGTGTGATGAGGTTCGGGAAGAAGGGCAAGTTGAGCCCTAGGTATATCAGTCCTTTTGAGATCCTTGAGAGAGATGGCAAGGTGGCCTACAAGCTTGAATTGCTACCTAGTCTATCGGCGGTTCACCCGGTGTTCTATGTTTCTAAGCTCCGGAAGTATTATCGTGATCCGTCCCATGTATTAGACTTCAGCTCAGTCCAATTGGACAATGATTTGACATATGTTGAGGAATCGGTGGCTATCTTGGACAGACAGGTCCGGAAGTTGAGATCAAAGAACATTTCTCCAAGGAAGGTTGAATAGAGGGGTCATCTGATCAAGGAGGTGACCTGGGAGACAGAGCATGACATGTGGAGTCGTTATCCTCACCTTTTCGTCACTTCAGGTATAGCTCTATGCACGTTCGTGGACGAACGCTTGTTTTTAGAAGGGGAGAATGAAATGACCCGGCTGATCGTTTTGTGTATTTGCACCATGTTTCCCCTTTTGATGCTTCACACATGTGTAATTTTGGTTTTAGGAATTACGGGGTTGATTGGTTTCGTTCCGGGAAGGTTTCGGGTTGATTTACACCCTTTTCGTTCTTAGTTTAAAAGCTTAAGTTAGAAATGTTGACCAGTCTTTGATTTTTGTGAAAACAACCTTGGAACGGTATTTTGATGGCTCTGATAGCTTCGTACCATGATTTTGGACTTGGGTGTATGCCCGAAATCGAATTCGGAGGGCAGTAGGTTGATTTGTCGAAAATTGGCAATTTGAGGTTTTGAAGTTTGACTGTAGGTTGACTTTTGAATATCAGGTTCGAAATTTTGTTTTGGGACTTGGAAAAGATCTGTTATCCTATTTAGAACTTGTTTGCAAATTTTGGTGTCATTTGGAGTTGATTTGATAGGATTCGGATGCTTGGTTGCAATTCTAGAGGTTCTTGAACTTTACTTTGAAATTTATGGTTTTGGTGTCTGATTAGTAGTTCTAGATGTTATTGTTTTGTTTTAATCATGCGAGCAAGTTCGTATGATATTTTTAGACTTGTGTAGATATTTGGTTTGGATCCCCAAGGGCTCGGATGAGTTTCGGACGTGATTCAGAATAGTTTAGACTGAAAATAGAATTGTTGGTGTGCTGGTGCCTTGATGTGGCAATTGTAAGCACCAGCCTCGCAATTGCGAAGGGGGTAAGGGTGGTCAGATGTCGCAAATGCGACTTTCCCCGTCGCATTTGCGAAGTCACCAGGCCTAGGTGGGGTTCGCAATTGTGACCAATGGGTCGCTTGTGCAGAAGGTATAAGCTTTGCAATTGCGAAGACTTCGTCACAATTGCGACTTCTGAGGAGTCTGTCAGGGTTTACAAATGCGATCCTTATTCTGTAATTTTGAGGGTTCGCAAATCCGTACCATGTGTCGCAAATGCGACATCTTCAACTGAACCAAAGGGCTGGGAGTCACGATTTTTCATCATGTTCTCTCATTTTAGAACCCTATTCTCGGTATGAGGCGATTTGGAGAGGGGATTTTCATCTACAAACATTAGGTAAGTGATTCTAATCAACTTCCAACTATATATCATGATTATATCTTAGATTTAATATCAAATGTATGTTAATCAAAGAGGAAATTTAGGGATTTTTGTCAAAGTTTTGAAAAATAAAGATTTGAGTTTTGAGAGTCGATTTGGACTCAGATTTGAAAACTAATCACATATATGGACTCGTGGGGTTATGGGTAGTCAGAATCTACCCTTGAACCCAGGTTTTGACTGGTCAAGGCCCGGGGTAGACCTTTTGGGAAATGTGTAAATATCATAGGTTTATATATTGTAATTGATTTCTCTTGCATTGTTTGATGTTATTAAGTCAATTTTGGTTAGATTTGAGCCGTGTGTAGGCAAACTTTAGTGGAAAGGCTATTTCTGAGGGTTGAGTTAGCCTAGTTGAGGTAAGTATCTTGCCTAACTTTGTGTGGGGGAACTACCCCTTGTGATTTGGGTTGATTGTGCTATTTATGTTATGTGAAAGTCGTGTACGCAAGGTGACGAGTGGGTACACGGGCTGTATGTGGTAATTGACCGGTTTACGTTATTTAGACTCTTTCAATGCCTTTTATTGCATTATCATGACATGTTATATCCCTCATTGTTAATCTACTATTACATGTGTTAATCTACCCATACATGCTTTTTTAAAATTGTTAACACTTATCCTACCTCTTACTTATTATTTTGCCCTTAAATGCTTTAGTTGAAGTTGTTGCCTTCCTTATTGTCTTGTTACCTCTTATATTGTTGAATTACTTTTACTTGAAGTTGTTATTTTATGGAATATCTTCTTGTTGAGTTATTGGTGTTGAAGTTCTAAAAGTTGTTATCACATTGAGTTGAGGTTGTTAATTGTTGAGATATCTTTCTTGTTGAACAATTGTTGAGATATCTTTCTTGATTCATTCGGCAAGTTGTTGCATATGGGCACTTGTGGTGCAAGTTGTGATTATGTTGTGATATTGATACGCATGCGGTGGTATATGGTTAGGGGTTGATACGCGTGCGGTGAGATAAGGTGGGCTTGATATGCGTGTTGCTAGTAGGGAAACTACTTGAAGCCATGCGGTGTGATAAGGCTGGCTAAATGCATGTAGCTATTTTGGGAAAAATGATTTTTAAAACTAAATGTAGACTCACGCGGTGATATAAGGAAAGATTGTGATTGAAATTGTGAAATGTGAATACAAGGCGGTACCTCGGTTGTGATTCTTAGTGTGCTTTTCATATTGAAAAGAGTTATTGGTTGAACAGTTCTTGTTGTCCTTCTGTTTAAAATTTTATCATTAGTTTACGTTACTAAATTTCTTTGTTATCATTCATTTCTCCGCTTTCCATTACTTCCCGTTGCTATATTTTTGTTCCATTTATCTTCTCCTAGTAGATGTCTTGACCTGGCCTCGTCACTACTCTACCGAGGTTAGGCTTGATTCTTGATAGATACCGTTGTGGTGTACTCATACTACACTTTTGCTCATTTATTTGTAGATCCAGGTACGTCTGCCCGTGGTAGACGCTAGAGATTGATTAGTTAGCTGCTTTCAGGAGACTTCAAGGTATACCTGCATGTCTACAGGCCTCGAAGTCACCTTTAGTTATCTTCTCAGTACTGTTATTTCCTTTATCAAACATTGTTGTAGTAGACGTTTTAGAATATTTTGTAAGGCTTATGACTTAGTTCCACTAGTTTTGGGAATTATGTTGTTGATGTTCTACTTTGGGAATTTATATGAGCTTATCAGATTTATTTTAGTATCTCAGTTTGGTTATTTCTGTTAAGCTATCACTAAATGTTAGGATTACCTAGTCTTAGAGACTAGGTGCCATCACGACATCCTAAGGTGCGAAATTAGGGTCGTGACATGTGGTTACCAAGAAACAGGATTACAGGCTCAATGGGGCTAACCAGGATACATATAATTTGGTAGGGAAAAAGGCATATGTCAGCGTCAACAAAGAAATACCTCTGTCACTTTCTAGACCGAATAAGACTACTATTTCGCTTTGCAAACACACAATGGAAGTTCTAGACATCAAATGACATGCACAATATATCAATAAGAAAATCTCACACACACATTGGCACATAACTCACTTTGGACCGGATCTATACCGACTCTCTAGTCAAAGCAGTTAAGCAAAATCAAGAATTTTAAGAACTTATATATGAGTCAAGAACTAAGCCTAGGCGTCATAAATAAGGCACTCACTGCTCTCAAAGTACAACAAAGTCAAGAAGAATTGCCTCTCATTAGCACTACGACTCAAGATTCTTTATTCCTACCAAAAGAAAAACTACCTACACCCAGTTCATCTGAAACCCTTGGAAAATAACTGCGGCACAAAGAAAAATCAGGGGGAAATTATTAGAGGCGTTTGGTGAGTTTAAAATGCATGAGTGAATCTGGGCCATTAGACCGTTTGATCAACAGTCCTGATATTTCAGAGTTTAAAATCATTAAAAGTTTTATTATGAGGAAAGGGGACGGCCGTTGGATCTTTGTGATCCAGCGGTTAGAATAAGATCTGGCAAAGACTTCAAAATAAAAGAAGAACAAAGATTAATAATGGACCGTTGATCGTTGGATCAATGGCCCAAATTCATTTGTGTTTCTTTTGTGAGGATAAAGGATGGGTGGCATGGCATTTGTTGATTGGTTCAGGTGGGGCGACAAGGATTGCCAACGTAGGATGGAAGGGGGTGGGTCTGGACCGGGTTCTAACATTTGGGCTTGTGCGTTTGGGCCAAGTATAGCTGAAATGTACTTTAAAAATTAGCCACATTGAGTTTTAATTGGTTAATTACAATTACAACCTTCTGAGCTTTTAACCCCTTTTAAAATTATCTTAATTAGAATTAATTATTTATAGTTAAATGCAATAAAATATAATCATCAAATACATTATAAAATACTATAATCAATTAATTATTTGTAAAACACTTCCTTTATTGAATTGTGAAGTAACTTGATTAATTTAAATTAAACACAGCAATTTAAAGACTAATTCATTAATTTAATTGTAAAACTTATTTATTAAAATTCTAAGTTTATTTAATAGTTAAAATAGTAAGAGTTTTTTATGAAAAATATTTTAATATCAAATTGCTATTAATTCAATAATAATAACTATTGTCATATATTATATTTTAGAAAAAATAGGTATTATTTATTAGAAAATATATTATCACATTTATTTATAGTTAATAAGTATAACTAATTTAATAGTTAAAAAGGGAGGGTCAAAATTGATCATCAACAGCCGCGACTGATGAGCCACTAGTAGCTCCGGTTGGGGAGCAGGCACCCGAGGCGCCTATTGCTACCCCTTGGCACACTTACTGAGCATGTTCGGCACCTTGGCTCAGGTGGGATTGATCTTAGTTGCACCAGCTACTTCTTAAATTGGGGGAGAAGCTCAGACTCCCACCTGCCTGTACTCCAGAGCAGCGGGCTCATGTTGATCAGACTCCGGGGGTTATGCCGGTACAGCCCGTGATCGCGGTTTAGCCTGAGGTTAAGCCAGTGGCATCAGAGGAGGAGTAGAAGAGGTTTGAGAGGTTCATGAAGTATTTTCCTCTTACTTTCAGTGACACGACTTTTGAGGATGCACAGGTTTCTAGACCAGTGTCATTGTATTCTACGCACTATGGGCATAGTGGGGGTGAGCGGGTTCGACATCACTACTTTCCAACTGACGGGGTCGACATCACTACTTTTCAACTGACGGGGTTGACATATAGATGGTAGCAGGCTTATGAGGAGAGTATGTCGGCTGGCCTAATGCCACTTACTTGGGCTTAGTTCACTGATCTGTTTTTTAAGGAGTTCGTTCCACAGACCCTCAGGGATGTGTTGCACACTGAGTTTGAGCAGTTACACCAGGTGACTATGACAGTGTCCGAGTATTCCATGAGATTTAATGAGTTATCTCGTCATGCACCTGTTACACCCCATGTTTTCATACGTGAGAGTACATCGTAAGTCAATTGATGTAGGCTTAGAAATGAGTTCATCTTTAAAAATATATAAAGTAAATTAATCATTTTACCGTGGAGGTTGTAAATATTTAAGATCATGGATAACAAGTACCGAGAGGGTTGGAAGTCTTAGAAGCTAAACAAATTGAAGAAAATAAGCTTCATCAAAAGTTGACAAGTTGGGAATGTTATAACATGTATTTTTGAGGTGAGACTAGGGTAATTAACATGATAAGGAGATTATGTGTTGAGTTATTTTAGTCTTATGATAGTCGTATGTTATCTTTTGAAGCCAAGCGAGTTGTGGAACAAATGTTGGCAAAGGTCATCACAAGTAACATTCATAAATGTGCTGAAAATTAGGTCAAATGTAGCAGAGCTTTTATCTCAACATACTAAGAATTACGAGGAGATCCACCTATCAAATCTAAGATATACAAGTCTAGTTTCTAACATATTAAATTGTTTGGTGATACAATGTCGGAGTAGAGAGATATTCGCATTTTCCTAAGAGTGCACAGACTGGTAGGTGACAAGTAGGTGCGTCATCTATTTGTTTAAATGAAAAGACTAAATAAATCCCCAAAAAGAGGCAGCCAAGGGGCCTTTTAAGGGCTGAATTAAATTATTTATTTCACTCATATTTCAGACTAAGAACATCAGATTGAAACCATGCAACTCCTCCCCCAAAAATCCCACACAAACCCTAGGTGATTTCGGGTGATACGAAGTGATTCTAGTGCAAAAAAACCCGGACAGTTTGCTGATTTTCCTTTATCCTTCTTGTATCTGCATTGGGGGACTAGGTTTCATGGGTTATACTTATTCAAAGGTAAGTTTATGCTTGTCTTTCCCTTATCTGAGCTTCTACGAGATGTAGGTCGATCGTAACGACTTGAACGTGCGAGTTTCGAAAGATTAGTCTGTTGTTTGTTGTGGCGTCACTGTTGGCTGTTGCAAACTTAATTTTAAGTTGAATTAATGTCTGTTTTATATGAGAAGAGGTTTAATTATATACTGTTGGTTGTGTTTCTCGATTTTAAAGAAAAGACACGTCAAAAATGTGTTTTAGTAATCTAAAAAATAAGTTTTGAGTTGCTGAACTTGTGGGACTATTATGGGGTCGTTTTAAAGTTGTATTGTGGCTGAAACATAGTAAGGATAATTGAATATTTGGCGGTTAATGTTGTTGATATATTATGGAAGAAAGACGGGGTTTAAAACTATAGTTGTTTAGTTACAAACCGAGCTAACCGCTCGATAAGATTATTAAACTATTTTGAAAGGCTTATTATAAGTATTGTTGATGTTGTTTGGGCTATCGTTGGCTGTTGTAACTTGTGGGAAGCATATATACATGGTAGGTGTTGTCCGTTTTATCGTATAATAATGTGTGTCGTTCAAATACGTTGTGTTATGGCATTCGTATTGTGACAATAGTATTGTTCATTGCATGTAGACAAAGGAGCTGCAAGTTAAGTTAGCTTGAGGATTGGACTGGATATTATGAGGTATGTAAGATATTCTTTTCTTTTATTTGGCAAGATTTTGTAAGTTATATTACCCTTATAAGGAATTCAAAGAGGCGAGTCTTTGTAAATGTACTATTTCGACGATTAAGGTCCATTCACGAGTCTAGAAATAGTCATACAAATATTGAAATGGATTGTGTTAGTCGCCATCTCATGTATTCTTACGGACTAAATAGAGCCTTCCTAAAGGTCCTTGTCTTCAATATGTAACAAGACGTCTAGACGTGAATTAAAAATTACGTACGAATGGTCTAACAAATTAGAAGTAATATAGTGTCCATATATTAAGGGATAGTTACACACGAATAGTTCAACAAGGTAGCATAATGTGTAGTTCACTGAATGATAAGAATGATTCGACCTAAAGAATGCCACGACTTCCAACACTTACATGTTTGTGTTCACAAAGTGATGAAGATTCGCGAAGATAGTTACGTTGCTCACAAGTTAAGAAATATTGATTATATATGAGGGTGATTTTAAGAGACAATATACGCTATATAAGGAGTTGCAAACTATAGAATATGATATGTTTATGAATAAGAATGTAGTTGATAGAGCGTAACACCTACAACTCTTGTTACGTATTGATGAATTGATACGTATATGTATAACGAGTATCCTCACAAGCTAAGCATATTACATAGCTATAAGTAGACAAAATCATGTAATCCACATAAACGAGTCATGATGTAAAGTAAGGATAAAAATGCGATTCAGAAATAGTTACAATGTTCTTTATGTCTAAATAATATAGAATACGAAGGATGACGTAACAAGCGGCTAAGGAATAAGGATTGGTTACTGTAATGAGTTACTCACGAAATTATATGTTTATGAATACGAGTTTATCTATTGATGATTGAATGATGTATGTTCGAGTGATATGAAATAAGTATGTATAAGACATGATCCCTACAGATGGTCTATGAACACGTAGGAGTACAGTGAAGCCCATGCTCTGAAAGTATTATGGTGATCTGTCTCATGTGTTAGATTATAGCTCTATGTAATTGGACAAGGATTTGACCTATGTCGAGGAGCCGATGGCTATTTTTGACAGGTATGTCCCGAAATTGAGGTCGAAGATTATTACATCGGTGAAGGTTTAATGGAGAGATCACCCGGTCGAGGAGACGACTTGGGAAACCAAGCATGATATGTGGAGCCGTTATCCTCATCTTTTTAGCTCTTCAGGTATGTCCCTATACTCGTTCGAGGACGAACGTTTGTTTAAGAGGGAGATAATGTAACGACCCGACCGGTCATTTTGTGTATTTGAGCCCCGTTTACCCTTTTGAAGCTTTCCGTATGAGAATTTGTTGTTTTATAAATTGTGGGTATGGTTGGTTTCGTTTCGGAGAGGTTTCACATTAATTTGGAACAATCGGTTCTTAGTTTAGATAACTTAAGTTGGAACTATTAACTGAGGTTTGACTTTTATGAAACCGACCACAGACTGGTATTTTGATGGTTTGAATTGGGTTGTATGGTAATTTTGGACTTAGGCGTATGCCCGAAATTGGATTCAGAGGTTCCTACGTTGAATTGGCGTGTTTTGCCGAAAGTTGGCAACTTAAAGGTTAAGAAATTTCTTATGTTTAAGCGTATGTTGACTTAATGGCAATCGGATTAGGATTCAGATTTTGATTTTGGGACTTAGAATAGATCTGTTTTGTCATTTGTAACTTTCTGCAAAGTTTTGTGTCATTCCGAGTTAGTTTGGTAGGAATTAGATGCTTGGTTGTAATTTTAGCGATTCTTGAGTTTTATTGTAATTTTCATGTATTTTGGTATCCGATTCCTGATTCTGCACATTATTTTGATATTTTGATCATGCGAGCAATTTCGTATGATATATTTAGACTTGTGTAGGTGTTTGGTGTGGAGCCCTGGGGGCTCAGATGAGTTTCAGACATGTTTCAGATTGGTTTGGACTTGTTTCAGGTTGTTGGTGTGTTGGGGCTGCAATTATCGCAATTGCGAAAAGGGTAGGGGGCTTCACGTGTCGATAATGCAATGCCTTGATTGCAACTGCGAAGAAGACACTGGGCATGGGCAGGTCCTATATGCAACCACATGGTCGCTTTTGCGAACAGGCTGCATTCGAGATTGCAAAGCCTAAGTCTGAATCGCGATATATGTGTGGGCTCACAGGGTTTGCTTTTGTGATCCCGAGGGGTCACATTTGTGAACCTTATGTCGTATTTGCGACATCCGTAGTTGAATAAAAGGTCAGGATTTTGAGACTTAGTCTAATTTATCATATTTTTTAGCCCTAGACTCGATGGGAGGCGATTATAGGAGGAGAGTTTCATACACAACTATTGGGTAAATGATTTTGATCTAATTTTGATTATACAACATGATTATTTATGAGTTTTAGCATCTAATCCATGGAGTTTGAAAGGATTTTTGTGGAATTATGACTTTGTTTTGGAAAATAAAAATTTAATGTTTGAGAGTCGAATTGGACTCGGATTTGAAAACCAAACACAAATTTGGACTCATGGGATTATGATTAATAGAGATCTACCCTTCGACTCTTTTTTTGACCGGGTGGGGCCGAGGTTGACTTTTGTTGACTTTTGTGAATTTGTGTAAAGATCTTAACTTTATTAATTGAAATTGGTTTATCTTACATTGTTTGACATTATTAAGTTATTTTTTGCTAGATTTGAGCCGAGCAAAGTTTTAAAAAAAAAAGTTATTTTAGAGTATATATTTGGCCTAATTGAGGTAAGTATCTTGCCTAACTTTGTGTGGAAAAAACTTTTCCTTAGGATTGGATCTAATTGTATTATTTGTACTATGTGAAAAGACGTGTACATGAGGTGAGGAGTCTGTACACGGGCTTATGTGTTGTAATTGACCATATTAGACTCTTAGACTATTAATATGCCATGAATTGAAGTTGTTGTTATATGAGACACATTTCATTGTTGAATTATTTACCGTTTCATTGTGTTATTGTTTTAATTCTTGAACACATTGTTGTTCAGTCGTGGACTATGTATTATTGTGGCATTGGTATTATTTTTTGGGCAATGTTGTGGTACATGAGCATTTGTAGTGCGTTTGATTGTTATGCTGTGAATGAGATGCGCATGCGGCGACATAAGGATGGTGTGTATATTGATGCTCATGCGACGAGAAAAGGGGGGTTTATGCGCGTGTTACTAGTAAGGAGAAATACTTCATTGTGATGCACACGCGGCGAGATAAGGGGGCTTATGCGCGTGAAGCTATTTCTGAAAAAAATATTTTAAATGTGAACCTCACGCGACATCATAAGGATGATTTGTGGTACATCGCGGTGATTCTTATTGTAAATCTTGGGTTGGAACGGCTTGATGAGTTGAACTATTATTGTTTTTCTATAATTGATTTCATTTGTATTTCCACTGTATTTTGGTTAATATGTTGTGTTATCATATGTTTACTCTCTGTTGTCATTTATTGATTTTATTTTTCGTTGTTAGCTTTGCATTGATATTCTGCACAAGTTTTATGTCTAGTGAGTGTCTTGACTTGAACCTCATTACTACTCCACCGAGGTTAGTCTTGATACTTATTGGGTACCATTTGTGGTGTACTCATACTACGCTTTTGTATATTTTTTTAGCAGATCCAGTACCTCGGAGCGTGTCAGACGGTAGATAGTTGAGTTGAGCAAGAGTTGCACAGACTTCAAGGTATACATGTTATTCTACTTGTATGCCTCGGAGTCACATTCTTTAGTTTCTTTGCTATTATTTACTTTATTTCCAAACAATGTTATATATCGATAGTTCTAGTGTATTCTCAGTAGAGTTTATGACTCCTTACTATCGGTTTTGGAGATGTATGACTATTGATCATTTTCATCTATGTTATGTCATGTATCAATTTTATTTAATAGCAAGGTTGTTTACTTCTGTTAATCTCATTATGTGTTAGGCTTATCTAGAGGCTGTTTAGATTGACTTTTAAGCTGGTCAAATCAGTTTTTAAGCTCTTTTTAACTTTTTCAGTGTTTGACAAAGTAAAAAGTGCTTAAAATAAGTTTAAAACTGCTTAAAATAAGCCAAAGCAATAAGCTGGCCAACCCCAACTTATTATTTTTTTTGGCTTAAAAATTATAAAGTTACTTTTTTTAAGCTAATCCAAACGGGCTCCTAATTTTAAAGACTAGATGCCATGACGATACTTAAGGTGGGATTTGGGGTCATGACACAAATTAACAGCGAGCTTTACATATTTTAAATCCATCGAGTTTTTCTTTTAAACGACGAAAAAGTTAACGCTAGCTATAATCTACAAATTGAGTAAAAACAAGAAACTAGATTTGTTTATTAGTAGAGAGATTATATTTAGATCTTGGAATACCCACTTTGTTAGCTAAGTCAAATGAATTGTCATAATTTCCTAACTTTTTCGTTAATAAAGGGAAACTCATCATGATTGGGAAAGCATGAGAATCGTATTATATTAATTTAATGACTCTAAGAAAATTACCATTCTTCAAATACACAAAAATGAAAAAAACTACATAACCGTAGCATCACCGTTTATTTTCCCCGATGGTTATGAGTAATAGGACTCCCTAAATATAACTCTCACATATAATGTGAGTGTCACCAATCTTGCATGTGTTAGTTTTTTTCCAATTGAATAGAGTTACATAAATCATGCGTTGATATATTCACCGCAAAAAAAAAATGGCAGACTTATTCAATTAGCCGCTTCACATTACTCCGCAGTTCATAATTATTGATACCTGCAAAACGAATCAGTCACTGTTGGAGCACTTTTTGCTTTAAAACAGAAAGGCAAATGGAAAACTTTTACTAGAAAAAAGCTCAACAAACAAATATTAATTAAAAATAGTGTCTCTATCTAGCCTCCTCGAGGAAAATGGTACTCCCTGCATTACATTTCGTTTTTGAAGCTTTATTCGTTATGTTATATCTGTTTAACCAAAAAATAATTTCTGTAGTCAAAACAAATAAATAGAATAATTCAGGTTTCTTACAACAAATTTACTTCCCATCCAAATTATGATTGATATGAAAAGGAACAACAATAATGTCACGACCCGGAATCCTACCCTCAGGACTTTGATGGCACCTAACAAGCCAACATTAGTTAGATTACTTAACCAGTTTTTACTAATTCGAATCAAATCATTAATAAAAATAAATTGCAATGGTCTGAAGTAGATATAATAAGTTGTATAGGATAAAATCGATTCATATTAAATGCTCGAATGACAGAGTGACATGTGGAATCGGCGGGGACGGGGGAGGGGGGAGGGGGACAGACGGAAGATGAAGCAAGTGGAAACCAAGACCGAGGACAACGTCTTCGGTTGGTACCGGGTAGATCCCGAAGGGAACATTATCAACGGGAGCAAACGAATATTTGTCACCAGATGACATTAAATGAAGAATATTCCTTAGTATTAAATACGCAATTGTTACAAAGAATTTTGGCACTCATGACCTGCCGTTACATATTCATCAATTTTTCCCACAATTATCATTTAAGAGGGGCTTGATCCTAAGACCTTATTCCCTAGGTATAGCAATAAATAGTAGCTTCAACAACCATTGTAAGATACAAAATCTCTGACAAAACTCATGCTACACACTATTCCCAAGTTAACTAACACTTTATATTATGTCTAATATTGTTTCTATCACTGTCTTCGAAAGCCCTGCTCCCGGAACCAGGCTACCTGCTGTTTATTTCGATTTCAGTGCTAAGTCCTATACTTTTCATTTAATTTATTTATCATTTTGGGATCAAATCGATTCGCTTGTCTATAAATCACGCTATAAATTTAACTGTATAATTTTACGGGTAAACAGTTGGCGCCCACCGTGGGGCTTAGACATATGTGTAACTGAATCAATCCTTGCATCTATTACTAACTTGTTTGGTTATTTGTTTCATAGCAAAAATCGAAAAAATGACATCCAATGATGTCAACATCACACACAACGTTAAGGTGCAATAAAATCACCCTCAACACGAGTATTCGATCAGTGACACCCACAACGAGGATGACATAGCATCTCCGGTCCTTGGGGGGCGTTATCCCCGACATGTGCAGGAGACAACTCTTGATAACGCTGAGGGCGAGCTTGTTGCGAAAACGATAAGGATCTTGAGGGAACAGCAAAAGGCCATCATGGTCCATCTCTCAAGGCAAGACTAGGCCATGACAGAACTGAGGCAAGCATTGTCAGATGCTTCCAACAATGCGAATGGAAGAGGCCATGTTCCTCCCAGTTCTCTCGCAAATCAAACAGCGCAAAGGGTTTATAAAAATGTCCCGCGGGGAGAGGTCGGCTTTGACGGAGCCGGGGGGATCGGCAGCGGATTTGGTAACGACAGAGGCAATGATCCCTTCAAAACCAAACTCATGAGATTCATGAGGGAAATGAACGAGCGGATAGTTCATAATACAAAAGTGTTCCATGCTCAAATGGACAAAATTTCGGGCGCACAACTATTGATGAAGGGTCCTGACTCGAAGAAGTACACCTAGTTGCCATTCAAGCAGAGCGCAACACTAGAGTTGATTTCGAAGCAGTTCAAAATTCTAGACATACCGAAATATGATGGGACTTCGGACCCTCAGGAGCACATTACTGCCTATACAACGACGGTGAAAGGAAACTACGGGGAAGAAGTTCAGAGAAACCCTCACGAAGGGGGGCTTGACATGGTAATCACTATTACCGAACACTCAATAGATTTCTTTGAGATGCTCGCAGATTCTTTCATCAAGGCCCATGCTAGGGCCAGGAAGGTCCAGGCTCAGAAGGCAGACATATTTAGAATTTTGCAAGGAGAGTGCGAGTTGCTGTATGAGTTCGTGATCATGTTTTAGAAAGAAGGCATGTTGTTACCAGCCGTGCCAGATGAATGGGCAGCTGAGGCGTTTACTATAGGGTTGAACGCGAGGAGCTCCGACGCCTCCCAGAAACTAAAAGAAAGCCCGCTCGAGTTCTAGGCAACTACATGGGCGAATGTCCATAATCATTATGAATCAAAGATAAGGATAGAAGATGATCAGCTCGGGCTTCCCGGCAACTACTAAGGATCGAAATCGAGAAAAGAACACGGATAATGGGCCGAAGGATGTGGCAGCAGAGGCTTCCGGTCAGTGGATAGGTTGCTCTCGATAGAAGAACTAACTGCGGCCGGAATAACAGGTCATTACAAAATAAAGAGGTATCAGGTTCCCGAGATTCCACTTATCCCAAATTGTCAGAGTACAATTTCAATGTTAGCATAGTGGAGCTAGTATCGACAATGAAAAACATCAAGGAAGCACGGTTCTCGAGGCCAATAAGGTCCGATTCCAGCTAGAGGGATCCTAATTTATGGTGCAAATATGATGGGACTAATGGCCACCGTATTGGGGACTGCCACCATCTGCGCGAGGAGGTAGCAACACTGTTGAAAAATGGTCATCTCCAAGAATTCTTAAGCGACCGGCTAAGAATAATTACGGCCGCAACCGGGATAACGCAGAGCCCCCGAAGGTAGGGGAAGACCCTCCGACTAACCATCAACATGATTTTTTGTGGGGAACAAGATCAATGGTGTAAACTTCTCGGTAGAAAAAAAGATAAAGGTATCGGTGACTCATAGCAAGAGATTCTTAAAAGTCGCCGAGGACGACATCTCCTTCACGGAAGAAGATGCCAGTGGACTTCTACTGCCGCATAATGATGCACTAGTAATTTCTCTTAACATTCTAGATTTCAAGATTAAACGTGTTTTGGTTGAGCCAGGAAATTCAGCTAATATCATTCAATGGAGAGTGCTAGAACAAGCCAAGCTAATCAGAAGCATTATTCTGGTAACAAAACTCCTCACTGGGTTTAATTTAGCAAGTGTGACAACCCGAGGGGAGATCTTGCTGCTACCGAACACCTAAGGGGTTATGAAGACTACCTTATTTGAAGTAGTAGACGGCGACTTGTGCTACAACATAATCTTTGGCAGACCATGGCTACATGAGATGCAGGACGTACCATCAACATATCACCAACTTATGAAATTCCCAACTCAAGAGGGAATCAAACAAATAAGAGGAGATAAACAAGCAGCAAGGGAGATGAACGCGGTCTCGATTTCCAACATTAAAGGGAAAGAACATGAGGCATAGCAATTATAGGAACCAACACCTGCTCCTGAACCGAACAAAGATGAAAGAGGGGAGGAGTCGTCGGAATCCCACCAGGTACCAAGATACTTTTAGGTACCGGAAGAAACAGACACGACCAAGTCCACAACGAGAGGGCCTTGAACAAGTGGCATTGTTCCAAAACTTTCTAGAGAGGAAGTTTCACTTGGGGACAGGACTAAACCCCGAGCTCAGGTCAGGATTTATTGAATTTCTTAAAACTAACGTTGATTGTTTTGCATGGTCGCACACGGATATGATGTGGCCGTGCACAAGCTAAGCCTGGACCCAAGTATCCCACTGGTAAGGCAAAAAAAGCGCCCAATTGCCGAGGTCAGAAACAGGTTTGTTAAAGAAGAGGTAACCTGATTGCTCGACATCGGTTCAATCCGGGAGGTAAAGTATCCCGACTGGCTGGCTTATGTAGTAGTACCAAAAAAAAATTATTAATTTCGGATGTGCGTTGATTATAAATATTTGAATAAAACATTCTATAACACCCCGGAAAATTTTGAAGAACTTAAATGTAAAGCCCGGTAAAATTTGCAAAGAAAATAATTTTTCATAGTGCCGGACTAGAATTACGTGTTTGAGGATTGTAGAAATTCTTCGTGACGAGCTTGCGAGCCGCGGCTCGGACCTTTTGGATTGAACAATGCACGGGAAAGTAAAGGAATATTTTTGGCGGAACTGTGCATTTCTGCGGTCCATTATGCGACCGCAGAATCACTCTACGGACCACATAATGGCCGCAAAGTGACGCAGTTATTTGGGTCAGTTAGAAGCAATTATGCGGTCGACTATGTGACTGCATAACTGTTATGCGGTATACTATGCGACCGCAGAACAGTTATTCGGACCGCATAGTGACCGCAGACTCAAGCAGATTTTGGTCATTTTGGACACCAATTATGCGACCGATATGCAGTCCGCATAACCATTATGCGGTCCCATATGCAACCGCAGAACCTATTCCGGAGCTTCATTTTTGGGTTTTTAAAACCCGACCCTATTTCATTAAATACACTCTTTGGGTCATTTTTGAGGTATAATCTGATATTTTAGAGTGAGAGAGAGTGCCCTAGAGTGAGAAGGTGTTCTCCAATATTTGTTCTTCAATTCTTGCTCAAGTTCTGGAGGATTAAGAAGGCAAGCTCGCTAGGTATTCATCCTAGAAGTAAGATTTTACACCCTAAACCCTAATTTCGAAATCATCTGAACATGGATAATTAGCAAGATAATGTTTGGGCATGAGAGTTATTTATTTTACATGTATGTGATATCAAGGGATGTAGGAAGATTGTTGAACTAAGCATGGTAAAGATTGGGTTGTGGGATGATGGAATCCTCCATAAAATGGACCTTGAAACCTTATGCATACTTAGTGTTTGATAAAATGCTCAAATGAGCTGAGACCATGAATATCTTCCTAATTATGGTTCAATTTTGTTATGTCTCAAATAGATTGGGATTGCTAGAATTTTCGGAACGCTGTAGTAATTTAAGGGAAGCTCAATTGAGGTATGTTGGCTAAACTTTCTATCTTGGAATTGAATTCCATAATGTTTTCGTGAGTTTCAAAGTATGAGTTGCGTATTAAAATGTGATGGCTTGAATCGTATTTCAAATGAAAGCTAGTATTCCAAATTGTGTGAGAAAATCTCAATATTTTTAAAACTCTTAGTTGCTCATATGTGTACCTAAAGTTTTGATTGGGAATGTCTTATTGTTGATAACCTATAAAGATGGTTGGAAGTGAAATCAGTAAATTGGGAATATAAAGTGTAGCCAACGTGCCAATAGTGAAAGTTATACTTGTGACCAATGGTGCCAATGGAATGAAATAATGTGGGAAAAGATTATGAAATGAGCTTTAACTCAACTATTCTAAAATTGACTTCGACAATATAATCGGCTAAAAATTTATGAACTCAAGTGATGCCCATATGTGGCTGTTTTAGCTAATGCTATGCTTTGTAAGTAATTTTAAATGTGTTTCGCATTCTTACATATTCGTGAGTGGAAATTGTGTATGATTTTAATTTGTACTTCGATTGCCAACCATTTTACTCCATTTATTGGAAAGAAATCGACTGTGTTTAAAGCCTTCATTACTAATGAATTTAAAGTTGTGATTTCCAAAATATTCTACTTGTTGATAATTATGATGATGATCTATGAAAGGGAAGAAATAAAAGTGTGGAATATGAAAGACGGCCATTGCACCATGAATAAAGAATCATATGTATGGCCAAGAGAGCTAATGAAATAATAATGTTGTAAGTGGTTAAAAGTACGGATTAGGTGATACGTGGTGTGAACGGTTATGAGATGTACGTATTTATACTTTTGCTTCCAATGTGTTATGAAACCCTATGGACGGTCTATGAAACGCATAGGTATATTGTGTTATGAAACCATATGGACGGTCTATGAAACACATAAGTATAGTGTGTTATGAAACCCTATGGACGGTCTATGAAACGCATGGGTATGTTGTGTTATGAAACCCTATGGACGGTCTATGAAACACATAGGTATATAGTGTTATGAAACACTATGGACGGTCTATGAAACGCATAGGTATATTGTGTTATGAAACCCTATGGACGGTCTATGAAACACATAGGTATATTGTGTTATGAAATCCTATGAACGGTCTATGAAACGCATAGGTACATTGTGTTATAAAGTACATTGTGTTATGAAATACATTGTGATATGAAATCCTATGGACGGTCTATGAACACATAGGTACATTGTGTTATGAAATCTATTGTGATATGAAATCCTGTGGACGGTCTATGAAACGCATAGGTGCATTGTGTATAACAGGTATAGATGTACGGTATGAATAAACACTATGGAAGGTCTATGAAACGCATAAGTGTATAATATGATATGTGAACACTAAGGACGGTCTAATGAGACACATTATTAATGCAGATAATAGGTGACCCTTTTGTCGTCCTTGTTTGTACAGGTTGTTTCAATTACATTATAATATGTGTTTCACGTATGGATCATATGGGCATTCTATTTTGAAAGAGGATTTCTAGCTATACATACTAGTGCTATTCGACAGTACTAATGTCCCTTTTGCCAGGGGCGCTGCATCTTTAATGGATGCAGGTGGTTCAAAAGTTGGTGGCATTGATTAGTGATAGTAGTACACTCCTTTCAGCCGTTTTGGTGAGCCCCACTTAATTTCGGGTCATGTATCTTTTGTTTCTCATGTACTTTGTGGTTGAGGTATAGCCGGGGCCTTGTTGCCGGCATTTCCATATTACTCTTTAGTTGTACTTAGAGGCTCCGTAGACAGGCTGTGGGTGGTATTTGATGTTGGGAATTGGATTAGAACTGTTGGTATTTGGCAACATGTTTTTCATTAAATTTATAAACTCGTACTATTTTGGAAATATTGAATGATGCTGTTAATGGGAATAAAATGTAAGCGGTTAATGAAATCTCTTTAGTAGTTGATTAACGGAGTACACCTCCTCTTTATTCACGAAGGAATTTGGGTAGAATGAAATCTAACAGGCTTGCTCAGTCGGGTTCACTCGGTTGAGCGCCGGTCGCGCTCCTCGATTTTGGGGCGTGACCCATTCCCAAAAGACTCATTCCCGCTGCCAAACATTCATCAAATGATTAATGTAATGACCAGACACGAGTTGATGAGTTTCCTCGATGCCTATTCTGGGTACAACCAAATTAAGATGAACCCGGAGGATTAGGAAAAAACTGTGTTCTTAACGAACATGGCACTTTTTGTAGCAATGTGATGCCCTTCGGGCTTTAAAATGCCGGAGCCACTTATCAGAGGCTCGTGAACAAAATTTTCGAAAAGCAAATAGGGAAAACAATGGAAGTTTATATAGATGATATGCTAGTCAACTCTTTGAATGCAGACGACCATCTAAAACACCTTCAAGATACCTTCGACATCCTAAGGAAGCACAACCCTGAAAAATGTGCGTTACGGAGATAACTTTAGTAAATTTTTGGGTTTCCTGGTGTCACAAAGAGGGATCGAAGTTAATCTAGACAAGATTAAAGCCATCGAGGACATTCCAGACCAGCTGACAAGTGTGAAAGAAGTCCAAAGGCTAGCTGGAAGACTGGCCACTCTAAGAAAGTGCATTTCTCGGTCTTCGAAAAAATGTCATCACTTCTGAAGAAGAAGAAGAACTTTGAATGAACCAATAATGCCAACAGGCCTTAAAAGACCTGAAAAGATATCTATCGAGCCCTCCGTTAATATCAAAATAGGAGGAAGGTGAACAATTGATAATATAATTAGCGGTCTCGGAGGTAGCAGTAAATGTTGTTCTAATCGAGGAGGATAAAGGTACGTAATCTCCTATCTATTATGTTAGCAAAATTTTATCGGGAGTGGAAACTCGTTATCCATACCTCATAAAACTAGCCTTAGCTCTCGTATTCGCCGCTATAAAGCTTAGGCCTCATTTTCAGTGCCACCAGATAGCCGTGGTGACAACTTTTCCCCTATGGAATGACCTTCACAAACCTATGTTGTCAGGTCGACTGGCCAAATGGGCAGTTAAAATCAGTGAACTTGATAATGAATATAAGCCTAGGACTACGATCAAATCACAAGTTTTGGCCAACTTCGTGGCCGATTTTAGTCCCGGGTTACTGCCTTTGGCCACAAAAGAAGTAGTGATGGTGTCGGAAATAACATCATGAGTTTGCACCTTTTTCACAGACGGAGCTCAGGGTGGTCTTAATCACTCCCTCGGGAGAAATCCTGAGGCATGCCATAATAGTTGTTCTTTTGACTAACAATGAAGCCGAGTTTGAGGCTTTGATTACAAGACTCGAACTGGCCTAGAGGCTAGACTCCGAGGTCATTGAAGTCAAATGCAATACCTAACTTGTGGTGAATCAGGTATATGGAATCTTTAACACCAAAGAGGAGCGCAGGCAACAATATATGATTAAAGTTCAATCTTTGCTCGCACAGTTCTGGGAATGGTCAATAACTGACATCCCGAGGGAAGAAAATGCAGAAGCGGATGCATTAGCCAATTTATGATCGTCCACGAAAATAAAGGGCTCAGATTCTAGTAGCGTCGTTGAGCTCATGCATTCGGTACTGGATGTGGACGGTTATTATGAAGTAAATACAACCAACCTAGTATGAGACTGGAGGAATGAGATCATTGACCAACTTGAGCACATCAAGCTGCCCGAAGTCCCGAAGGCATCCCGTGCACTTCGCACCAAATCAGCTCGTTCCCACTTCTGAGGAGGACAGTTATAAAGCAGATCATTCCAAGGCCTGTAGGCCCGATGTTTAGGAGACTCCGAGGCTAATTATGTCATGAGAGCAATTTATGAAGGAATTTACGAGAATCATTCAGGTGTAGATTCGTTGGTCCTAAAATTAGTTAGGGCCGGATACTACTAGACTCAGATGGAACATGACGCAAAGGCATTAGTAGAAATGTGACAAGTGTCAACTTTATGCAGCGTCGGTACACAAACCAGCAGAACTACTGCATTCGGTACTATCCCCATGGCCATTCATGAAATGGGGGATGGATATAGTTGGACTGTTGCCGCCGGCTCCCAGGAAGGTAAGATTTCTTTTAATTTTCACTGATTACTTCACTAAGTGGGTTGAAGCAATTCCTTACCAAAATATCGGTGAGCGTGAAGTGGTCGATTTCATATAAGAACAAATAGTTTGCCAGTTCGGAATATCAAAGGAGATTGCCTGTGACAACGGACCATAATTCATAGGCTCCAAGGTTACAAAATTTCTTGAAGACCTAAAAATTAAAAGAATCACCACTTCACCATACCATTCGAGCGCAAATGGGTAGGAAGAATCAACCAATAAGGTGATTATTCAAAACCTCAAAAAGAGGTTGGAAGCGGCCAAGGGATAGTGGCCCAAAGAGTTATCGGAAGTGCTATGGGCATACTGGACGACGGCCAAGTCGAGCACAGAGGAGACACCTTTCTCCCTCGTATATGGCGCATAAGCTTTGATCCCAGTGAAAGCAGGAGAACCTACCTTGTGCTACTTCCGGGCGGACGAAGAAGCAAATAATGAAGCATTGCTTGTCAAACTGGACCTACTTGACGAACGTAGTGACTTGGCGCATATAAGAATGGAGGTTCAGAAACAAAGCATAGAAAGTAACTATAACTGGAAGGCCAATCTCCACTATTTTAAAGTGGGAGACATGGTTTTAAGGAAGGTGACTCAGAACACCCAGGAGCTCAATGCGGGAAAGTTGGGTCTGACGTGGGAAGGCCCCTATCAGGTTTCAGCTATCACCAGGAAAAGGTCACATGAATTAGATAACCAAGAAGGAGTCAAATTACCGAGAAAATGGAACGTGACTCACCTCAAAAGGTATAATTTCTTATGGGCACCGCTTTTATTGAAAATATGTGCTGCACTCTTTTTCCCTTCGCCCAGTTTTAGTCCCAGTTAGGTTTTTCTGGTAAGGTTTTTAACGATGCAACAACGGAAATCATACTACAAAGAAAATGTCATCAGCAGAGATAAGACCTTTAAATGACAACGCATTGAAGCAACAAACCACTACGGGATGGTTAAATAGTCTTTGGCTCAGTGTCAAATTCCTAATGGGAGACAAAACTTGCCATCGGACCAAAGGCTATTCAACCGTTCACAAGTGTTTTCCCTATATGCCACTAGGGGTGGTAAGATAATCTTTGGCTCGATAACAAAGTTCCTAACTGGAAATGAAGCTTGCTATCGAACCAAAGATTATCCAACCATTCACTAGTGTTTTTCCTCAAATGAGCAAGACTTCCAATGTTACAATTTGCATTCTTTGCATGCGAACACTAGGGGGAATAGTATGAGAATACGACAACCTGATTTCCACGAAAATCGGGACTACGAGGCCCAGGAATAAAAATTTCTCATCAGGATCGGGGACTGCACAGTCAGTCCCGTAAAAATAAGTTGTACAAATCAGCCACATGTAATGGCAATTTCTTTTCTTTCAGCAAACGAATCCTTATGTACTTTTGAAGATATAAGGAATAAAATGTAGTCCTTTTATTTTTATCTTTTTTCTTTTCCAAACGATGAGTTGATTTTATCATTTGAAATTTAACTAAGTACTTCAAATGCTAATGCCGGAATGAACAGGAGACGTCCTCTTCAAGAGCACCATAAATATAAGAGGGCCCTCTCTTATGAAACCCTCACAGTAAAGGGTTGGTTCCGGAAGAGTTTATGCCCGGGACGCAAATGCAATCGGGGAAAAATACACCCGAAGCCTTGCCTAATTTGACTCAAAAAGAATAAAATTTGCGCAATGCTTAAACAAAAAGCACTTTTATTTATTAAACGTTCCAAGAAGCACAAGTACAAAAATATAAAAGGAAAAAAATAAAGGAAAAGAAAGCAAAAAAACTAAGCTACGTCGCCACCGGTACCCGGGAGAAGTGAAGCATATATCCCCCCGGGAGAAGTAGGAGGATCTACCGCCGGCGTAAGATCTTGGCCTTCATCATCATTCTCTTCATGTTCCTCCTCGGTTCTCGAGGACTCAGAACCAGTATTAGAAGAGTTAGTTGCATCAGGCTGGGCTAGGAGGCATTCTCGAATAGTTAACTCCAGAGTTTGGGCCTTAGCGATCTCATCGTCAATATCAATAACGCCTGCTTTGGCCTCTTACAAGGTTTTTCTCTTCATGTGGTACATAGAATGTGTATTTACAATAATGAGGGAATCCCATTGGAGCTGAAGTTTTGCTTTAAGCCTATCAACCTCGGTTAGAAGGCCATCCCGCTCGGATCTCGTGGTGCTAAGGCTAAGATCGAGATCACAGATTGAGGTTATATGAATCTTATTGTGTTCCATGATCCTCTTATACCTATCCTCTATCTGGGAATGCTTTTCCTTAGCAACAACAACATCTTCAGCTTTAGAATTCAAGATTGCCTCCAAATTATTCACTCATTCAATGGAGGCAGACTCGCATTCTGCAGCAGCAAGCATGACATCTTGAACTTCAAACCACTTAACCTTAAATTCTTAGAATTGAACATTTAATTGTGGAGCTTCTTGACTAAGGGCCACTACCTCCTACTCGTTAAACTACAGCCGGGTCTCACGATCACTCGCCTCAGCCGCTTTCACTTCTAGCACCGAAAGGCGCACGACAAGTTAATTCCTATCGTCCAATAGTTGATCTCACTCGGACTTGAGTCCTTCTTTGTCAAGGATCAATTTTTGAAGGCCCTCGGAAGCGAGTAATTTGACCTATAAAGCAAATATCGAAGTCAAAAACTTGTTGTAACAATTGAAGAAAAACAAGCAGACAAAAGAACAAGTATAATACCGTTTTTGCATTGTGCATGGAGTTATTTATCATACACTCCCCCAAAAAAGAGTGTATTTTTGGAAAGCTCCACCGGCATGGACAGTAGATTGCACTCCGTAGACACCGAGAGAGAGACACTCCTTTTCCCTTGGGGATCGGTAGAACGGGGAGAATAGTTGTGCCCCAAATTCTCATGGTCAGGGGATTGGGGAGAAGGACATCCTCCTCTCGGGCTCCTGCGACCAATGGGGGAGATGTAGCAGGTGCCGGTGAAGAAGGTATGGCCGGCATGGAAGGCGATGAAGATGATGGTGTTGTAAGTTGAAAAGCAGTTGCGGCAGAGGCAGTACTGTTTGTTGGTTCCTCACCAGCCGAAGGTGGAAGAGGCTCGGTACTAGGCCTCAAAGTAGCGGGAGAAGCAACTGGTACAGGAAAGGGAGAATCAGCATTCTCCACTAAGTCAAATTCTCCACAGAGCGCTCGGGCATCATCCTCGATTTGTGTTCTAAGCTCTTCAGACTAAGCATTTTGTTGAGCTGATGAAGGTCGTTGTTGTCACGCTCCAACCTCGGGGAGCGCGACCGGCGTTCAACCGAGTGAACCCGGTCGAGCAAGCCTAGTAAACCTTTCCTAACCCGGCTCATTCATGATCCAAAAAGGGAACGCGTCACCATTTGTAAAACAGGGGAGAGATCAGTTATATAAATATATAAACGTTGCTAGTTCATTTTTCATTATATACATTATGTCGTAGTTAAGTTCCCAAAATACAACTCGATCCAACGACACCCCAACATACGTACATGATCCACATAAATGTCTACGGAGCCTCTAAGGGTACAAAAGAGCAACATGACAATACCGGCAACAAGGCCCCGACTATACCTCAAAATATGAAAACTTATACAAAGAAGGACTACATGACCCCAGGAAGACACCACTATGATGAGTGTGAGGGAGAACACCACTATCTGCTATCAGCGCTATCTACGATAGAACCACCTACATCAATTAAAGATGTAGCGCCCCCAACAAAAGGGACGTTAGTACTGTCGAATAGTACTAGTATGTAAGGCAAACACCAATCTCAATAGAACGAACAGTGAAACAAAGAGAAGGCAGTCACAATAATCAATAAGTACTTCATGAAAATACAAGAAAACACCAAATAAGGATCACACAATTCCCAATTCAATCTTTTCATCTTTTTAGGTTAATAATCTTTAGTGCCAAAGCCACAACTCATAATGCCACCATGTTTTTACACGGAGTCTGGTCTCGGCCCGACCGGCTAAGCCATCCCAAGTGAGACATATCCATATCCATAATGTAAATCAATAGTTCAAACACAAATGCCACCATGTGTACGGCATGGCGTCCGATCTCGGCCCGATCGGCTAAGCCATCTCACTTGAGACATAACCTCTTCCAATTGTTCACTCAATTCACATCTCTTTCCCATCTTTCATTACATGGCACAAACAGCCTCATTTATTAAATAGTTCTAAGCACTTGGGCATATTTTACATATCAAGTCTTCTCCTTTTTATTCAATCAAATAACGTCATCATTCGTGTCGATAAGTACCATCATATAAGGCATTGCACACATAAGGGAAGGAACTTGGAAAATCATAGATACGTCCTCAAATAGCATAATGACATGGTAAATATCTAAAACAATGAGGGAACATAAATCTTTCCACCCAACACACGAAGGCAAATAATTCTAGTAAGATCAAGTCGGAACTTACACCAATCATTCGGACACTAAGAGTTCGATTCTAGGAAGAAAAGAGTTATCCATACATACCTCAATTGTGCTTCTTTAGACTCTACAATTTTCCAAAACCCTTAGCAACCTCAATCTATTTAAGCAATATACAAATTGAACCCAAAATTAGGAAAACATTCATGGTTCTAGTTCACTTCTTATTTTTCCCACACTCTTTATCACATGCATGCAAGATAAACAACCCTCACACCCATGGACCATCTTATTAATACCCCATTATAGCTATGTTTGAAATTAAGAGCTGTGGAGATGAAGTCTTACCTTTTTGGATGAAGAAATTGAGTGATCTACTTGAGTATTTCCAAGCTTTAGGTGATGGATGAAGATTGATTGATGAAAATTAGTTCCTCCCTCTAGAACCCTCTCTCTCTCTCACACTAGAAGTATCAGAAATGAGCTCAAAATAAACTAAATGGGGGTGTTTTAATCGAATGGGGGTCGGGTTTTAAATTAAAAAAAATGGTGCCCCGACATAGGTCTGCGGTCCGCAAAGTGACCGCATAAATGGCCCTCAGGGGCCTGAACTTACGGCCTAGGTATGCGACCAGTATGCGGTCCACATACTCATTCTGCGGACGTATAATGCACCGCAGAACTCCCTCCGCAAAAACTCAAGAGGGATTATGCGATCGATATGCGGTCCGCATATCAATTATGCGGTCCGCATAATCGACCGCAAAAATGACCTCAAGTTGGCCAAACTTACTGCTTCACTCTGCGGCCATTATACGGTCTGCAGAGTGATTATGCGGCCGCATAATGGGCCGCAGAAATGCGTTCTTCTGCGAAATATTTTCCTCTCAGTCCGTAGGGTACTGTTCAATCCAACTTGGCACCACAAAACCCCAAGATTTTGGTTTACATTTTTATGGATCCTTACAGTTGTCTTCATTGTAGGGAAGACCCGTCATTACTGGCTTCCCCATCATCGTCAATAACCACAGTGGTTGTGGCTGGCTCGGGCGCGACTTTCTTTACTTTCTTATTTTTACCCTTGGCCGAGGAAGAACGCCGCCTTTTTCGTTGCTTGTTCTCTGGACGGGGACTCTGAGAAGAAGCACCAGCACCGGAAACAGACCCGAGAGCACCAGTTCGGGTGAGAGCTTCTCCAACAGCCTCGCAGCCTCTGTAGATCGACCAAAACATCCTCTACAGGGATGGAGACAGAACCCTGAGGGAGACCTGAATAGAACAAAAAGGTAGGGTTAGCCAGTTTTGTTATGTACAAAGATGAAATGAAGGTAGAGTCAGTTTACCAAGGTTCTTGGCTCTCCATATGAATTTGGTGGCCAATTCCTTCCACCGGCGGGTCTATGGTGTAGTGATGTCCAGAGTCTTCTGGAACCACTGATCAAGGCCTTCAACCCTTAGTAGTGTCCACCGAGTTGCTAAAAATAATGAATGAAGAATGGTTAGAATTAATATGAAGCAGCATATTTTCTGGGAAAGAAATGAACATTGAATTTAAACTTACGTGAACGAGTCCAGGATTCGAGGAAGGTGGAGTTGTGGACGAGATGATATCCCTTGTGGCAATGATAACAAATCTCTCCATCCATCCACAGTCATTGTCGTCATCCATACTGGTAAGCAAAGAATGGTGGCCACGCTTACTGAAATTTATTTCTCCTACACGAAAGATATTGGGGGAGTAGAGATTTATCATATGAGCCAAAGTGAGGGGCTCCTTGGTTTCCTGGCACAGCCACCGCAGACAGGCCACCGTCCGCCACACCGAAGGGCCCACATGTGCCAAACAAACCTGGTACCGGTGGCATAGTTCCAAAATCAGGGGTCAAGTCCCCCGCTCAAAGAAAATGGACCCAAAGTGAAGGGATACATGTAAACATACGTAAAACCCTTCTTAGTGAAGGTTACTTGCTCCACCAGATCGGGAGCAATGATGTTTAGGTCATGACAGTCACATTCCTCCTTCACAGTCCTTGGCTATGTTGAGATGCTTGGGTATGATGGTGCTCACCATGGGAGGATCAGCATCAACATCAACCTCATTATCTTTGCTCATCTTCGGGCCCCCACCGAAGAGAAGACCAAAATTCTTAGAAGATTTAGCATAAAAAGCCATAATGATAAGAAGGTGATAAGGGTTGTTTAGAAGAAGATCAGAGAGAGATGAAAGCAGAAGGAAGTTAAAAGCAAAGAATTTGAGAGAGTTTATGAAGTTGTTAGAAGTGAAAGAGGTAGAATGAGACGTATAAGTAAAGTTATAGGCGGCTAAATACATGGCCATGATTACCTCGAGAACCGGAAAAAAGGTTGCTAAATCATGGAGTAACACGTTTTCGAGTTATTAAATGCGAGGAGACATGCGTCTTATCAAGCGTCAGAAACTTTTTAGAAAGGTTCAAAAAATTTCCCGCCAAGAAAGGAATCTTCAGCAACTTCCCGGTGATGCAAAGATGTGCCACCGGAAAGCAGGGGGACTATCTGTATAAGGTAAAACCGGTTCATATTTAAATGCTTGAATGATAGAATGAAACGTGGAACCAGGGGCAAACGGAAGATGAAGCAAGTGGAAACCAAGACCGAAGACAATGGCTTCGGTTGGCACCGGGTAGATCCTGAAGGGAACATTATCAACGTGAGGAAATGAATATTTGTCACCATATGACATTCATTGAAAACTATTCCTCAGTATTAAATACACAGCCGTTATAGAGAATTTTGGCATTCATGACCTGCCATTGCATATTCATCAATGGCTCCCATTATTGTCATTTAAGAGGGGCTTGATCCTATGACCTTGTTTTCTAGGTATAGCTATAAATAGTAGCTTCAACAACTATTGTAACACGCGAAATCTCCAGCAAAACTCATGCTACACACTATTCCCAAGCTAAATAACAATTTATTATTTGTTTAATATTGTTCCTATCACTGTCTTCAGAAGCCCTGCTCCCGGAACCAGGCTACCTACAATTTATTTCGATTTAAACGTTGTCTTACACTTTTCATTTAATTTATTCATCATTTTGGGATCAAATCTATTCGCTTGTCTATAAACCATGCTATAAATTCAATTGTACAGAAATTAGGTGTCACGAATACATGAGCATCTAGCGTACTACATATAATGTCTGAACAAAGATACAACTGTTTGAAACTAAATAAACAGTAAACTGGATAAAGAAGAGGACTTTAGGGCTGTGGACGCCATGTAGATATACCTCAAGTCTCCGATGCAGTTGAGTCCGAGCAAAGACACCACTAAATGCCGCTGGGACCAACAATAATATCTGCACAAGAAGTGCGAAAATGTAGCATGAGTACAACCGACACGATTTACTCCGTAAGTATCGAGCCTAGCCCCGACGAGGTAGTGACGAGGTTATGACAACATACCTACGTAAAACATGTATAAGTATATATATAATGCAACAAAATAACAAGCAGGACTATTAAAGTATTAACTGGGAGGGAACATGTAGAGAGGGAAGTATAGAAAGAACGGCAAGTACAAAATCACTGAATAACCTCTTTTTAAAAAGGAACAATAATAATTCAACCAAGTAAATCATCAATCTCGTATCCAAGTAAAGCAACGAAATCAATCATGGCACGACATCACCCTTCGTGCTTTTACTCTCGTCCCCACTATATAAAATCATAAATAAAATGGCACGGCATCACCTTTCATGCTTTTACTCTCAACCTCACATGATGTGATAAATGATAATAAACAAAAAATGCACGGTATCACCCTTCGTGCTTTAATATTCACAACCTCTCAAATAAATGATATTGTATGCAAATAAGGCACGACAACACCCTTCGTGCTTTTCACTCTTCCTCACCAAGCAACAACATTAATTCAAAATAGCAAAGCAAGGTGGGAAGCTATTCAATTCAATATTAGTTTAATGATAATTCATCTCAACTTTCAACATTCCAACAACTCCAAAATGATCAGTAGATATGAAAGCGAACAATTAAAGAAGTAATAATCTAACTACGGCATGGGAAACATAGTCATGGAAAACAACATAATATAATAAAAAAAATTCACCTGCATGCTTTAACCCAATAACAACATATATATACTCGTTACCTTACATATACGACGTCCCCACACATAATTCACATAGAAAATATACCAACAAGTCCTAATCCCTCAAGTCAAAATTAGCCACGACACTTACTTCACTCCGCAACTAAATCAATGCTCAACCGCGACTTTTTGTTTAGAATTGGCCTCCAAACCAATCAAATCTATCCAAATATAGTTCAAATAATTCAAAAGAGGCTTGGAAACTACCCACGAGTGAAAGAGATTCAATCTTTGAGGAATAGGAAAAAAGTCAACAAAAATCAACCCCATTCCCGCTTGATCAAAACTCGACTTTCCGACCAATATCCAATTACCCATTCACCTCCGAGCCCGGTTATGTATTTTATTTTGAAATCCGACCTCAATTAGAGGTCTAAATCTCAAGTTCTCAAAATCTCCAATTTCTACCTAAATTCCTAATTTCTACCATGAAAAATCCAAGATTATAGGTAAAATCAATGGATGCTTATGAAAATTTAACAAAACAAGTTACAATTTGAAAACCAATGAAGTTGGGATGAAAAGCCTCTTCAAAATCGCTTATAGGCCAAGCTCTAACTTGAAAATGGTGAAAAATGGTTCAAATCCTGACTATTAGATGTTTTAATATCTAGGCGTTAGGTGTTCTTCGTGTTCATGCTTTCCCGAAGAACAACGTCCAGAAGGCCTACGCATTCGCGATGTACTCTTTGTGTTCATGAAGGCTTACTCCCCATTGCCTTCAAAATCGCAAGCCAAGGCCAGCGTTCGTGTAGCGTATCAGACTGACTCCCTCCCCCCCCCCACAACTCTTCGCGTTCGCGAGAGGACAGTCACTTTCACAAAGTGTACGTCCCGCACTACTTCGCGTTTGCGACCCAGAACCCACGTTCCCGATGAACAAATCCGCTCCAGCCTAATTTTCCCTTTGCGATCGCGAAGCACAAAGCACCAAACATCAGAAACAGCTAAAAGCCAGCAACTTCTTAAGTCTGAAATGGTCCGTAGCCTATCCAAAACTCGCCCGAGCCCCTCGTGCTCCAAACAAAACATGCACACCAGTGTAATAACATCAAATGAAGAGCGATCAAAAGACCAAAATAACACCTAGAACTACGAAGCGGACATCAAAATGCATGAAATTTCAAAGAAACCTCAAGAACTTCTTAAATCACAACCGAGCGTCTGAATCCTATCAAACCAACTCTGATTTACACCAAAGTTTTCCAGACATGTTTCAAATAGCAAACCGGGCCTATACCAAGTCCCAAAATCAAATTTTGAACCTGATAGCCATAAAGTCAACCTACGGTCAAACCTAGAAAATTCCCAAACTTTCAAATCTCTAACTTTCGGCAAAATAAGTCAAATCAACCTAGGGACCTCTGAATTCAATTTTGGGCATACGCCCAAGTCAAAAATCACAATACGGACCTACTGGAATCGTCAAAATACCGATTCGCGGTCGTTTACATAAAATATTGACCATAGTCAACTCAAGTTATTTTTAAAGCCAAAAATCATGTTTTCTTCAAATTTTTACGTAAAACTTTCCGAAAAAAGACACGGACTGTGCTCACAAAGGGAGAAACACTAAATGGAGTTGATGGAGATCTTGGAACACGGAAATAAGGGCTAGTACTCAAAATGACCGATCATATCGTTACAAATAATAGTGAATAAAATTAAAAGAATAAGGAAATAAAAATCTTATTGATGATTGCCGCTTTCTTCTAGTAGGAAATAACAATATCTTTCAATAATAGAAAACAGTAAGAATGTTTTTAATTGATAATATAATTTAACAGTTCTCTCAATGGGGATACAAGTTACGGAAGGGAGCTTATATAGTATTACAATTTGTAACTATTTACCCTATTTAGTTCCTGCTCATTAGTAACATTTATTACATTAATTACTTATTATGTGGGCGATTTGTAACGACAATCAGGGAAATCGGCTGATTTCCTTCCATATTCATAGTTATTAATGACCTTTCCTTTTCTGCGACTTCCAATGACCTTTAATTAACAGCCCCGTACCTGTTTTCTCTTATCCAACCAACATGCACGATATCTTCATAGATGATTCCGTAGGTGTTTATTCATATCTTCTTTGAACACCATTCTTCCTTATCGCTTTGACTCCCATGATACCTGTCATTATAACATTGGTCCTTATGATGAGTTTATTTTTCAACGATACAAATAGTCCCCCCACTTTCTGAATATTCTCAACTAAATATTCGAGAAGTGGAGATGTTATTTATGGCGAGAATATTTTGCTTCCTCTTTCCGAGATCATTATGATGCTTAGCAGAAGTGAAGAGACCTATGTCTCTTCCGTTTAATACCCGAGACATGTGTCTTATTATAATTGACTCTATAGTTTGTAGCAATTTTTTAGGCATAGATAACTATGTCAGTTTGATACGACATTGTAACGACCCGATTAGTTGTTTTGAGCTTTAGCATTCCGTTTGGTAGTTTGAGACTTTGAGTAGCTTCATATGATATATTATGACTTGCCTGTATGGTCGGTTTTAGTTTTCAAGTGGTTCGAGATTGATTTAGAAGAATGACTCTGGATTTGAAAGCTTTAAGCTGGAAGAGTTGACCAAGGTTTAACTTTGGGTAAACGGACTTAGAATCGAGTTTTTATAGTTTCGATAGGTTTGTATGATAATTTTGGACTTGTTCGTATATTCTAATTCTGTTTTGGAGGTTCCTAAAAGGATTCGACACTATTTATCGAAAGTTGGCAATTTGAAAAAATTTAAGAGTTCATAAGTTTGACCAAGAGTTGACTATTATGTTATTTGACTCTAATTGGTGTTAAGAGACTTTGGATAGGTCTATATTGTTAAATTGAACTTGTGTGTAAAGTTTGGAAGTAATCCGAAGTGTGTAAGTATGATTCGGACACTCTTTTGAAGGAATGAAGATTTAACAACTTAAAGAGAAATTTTATTCGGTTTGAGCCTCGATTCTTTGTTGTGATGTTTTCATGGGTGTTTTGAGCCTTTGGATATGTTTGGATAATGTATTTTTTGTTATTTGTATGATTAGATGGGGTCCATATGGGCTCGGGTGTGTTTTGAATTATTGGTAGAGAGACTAGTTAAGTGAAGAATTTGGAGTTTGACCACGGTCAATATCGGGTAAGGATGACCTCTTTTCAGTGTTTTGAGTACGTGAGAAGGTTCATAGCGTATTTTATGACTGAAATGCATATATGGTTTGTGTCTAGAAAGTTACGAATGAGTTTTGGGTGCTAAAACAATGTTTTTGCTGTTGCTGATTTTTCGGGTATAAACAGTTCTGAAAATACCGATTATGTTTCAAACTTCCTTTAAAACTTCAAAAAATCATATCTCCACCATTTTAAGGACAAATTGGGTGATTCAAAAAGCTATCATGGGTGTAATCTCTCAAGGATCATATTGGGCTTATCAAATATAAGTTTCGGGGTCATCTAGGATCTGATTCGAGCTAGAACAGCTGCTATATGTTTTTACTTATTGTTCCAAAATTTAGTCACTTTTTCTCACAAGGTTTTGGAGCTCGGATTTGGACGATTGTGGAGGGGATTTTCATAATCTGGATTGGGTTAAATATTTTTCACTCGAATTTATTTATATTTCATGATTCCAACCTTGAATTTAGCGATTGTTTGATAAATCAAATTGAAGAAATTAGGGATTTTAGTAATAACTTTTATAAATATAAATTGATGACTTAAGGGTCTATTTATGGTCTGATTTGGATGAAATAGATATATTTGGACTCGTATTGGAATGGATATTCGGAATATATGAGTTTTGTCGGGTTTCGGGATATGAGTCCAGGGTTAACTTTCCGGGGTGTGGGTCCAGGGTTAACTTTTTGGGTTGACTTTTTGATTTTAGTAAAAGATCGAAGCTTTATTATTCGAAATCATTTCCTATGGCTTTTATTTATGACATTAAGTTATTTTGGCTAGATTCGAGTCATCCGAAGGTTGATTTGTGCAAGAAGGGCTTCTTAGAGTATTGATTTAGATTATTTGAGGTAAGTGTCTTACCCAGCTTTTTTGGAGAATGTTTCCTACTAAATGATATTGTTTGCTACATGCGGGGGTGATGCATATACGAGGTGACAAGAGTATAGGAATGCGCTAGGGTTTCCATGCTCGGGAGGGGGAACTATATGCTTCTTTTTGCTTCGTTGAACTTGGGGATCTTTGACTTATGCCTTATTTAATTTTATGACTAATAAACTCAATTACTCGTGTCAGAAATAATGCTAGAATATATGACATCTTAAAAGGATTTAGATGTGTTGTTTTTCAAGACTGTTTACATACTTAAATGAGTGTAGCATTATGAGCACCCATTTATACCTGTTATTATCATGTTACTTGAACTTCTTTATCAATAATAGGAGATGATGATTAAGGCCTTAGGGCTATATTTGGCACGATGGATATTTTTGTGCGGTTGATATGATGTTGGCACGATGAGTAATGCCACACAGTGTTAAATAAGATTGGCCTATTGGTTATTACCATGTGAGAGAAATGGGAGATGGAGTCTTGTTATGATTACTCATTCGTTAAACACTTACGTGCCCTCTACTTTGGTTTCTATTAATGTTTTGTTGTTTTGAATGTTACTTTCTGTTTGTGTTCCTTATGTTGTTTCCTCTATGTGTTCCTATTTGACTTGTTACTGTTATATTTATGTTTCTACCTTGCCTGATACTGTTACTCCTATGCTTGTACTTGCCTTACTTTTGTTACATGTCCTTTCGAATTCATGCTTTTACTTGTTATTAACCCAAACATGCCACATGCCTCTATTTTTTACGTGATTTACTTATTAGATGTCTTGACCTGTTACCTACCTTTAATTACTACCTGCCTTCACTTGCTATATGCCCTTACTTACCACATGCCTCCACTTGTTATATAATTTCACTTATTACATACCTCTATTTGATGCCTATTTTTAGTTGACATACATCTTTTCCCGTTTCATGTTTTATACTTCTTTGCTTAGCCGGATTGTGTAACTTTTGGATTGGTTGTGTATTTGTGCTTTGTGGGAGCCTTGTCTTTATATGTGGGAGACTAGCTCTGGGATGCTGTGTGGATCTTCTTACTTTGTTGAGTTTGTATTTCCTAGTTGAATTCTGCGTGTTAGTTTTCTTGGCATTACGTTGTAAATTTCCCATGTTTGGTTGTTGTAGAATAGTTATGTATGAATTTATTATATATGGTATAGGGATGCATGGCGCAACGATATTGATATGAGATATGGGATTGGGTTGCATGCTGCAACGGTATTGATAGTATACGTGGGATCAAATTACACGCCACAATGGTATTGATATTATGTATGGTATCAGGTTGCATGCCACAACGGTATTGATATTATTTATATATGGGATCGGGTTGCACATCGCAACGGTATTAATATTATATGTGAGATCGGGTTGCACGCTGCAACAGAGAAGAATTTATATATGGGATCCTGTTGCACGCTGCAACAGAGAAGATTTATTATGGTTATTCTTGTCTATTGATTTCTGTTATCGTATTGTGTTGTGAAACTGAGAAGTGATTATATTCTAGGGCCCTCTATCAGTTGTATTATTGTTTCATCTATACATGACTAATTCGTATCCCTTTCTCATATTGCTCTCTCTATTTATCATATGCACAGGTAAAATATTGAGTGAGTATCTTTTAACTTAAAACCTCGATACTACTTCACCGAGATAACTCAAGATACTTACTGAGTACATGAGATTGGTTGTACTCATACTATACTTCTGCACCTTGTGTGCAAATCACGAGTTGTGTAGCTGTGAAAGACGAAGCCTATCATTGAAGACGTACTCGCATTCTAGATTCAAGCTACCTTTTTTTCACGGTAGTTTAGAATTTGAAATTTTGTTTATGTAAATTTCAAACATATATTGTATTTATTCTTCATACCAGTTTGTAAATGTAAATTATAGTGTCTCATGACTTGTACTACCTGTCCTTGGGAAGTTGTATAAACTAAGTTATTATCATTCTTGTTGTTTTGATCTTTCACTTGGGTTATCTATTTCTATGTTAGGCTTACCTAGCACTAGGTTAGGTGCCATCATGACTAGGTGAATTTTGGGCCGTGACAGACAGTACCATGATAACGGTTCATGATAACGGTACATGATGACATTTTTTCCTTATAAATACGAAATCATTTGCCCTCTAAAACCTCTTCTACTTTCTGTTTACCCTCACAAACGGATAGCAATTAAATTTGTAAGTGGTTTTAAGGATACGTGAGTTAATTCAATACAAACGATAAATTGCGTTAGATTAAACATATAAATGATGTAATAAATTGTCAAACCAATCAAGAGGAGTGATCCCGGACTTAGTAACAGCTTAATAAAAGGCCTGCCTTCGATCCCGGACTCACGTTACTGATGATTTGATGAACAAAAGTAAGAACTTTGAATAACAGAGAAAATAAGAGTATATTGTCTTGATGTGCGTGTTACAATGTGTAATAAATAATCAGACCCCCCTTTATATAGTAGGGGAGTTTTACCCTAAGTACAATTCCATAAAAAGTAAAAATTTTATGTTTTACTAATCACCGATTCTCTGTCGATGCGTGCCGAGATTCACGCCATGACATCCAACTGGTCATAGATATCATGGTCTTTTGTTGGTCGTGCTCGAATATATGGTAATGCTCTTCGAGGCCTCTGGGATTCGAACCGAATCTGGGTGTCATGGCCTCGATACTCCCGAGGGCAGGCGTTTTGCCCAGACCTCGGCTCGAGGGGCTTCTTGCTGCGATTTTGGTTCCTTACCGACACGTCTCTCGCTCTGTTTACTTCATCAGAAACCGAGGTGTCCCATGGGCTCGGTTTCACCCGTATTCACTTTCCTTTGTCTTTACCTTCTCTGTCAAACCCTCTTAGGGATCCTCTTATTCTTCGTATAACTTCCTTCCTTCTTAGTAACAATGGCCTCCAAATCTTCAATCCCTTCTGCATCTTCTGCTCCTTCTCATCGTACCATCATTGTCAACGACCTTCCTTCTACAATAGCTTTGGTTAGGAGTAGAAGAAGGGGTGGTAGGCTTCGCAGCCTAGGTTCGGTGGTGAATAGAAACACTCCCTCTTCTAAGGGAAGCTCTTCAAAATTTGCTTCTTCCAAAACTAAAGCTTCTGCTACTCCCATGTCCATTCCCTACTGAGTAATTTGAAAAGTTCCAGACATAATTTATTGTTGATCTCGTAGGTGTTTTTCATAATTTATTGCTAAGTTCCAGACTGAGTAATCTCGTAGGTGTTTTCCATATCTTCTTTGCACATCATTCTTCATTATCACTTCGACTCTCATTACACCTATCATTAATATTGGTCCACATGGTGAGTTTACTCTCCACCAATACAACATCTACCCAAATAAAGGTGCACATAAAGTAGTATTAAACAAGTAATAGCTATATAAGTACCATGCAATTTTTGCTCTAGTGTTCAAATTAGAGCATGGAGTAGAACCAAATCTGGGGGTCATGGCCCCGTTACTCCCGAGGGCAGGCATTTTGCCCGGACGCCTCAATTCAGATTCCTTACCATCATGTCTCTCGCTCCATTTACTTTATCTCAAACCAAGGTGTCCCATGGGCTTGGTTTATCAGAGATTACGTTTACGAAAATGTCGAGAAATGACATGTGCACTTCAATCCCTTCCTCAACACGACGTGACAGAAACAAAAAAGAATCTGAAATGTCCCGTCAGTCCCATTATAATGACTTCAAACGCGTGTCAGCCATCGACAGGCCATCCCTTGACGCGAAATGACGCGAAGCCTCTATAATTACTCCACTCCTTCATTCATTTTTTACCTTTTGACCAAGATTCTACCTTCGAATCTTCAGGATATCACTGCCCTTCTTCATTCTCCAACTTTTTTACCTCTGTTCTTCAAGATTTCTTAGTAAATTGCAAGCTTTTACTTATTTTGTACCCAAACCAGCGCACTTCATTTTCTCAGCAAAGGTTTTATCTTTCATCTCCCAACCTTTCTTCATATTTTTCAAACCTTTTCCAGATAACAATGGCAAAAACATACAAAACTATTCCCCAAAAAGTTGCTTCTTCTTCGCAGCCGACCACCAAAGTCGAGGAGACCACTCCCTATGTAGTCGTCCTCGAGAGATCCACTCCGGGCGTGGCTACTAATGAACCGGCTGTCGAGCCTCCCTTGAAAATGTTAGTCCTCAGGGGATGTTCGGTTGCGGATGACTTTAAGGTCAAAAATCCCTCATCGGTGCAAGGCCGATGTGAAGCGGTATCTAGGTATATTTTCTCCATCACCGAAGAAGTCCTTCCTACAGTTCGAAATGACTGTGGCTGGGAGGATAAGGACATAGTAATCCCCGGGCCCGAGGAAGCCATTACTACCCATGTGGATGGGTATCTGAGTGTTTACACTTATCCCTTCACACTAGGTCTTGTGGATCCGATCATTCTGGACTTTTGTAAGAGGTATGAAGTATGCCTCGGTCAGATCCACTCATCGTTGTGGAGGATCATAATCCTCCTTCGATACTTCCTGAACAAAATCGACTCATATCGGTTCACCATCGATCATCTACTCCGCCTGTACAGTCCCTGAATCTTTCGAGGGTGACTAATAAAACTTGTACGCCGGGTTAGCAAAGCCTCATTCTCAAGCATCGATGAAGACCGGGATAGGGGCTGGCAGGGATGCTTCATTCAGGTGAGGACCGCATACTTGATCCCTGCCGAGTTTAGACCATTCCCCGAGAAGTGGAATCTATCACGTAAGCACAATTTTCCTTTAAATAAAGATTTTAAGTTCATCTTCTTTTTCCTCACCAGTAATTGTGGTGGTGCAGCTGTTACTCGAGTTCCAAATGCCATTCCTTGGCTCAAGGAGTTGATCGAGGGCATTTGTTCACAGATGCCTTATTTTGAGCGCTCGTGGCACGAGCTCTCGAAGGGCCATTAGGAGGGCCGTTCTCACGGTAAGATCTCTTTCCCGAATAAGTAACATTAGGCTCCTCTTTTAGCATCACATTCTCATTCCCTTTCTGTTCTTTTCGCAGGCTTACCTAACACCATTGAGCTTAGGCTTCCATTAGGGGATGAGGACTTGTCCCTTGATCCCTCCACCTCGGGATAGCTTGGGGCTGCCGCAGGAGAGAAGAAAAAAAGAAAGGCTCTGAGTTCCCTGAGCTCGGAGAAGAAGAAGCCAAGGATGAGGTTGGCCCGCAAGCCAAAGGAGAGTTCTGACTCTCGAGCACCCGACTCGGACTCGCTTTTTCGGCTCAGGGATGAGCCCGAGGAGGATGATATTCTTGTGGCCCGTAAACTGATTTCCCCCGAAGAGCGGGTGGCTGTTGAACAGGAGATTCATTAGGCTGATATCCCTCAGATTAGGGAGGTCAATGAGGAGAACGGGGACAAGACATCTTGGGATGTCGGCCATGCCCCGAAGGAGGCACCCAGTGTAATAGATAATTTAAGGTCGTCTTCTTATACCGAGTCGATGATCGAAGAGGCTCGAACGGTGCAGGAGCGATCCCACGAAAGGGCTCATGGTGCAGACGATCGCCTTCGTTCTTTTTTCGAGGGTGTAGACTCGACCACTTTGGAAGACTTCACCGGGTTGGACGACCTGGAGGTGCCGAGGAAGCAGCCGTCTTCAGAATCCAGTGGGCTGAATTCAAGCCCAAAGCTGATCAACCAGTTTCCCGTCGCGAGTATAGTCCTACAGAAAGCAGTCAATAATCATTATCGTCCCGGAGGATGCCCGGGTTCTTTCTGCCCCCGTTGGAGTAGCGAGCTACCTCCGGTGCCTGGTAACTGAAGAAGACCAGGCGAAAATGAACGAGGTTAATGTGGCATGCTTGTTCAACGAAATGCAGCAGGCGCTGAACCGGGTAAGATGTCATTACGCTCTTTCGTCTTCTAACTTGGTTTTTAATATCTCTCATGTCTTCTTTCTTTTATCTTTTTCCAGGACTCGGTACATCATCATGAAAGTTTACTCCGGTACCGTGGTAAGGCCAACCAGTTTGAGGCTGAGGTTAGGGAGCTCGCCGAGAAGAGGAACACGTATAAGCTTCTTAGCGAGCAACAAGAAGAAGATGTCAAGAGTCTCCGGGCCGAGTTGGATGCATCTTAGAAGGAGAATGCCGACCTGGTGGAACAGGTAAAGATTTTTGAAGTTAGCGATGATGAGTTATCCATGGCGACTAACGGCCAAACCTCACAGGTCCAGTAGAAGATTGATCGGATCGACCAACTCCGGGCTGAAATGAATAAGGTCAAGGCCATGGCCGATGTCTGGAAGGAAAAAAATGGATTGGCTAGCTTCGGAGAAGGAGACCTCCTGAGAACAGCTGGCATCGGTAGAAGTCCAACTCTGAGTGGTGAAAGGGAAGGCCGAAGAACAGGCTCAACAAATTGAAGACCTCCATTTTGACCTGTCGGCTGAGATTGAAGAGGCGAAAGAGCTCGAGGCTGAGGCCAAAAAGTTGGCTAAATCCAAGGGCGAGTAAGGCTATGAGGGCTCTGGTGACCCTGGGGATGGAGAAAACCCTGACGGCTCTGGTGACAAGGCGGGTTCTGGTGAAGATCGGGCGTAGGTGCCTTAGGGATCTTTGTTTTTGCAGTTTATACATTTTGTTTTTGGGGCCGTTTTCGTTGGCCTTTATAAAGACATTTTTGGAATGTATATAAGGCTTTTTTTCCTTTTGGAAATTTTTGAGTCTGTTACTTTTGGCATCCTCTTTATAATTGCAAAGATTTCAAATGCTTTAGCACGGAATAAAACGTAGTAATAAGTTTTTGTTCAGAGGTTCAAACAAGACTTGTTCTAGATGTGAATTTTGTTTGGAACTTGTGGGGGCTCGGTATGACCGAAAGCTTTCCCCAAAGTTCATGTTTAGATGAATTTAGAGTATAACTTTCTCGAGGGTAACCTTTGAGCCGGTTTGAAATTTTTAAGGCCTTATGCTTTCATTACGGGCTTCGGACGTCTCCGAGCTGTTTCTAGGGTGGTCGTAGCCTTTTATGTTTAGGCACTGCCTAATAGGCCTTGTACCTCCGGGCTTCGATAGCCAGAGCCGTACGAGCTTGCCTCGGACGACAGTCACCAAGTGGAGGCGGTCGTAGCCTTTTAAGTTTAGGCAATGCCTAATAGGCTTTTGCGCCTTCGGGCTTCGATAACCCAAGCCATTCGAGTTTGTCTTGGACGATAGTCCCCGAGTGGGGGTGATCTAATAGATCCGTATAGAGGCAGCCCTTGGGCTCTATATCCTTAAGGAACAAAATGTAATAGTCTTAATGGACAAAATATGTATCTTCAAGGTAGAAACTTTCTTTCATTCCTTTGCGTAATATACAAGATTTTAAGTGTGTATAAGCTTCGTGTTATGGCTTAGGTGGTCTAAAATAGAAAGGAAAAAGCTCATCTCTTTCCAACAGTATGTAGCTTTACTTCCTTAAACTTCTATGGAGGGCTTAGTTTGCGTAGTTGGAGGGCTCGGTTTATTTGACCGTTTGGTCCTTACAATAAATCCTATCCACCGAGCCTAGATTACTCAAGCACAAAGTTTCCTTCCTTGCTAAAAATCATTACCCGAGGGTGATGGCCCCAGTATTCAAAGTCGATCGTCGAGAGGGCTCGGATACTATTGATGTGACCATCGACTCCCGTTCACAATCAGTCTTTGATTCTATGTTAGCATGATCCACTGCTGCCTTGTTAGAAATCTTGCCGAAAAACCCATTTGGGACAAAACCGGTTCAAGGGAAAAAGAGTGTAATGCTTGCTTTTATGCCTAATAACTACATCATCGTTTAGTTGTTGCCTTAGCACTAGTATCATTTTAAGTGGGTTACGTTCCCGTTGTTCGGTAGCTGCTCACCGTTCCCTGCTTCGAGTTTATACGAACCTTTACCGGTAATCTCGATAATTCGATATAGACCTTCCCAATTCGGTCCGAGCTTCATTTCGTTCGTGTTTCGGGTGTTTAGTGTCACCTTTCTTAACACCAAGTCCCTGATATTGAAGTATCAGAGGTTGGCTCTCCGGTTGTAATACCTTTCGATCCATTGTTTTTGGGCAGCCAACTGGAAGAGGGCGGCCTCGCGCCTCTCATCCAATAGTTCCAGGCTCGTGCTCATGGCTTCACCGATTGACTCTTCGGTCACATATCAGAACCTGGAACTCGGCTCTCCTACCTTGACCAGTATTAGCGTTTTGGCATCGTAAACCAACAAAAATGGGGTGGCCCCGATACTAGACTTTGAGATCGTACGGTATGCCCACATGACTTCGGGCAAAATTTCCTTCCATTTTCCATTGGCATCAGTCAATCTCTTCTTAAAGTTTTGGAGTATGGTATTGTTTGTAGACTCCGCCTGCCCGTTACCACTAGGGTGATTGGGTGTTGACAGGATCCTTTTGATCTTATGGTCCTCGAAAGATTTGCTTGCCTTAATGCTGATGAACTGCTTCCCGTTGTCACATACGATCTCGGTCGGCATTTTGAACAGACATATTATGTGGTCCCAAATAAAATCAATAACTTTGTTTTCTCTTAATCTCTCAAATTCCTGAGCTTCAACCCATTTAGAGAAATAGTCAGTCATAAATAATATAAATTGAGCCTTACCGGGCGCCCATGGCAGGAGACTAACGATGTCCATTCCCTATTTCATGAATGGCCAAGGTGACAAGACTGAATGCAGTAGCTCTCTGGGCTAATGGATCATTAGTGCGTGCCTCTGACACCCGTCGCATTTCCGTACGAACTCCTTCGCATCTCTCTCCATATCGATCCAGTAATAGCCGGCTCTGATTATCTTACGAACCAACGATTCGGCACCCGAATGGTTGTCGTAGGTGAGTTCGTGAACTTCTCTCAAGACATATTAACTGTCTCTAGGTCCCAGACATATGGCGAGTGGGCCATCTAACTTTCTTCTGAATAGGGTGTTATCTTCGGACAGGCTGAACCTGGCCGCCTTCGTGCACAAATCTCTCAATTTTTTAGGATCTGAGGGTAGCTTCCCAGTCTTTAGGTAATCTATATACTTATTTCTCTAGTCCCATGTTAAGCTTGTCGAGTTTATCTCAGTGTGGCCTTCTTCCACTATCGATTTCTTGAGTTGTACAACCGTTCCCAAGCTGAACTCATCGCCATCAACCGACGACCCCAAGTTAGCTAGAGCACCGGCTTCGTTGTTTTGATCCCGGAGTATATGTTGTAGGGTCCACTCCTTAAATCGATGTAGTGTTTCTTGTAGTTTATCCAAGTATCTTCACATCCGTTCCTATTTCACTTCGAACATCTCATTGACTTGATTCGCCACAAGGAGGGAATCGCATTTAGCTTCTATCACCTCGGCCCCCAGGCTTTTAGCCAGTTCAAGACCTGTAATCATAGCCTCATACTCGGCCTCATTGTTAGTCAATTTCACAGTTATAATAGATTGCCTAACTATGTTAATTATGGGCGGCTTCAACACGATGTCAAGTCCAGACCCCTTTGTGTTCGAAGCTCCATTCGTAAAGAGGGTCCAGATCACCGAGGAGGTCCTCGATGTTAACAACAATTCCTTTTCAACCTAGGGTATTAAAGCCGACGTGATATCATCCATGAAGTCTGCCAAAATTTGAGACTTGATTGCGGTTTGGGGTCGATATTCAATATCGTACCCACTAATTTCCACGGCCCATTTGGCCATTCGTCCCTAGAGCTCAGGTTTGTACATTATATTCCTCAATGGGTAAGTAGTCACGACATATATGGGATGGCATTGAATATATGGCCTTAACTTCCTAGAGGCGTGATAAGTAGGGATTTTGACTACTTATTTGCACTCTTTTACTTTAGTTTTAGCTCAAAAATGCTTAAAGGTATTCCCGAAAACTGATAAAATGTGCTTACTTGCAGGAGCATTGGAAAAAGAGCCAAAACAATGAAATTCAACTCAAGAAGGAGTATTTTTGGACAAGGACTAAAACCAAGCAAAAAGAGCAAAATGCGGACCGCACAATATTGAGTGCGGCCGCACACTATGAAGGACCTATGACAGAATGCCTTTGCAAAGTACAGACCTGTCACGCCCCAACCTCGGGGAGCATGACCGGCGCTCAACCGAGTGGACCCGGTCGAGCAAGCCTGCTAGACACTATCTACCCGACTCACCTATGATCCAGAGAAGGCATGCTCTCATTAGTTAGGTAGTAGAAAGTTCATACATATATAAATTACTAAGTCATTTCATTTTGTTAGATCATTGATAAGTTTCAAAATACATACATCCTTATGGCTAAGTGGAACAAGAGCCCAAAATACAACAAGATCCGTTGACCATTCTAACACCCATATACAACCCACATAGTGTCTACGGAGCCTCTAAAGATACAAAAGAGAATAAAGATGGTGCCGGTAATAAGGCCCCAACTATACCTCAAAAAGTGACCATAATATAAACAAAAGGTACAATACATGACCCCAGAATTAAATGGGGATCACCGAGTCCGCTTAGAATAGGATGTAGCACTATCTGTGATCAACACTGTCTGCTATGGAACCACCTGCATCCATTTAAAGATGCAGCGCCCATCGGCAAAAGGGACGTTAGTACTGTCGAATAGTACTAGTATGTAAAACTAAAACACTGTCTCAATAAAATGAACAATAATATAGGGGGAAACAGTCAGAATGCAATATGAGCTTTAAATAACACTAAAACATCAAGTTAAGGATCACATAGATTTTTATGTCAATTCCCACATTATTAGGTTGGATGGTTTTTAGTGCCAATATGCCACAATCCACAATGCCACCGTGTTCTTACACGGAGTCCAATCTCGGCTAGATCGACAAGGCCATCTCATCTGAGACATCAACCATATTCACAATTGCATCCACAATACAACTGTGTTCTTACACGGAGTCCGATCTCGGCCCGTTCGGCTAAGCCATCTCATTCGAGACATCACCCATTTTCAATCAATCATCTCACTTCATATTTTGTTCCCATCATTTCAATACAATGGAATGAGTGGCCCCAATTATAAAGTTATTCTTGGCACTTGGCCATATTTCATGATTCAGGTTCTTTTCCAAATTCCAATTTTTTTATTATCATCTACAACAACACGATTTTTCATTCAAGATTTTTTGATTTCACATGTGAGCAATTTAGAATCTAAGGCACATAGAGGCTTTTCACACAATTTCGCATAACAGTCTTTAGTCGAATTTGACTTGAATGAACATTTCCTCAGATAACGAGACAACATGATGGAAGCATAGGAATACATATTACACATATATTTTAAAAACAAGCACATTTGGGATAGCAATTTCTAGGACGTTCATTTTGGGACTTGCATCGATTTCATGAATACCATTGGATTCAATTCAAAGAAGAGGGGTTTTATCCAACATACCTTAATTGAGCTTCTTAAAACTCTAAGATGTTCCGAAATATTAGCAACTTCAATCTATTTTAGCAATATAGCAAATATTTAACCAAAAATTAGGAAAACGATCATGATTCTAGCTCACTTGAGCTTTTTATCAAACACTATGTGTGTATTAAGGTTCTATGGCCCTTTTATGAAAGACTTTACCATCCCACACCCCATTCTTTTCCATATTTATTTCAAAACTTCCCCACGTACCTTACGAATACATGCATGCAAGGTAAGTACTCACATCCCCACGAACCACCTTACTAATTGCCCATTCTAGTTATATTTCAAATTTAAGAGCTTGGTGATAGAATCTTACCTCTTAGGATGAAGACCTAGGGTGCTTCTCTTGATAATCGTCAAAGTTTTAAGCAAAAATTGAAGAGAAAGTTTTGATGAGGATCACTTTCTACCTCTAGGACTCTCTCTCTCACTCCAATGATATCAGAAATAAGCTAAAAATGGTCTATGGGATGTGTTTTAACAGAATAGGGTCGGGATTAAAAACCCCAAAATGAAGCTCTAGAACAGGTTATGCGGTCCGCAAAATGACCGTGAAAGGTGGCTCTGGGAACTGGGCTGGCCTGCTTCACTCTGTGACTGTTATGCGGCCCGCAAACCTGTTCTGCGGTTGCATAATGCGCCGCAGAACCTCCCTCCACAAAAGTCTAAGGATGACTATGCGACCAAAGTACGGCCCGCGAAACGGTTATGTGGTCGCATAATTGGCCGCGAAATTGACAACAAAAATGCCCCAGAAAATTGCCTCACTCTGCGACCATTCTGCGGTACGTAGAGTGGTTCTGGGGCCCGTAGAGTGATTCTGCGGCCGCAGAACATGCCGCAGAAATGCCTACTTCTGCCTAACATTTTCTTTCAACTCCCCATGCACTCTACTACTATTAATCTTTATGCCTACTTTGGCATCATGGAATCCGGGTTTTTAGGAAAAAATTTACTAGGCCTTACATGCTCCCCCACTTAATCATTCGTCCTTGAATGAGGATCAGGGTCCACTATTAGCACCTTATGCAACTTGGTTTTTCATACCCCACACTAGTAGCCCCAAATTTCCAAAGATTTCGGCAGAGTTTCCTTTGTAACTGGGCCTATCCACCTATTAGAGAGCCCCTGAATCACATCCTAAAAACATGTACACAAACTAACGATGTAACATAACTCATAACAATACCAACTGTGGCCTCATGTAAACAACATATAATCAAAAGGAACACATTTACATTAACTGAACAAGTGATACAAAATTCATAGGCGACAAGTTCAAAAAAGGGATTATACAGCTATTCAAACAAGTAAGGATATGTCTTCTTCATCTCTTCCTCGGTCTCCCAAGTGGCCTCTTCAACCTGCTGGTTTGTCCATAACACTTTTACGGAGGCAATTTCTTTATTTCTCAACTTTTGGACTTGTCTTTCAAGAATGGCAACTGGAATTTCTTCATATGACAATTCTTCATTAACCTCAATGGTCTCAATCTGCACAATAGCGGACGGATCTCTAACTACCCTCTTCAACATGGACACATGGAATACCGGGTGCACAAATGACATCTCGGGTGGTAGCTCAAGCTTGTACGCCACCTCATCGATCATCTGAATGATTCTGTATAGTCCGACATACCTCGGACTCAATTTCCCTTTCTTACCAAATCTCATTACGCCTTTCATGGGGGAAATTTTCAAGAATACCCAATCATCTTCTTTGAATTCCAAATCCCTACGACGAACATCTGAATAGGATTTCTGACGACTCTGAGTAGTCTTCAACCACTCCTTAATGGTCTTAACTTTTTCCATAGCCTGATGCACGAGGTCTGGCTCTATCAACTCTGCTTCCCCAATTTTGAACCACCCAGTGGGAGATCTACATCTCCTACCATACAATGCCTCAAATGGTGCCATCTGGATACTAGCATGAAAGTTATTGTTATAAGCAAACTCTATGAGTGGAAAATGATCATCCCAGCTACCCTTGAAATAAACAACACAAGCACGCAACATGTCCTCAAGCATCTGAATAGTCCACACTGCATTGCCGTGAACTGAGACCCTCGATCAGAGATGATAGAAACTAGAGTGCCATGTAGCCTGACTAGTTTCTTGATATATAACTGAGCATATTATTCCATTGTGTCGGTATATTTAACTAGCAAGAAATGTTCTGATTTCGTGAGCCGATCCACAATCACCCAAATTTAGTCAAACTTGCGCGGAGTGCATGGTAATCCTCCACAAAATCCATATTAATCATTTCCCACTTCCACATTGGAATTTCTATGTTTTGTGCCAACCCACCAGGCCGTTGATGTTCGGCCTTCACTTGCTGACAATTCGGACACCTTGCCACAAAGACCGCCACATTCCTTTTCATTTTATTCTACCAATAGACTTCCTTGAGATTGTGATACATCATTTTAGAACCTGGATGCACGGAATACCTAGAAGAGTGAGGCTCGATCATGATTCTTTCCCGGAGACCATCTATATTCAGAACACATAATCTCCCTTAGTACCTCAGTGTACCATCATCCATGCCAAGCGCAAAGGCCATAGTCTTATGTTTATGAATCCCATCCTTCAGTTGTACCAACAATGGATCGTTGTATTGCTTCTCTTTGACTTCCACAACAAGCGATGATTCAGCCCTATTTTGCTCAATTACCATTCCTTCACTAGAGTCCGCAAGACGAACTCCCAAACTAGTTAAATGATGAACCTCCTTAGCCAACGGCCTTTGACATGCCTCCAAGTGAGCCAAACTACCCATAGATTTCTGGGTAAGAGCATCCGCCACAACACTGGCTTTCCCCGGGTGATACAGAATATCGATGTCATAATCCTTGAGTAACTCAAGCCATCTTCTATGCCTCAGATTTATCTCCTTTTGCTTGAAAATATATGGGAGACTCTTGTGGTCCGTGAATACATTGACATGGACCCCATACAAATAATGATGCCAAATCTTCAATACAAAAACAATTGCCGCAAGTTCTAAGTCATGAGTTGGATAGTTCTTTTCAAGATTCTTGAGTTGCCTAGAAACATAAGCTATAACCTTGTCGTGTTGCATTAATACACACCTAAGCCTAATTCTTGAAGCATCGCAATATACCACAAACCCTTCTGTACCCCTTTGGAAGGGTCAACACCGGCGTCATGGTCAATCTCGATTTTAACTTCTGGAAGCTCCTTTCACAAGCATCGGACCATTGGAACTTAACCGCCTTCTAAGTCAATTTACTCAACGGAGAGGCAAGAGTAGAGAACCCCTCCACAAACTTCCTGTAATACCCTGCTAAGCCCAAGAAGCTGCGAATCTTGTTTGGCGTTGTAGGTCTAGGACAATTCTTTACTGCTGAAATCTTTTGAGGATCAACCTTAATTCCTTCTCTAGAGACAACATGACCCAAGAACGTGACAGATTCGAGCCAAAATTCACACTTTGAAAATTTCGTGCACAATTTGTGTTGATGAAGAGTCTGTAACACTGCCCTGAGATGATCGGCATGGTCCTCCCAACCTCGTAAATATACAAGAATATCGTCGATGAACACTATCATAAAGGAGTCGATGAAAGGCTTGAAAACACGATTCATAAGATCCATGAAAGCTTCCGAGGCATTTGTTAGCCCAAAAGACATTACCAGAAATTCAAAGTACCCATACCGGGTTTTGAAAGCTATTTTCAGAATATCCTGCTCCCTGATCGTCAATTGGTGACACACGGATCTTAAATCAAATTTGGAGAAGTATCTAGCACCCTGTAACGGATCAAACAAATCATCTATTCTTGGTAACGGGTACTTATTTCTAATTGTGACTTTGTTGAGCTGCCGGTAGCCAATAAACATCCTCAGTGATCCATCTTTCTTCCTCACAAAGAGGACCGGTGCGCCCCATGGTGACACACTCGGTCGGATGAAACCCTTTTCTAACAAATCCTTCAATTGCTCCTTTAGTTCCTTCAATTCTGTTGGTTCCATCCTGCAGGGCAGAGTAGATATAGGTTGTGTGCCTGGCATCACATCAATCCCAAAATCAATCTCCCTATCTAGCGGAATCTCAGGGAGTTCATCAGGAAAGACCTCTGGAAATTCATTCACAACAGGCACAGACTCGAGTGTAGGTGCCTCATCATCGGTGTCCGTAACCCGGACCAAGTCATAGATACACCCCTTGTTAATTATTTTTGTGGCCTTAAGTTAAGAAATAAACCTACCCTTTGGCACCACATTATCCCCCTTCCACTCAACAACTGGCTCAATTGGAAATTCAAACCTCACAATTCTAGTTCGGCAATCGATCTTGGCAAAACATGAGTAAAGCCAATCCATCCACATAATTACATCAAAATCGACCATCCCCAATTCAATGAGATCCGCCACGGTGTCACGACCATGTACCGTGATAATACAACCCCTATAAACCCGTGCGGCCATAATAGACTCGCCAACCGGAGTAGATATAGAAAACGGCTCATGAAGCTATTCCGGTTCTATCCCAAACTCCATAGCAACATAAGGGGTAGCATAGGACAAGGTGGAATCAGGATCAATAAGAGCATATACATCATGAGTTTGGACAGTCAATATACCTGTGACAACATCTAGAAAAGCCTCTACACTCTAGCGACCACTTATAGCATAGAAATGGTTGGGTCCTCCTGAACTCTGCGCACCACCCCTAGCTACACCATGACCTGCTGGTACCGGAGTGCCTCGAGCTGAAGGGGGTGCTGAAGATTTAGAAGCTTCGGTTTTTCATTCAAGACTTCTTGATTTCACATATGAGCAATTTAGAATCTAAGGCACATAGAGGCTTTTCACAAAATTTGGCATAACAGTCTTTAGTCGTATTTGACTTGAATGAACATTTCCTCAGACGACGAGATAACATGATGGAAGCATGGGAATACATATTACACATATATATTCAAAACAAGCACATTCGGGATAGCAATTTCTAGGACGTTCATTTTGGGACTTGCATCGATTTCATGAATACCATGGGATTCAATTCTAAGAAGAGGGGGTTTAGCCAACATACCTTAGTTGAGCTTCTTAAAACTCTAATATGGTCCGTAATATTAGCAACTTCAATCTAGTTTAGCAATATAGCAAAAATTGAACCAAAAATTAGGAAAACGATCATGATTCTAGCTCACTTGAGCATTTTATCAAACACTATGTGTGTATTAAGGTTCCATGGCCCTTTTATGAAAAACTTCACCATCCCACACCCTATTCTTTTCTATCCTTAACTCATAACCTCCCCACTTACCTTAAGAATACATGCATGCAAGGTAAGAACTCCCATCCCCATGAACTACCTTACTAATTGCCCATTCTAGTTATATTTCGAATTTAAGAGCTTGGCGATAGAATCTTACCTCTTAGGATGAAGATCAAGGATGCTTATCTTGATAATCGTCAAAGGTTTAAGCAAGAATGGAAGAGAAATTTTTGATGAGGACCACTTTCTCCCTCTAGGACTCTCTCTCTCACTCTAAAGATATCAAAAATAAGCTCAAAATAGTCTATGGGATGTGTTTTAAAGGAATAGGGTCGGGTTTAAAAATACCAAAAATGATTATGCGGTCCGCGAAATGACCGCGAAAGGTGGCTCTGGGAACTAGGATGGCCTGCTTCACTCTGCGACCGTTATGCGGCCCGCAGACCTGTTCTGTGGTTGCATAATGTGCCGCAGAACCTCCCTCCACAAAGGTCTAAGGATGACTATGCGACCAAAGTGCGGCCCGCAAAACGGTTATGCAGTCGCATAATTGGCCGCGAAATTGACATCAAAAATGCTCAAGAAAACTGCCTCACTCTGCGACCATTCTGTGGTCCGTAAAGTGGTTCTACGGCCGCAGAACGGGCCGCAGAAATACCTACTACTGCCCAACATTTTCCTTCAACTCCCCATGCACTCTACTACTATTAATCTCTACGCCTACTTCGGCATCACGAAATTCGGGTTTTTAGGAAAACTTTTACAGGGCCTTACATCCTCCCCCACTTAAGATTATTCGTCCTCGAATGAGGATAAGGGTCCACTATTAGCACCTTATGAAACTCAGTTTTTCATACCCCTCACTAGTAGCCCTAAATTTAACTAACTCCCCAAATTTCCAAAAAATTTGCCAGAGTTTCCTTTGTAACTGGGCCTATCCACCTATCAGAGAGCCCTAAAATCACATCCTAAAAACATGTACACAAACCAACGATGTAACATAACTCATAACAATACCAACCGTGGCCTCATGTAAACAACATATAATCAATAGGAACACCTTTACATTAACTAAACAATTGATACAAAATTCATAGGCGACAAGTTCATAAAAAGGATTACATTGCTATTCAAACAAGTAAGGATACTTCTTCTTCATCTCTTCCTCGGCCTCCTAAGTGGCCTCTTCAACCTGCTGGTTTCTCCATAACACTTTCACGGAGGCAATTTCTTTATTTCTCAACTTTCGGACTTGTCTTTCATGAATGGCAACTGGAATTTCTTTATATGACAATTCTTCATTCACCTCAATGGTCTTAATCGGCACAATAGCGGACGGATCTCCAACTACCTTATCAACATGGACACATGGAATACCGGGTGCACTAATGACATCTCGGATGGTAGCTCAAGCTTTTACTACTATTAACCTCTACGCCTACTTCGGCATCACGGAATCCGGGTTTTTAGGAAACTTTTTATGGGGCCTAACAGGACCGTACAATTATTATGCGACCGCAGAAAATAGGTTCAGAGAGTTGGAGTTCGAAGTCCATAAAGAAGTGCGGACCGCACTATTATTGTGCGGCCGCAGAATTTAAGAGTGTGGACCGCACAATTATTGTGCGGCCGCAGAAGATGAGGTTCAGAGAGATAAAGTTCTGAGTCCATGAAAAAGTGAGGACAACACTATTATTGTGCGGCCGCAGAAGTCAAGAGCGCGGCTGCACTCAGAAATGGGAGGTCCGCAGAAGTCCCTCCTATCAAGCTTAAATTCAAGTGTGCGGCCGCACTCAAAAATGTGCGGTCCGCAGAATCTGAAGACATGCGGCCGCAACCCAGAATTGTGCCTGCCGCAGAAGTCCATCCTGTCAAGCCCAGCTTCAAAGTGCGGATTGCACATATAATTGTGCGGCCGTAGAACCTCCGCAGGGGCAATTTTGTCCGATAATTTTAGTTGTGTATAAATAGTTCTTTTTTTAAATTTAGGTCAATTTTTGAACACCAGAAAGTAGAGAGCCATTTTTCCTCTACTACTTCTGGATATTTTGTATTAGTTTATCATTTTAACATTGGATTTTCATCCCTTTATCATCTATTATGAGTTTAATCTTATCTTCTTCCTTAGTTTCTTCATTTTTCCCTATGAGTAGCTAAATCTCTAGCAAGGGTTGTGACCCAACCCTAGTGTGGGTACCTAATGGGTGTTTGATTTAGGGCTTGTTTAAGGTTAGGCGCATGATATTTAGCCTAGTTCTTACTTGAATTTAGGAATTAATGGTTGCAAACATTGATTCATGCCTAATTGACTTAGTCTCTACTTGAGAAAGAGAGACTAAGTCTAGGAAAACATGGCTAATAAGAAATAAGGGTGAACTCAAGAAATTGATAGCCGCAATTAAAGGGTTGAATCTAGAGATAGTAAGACCCGACTTGAGCATATATCAACAGTTTTATGAATTACCCATTTGGACTTGAGAAAGCTAAATTGGGCAAAAGCACTCTAACTACCGAGATGTATCGAGTGGGTAATTGCGTGTTGATTGCTATATTACACCCTAACGAAACATGCTCTAAAGCCCACAACCCGATAAGTAACAACCTAGGTGGAAGTCACAGCCCTAGATCTTTTATAAACTTGAAAAACAACAACACCAAAAATATCGTTCTATAGCTTTACATTTACAAACAATAGCATAAATTTTAGAAGTAGAAAGAAACAACCAAGTATGTGGAAGTGCAATTTAGGCACGTCATACACCTAGTCTAAGTATATACCTAATCCAATATAAGCTCTCTGAGGAATCGACCCCCACTCAAAGTTGGATAATTCTAATTTCATTGACCGCTTCACAATCTCAATAAGTGGTGTGAATTTGGGTGACATCAGTTTTGGCGCCGTTGTCGGGGAGCTAAAAAATGGATTTAGCTATATATTTGGTTTTGTGTGTGACTTGTCTTCTTTTCCTTCTGAGTTACTAAATTTTTTTGAATCGATTGTCGGTACAAAAATGGCTCTCAATAATGATCCTCTCGGAAACTTGCCTTTGGGGGAGGAACTGGATGATGACCGAGGTGATTAGGTTGCTCTTGAACCCCAAGCAAATAGGCAAGGCCGACCGCCTCATGACAATATTCTCGTCCCTCCCCTACCTACACCAAGAGAGGCTCCACGCCGGGTGTTGCCAAACAAAGGATACGCAAGTGCCATAGTCCCGCCCCATATTAGGGCGGGCAACTTCCAAATCACTAGTGTTATGCTCACATTGCTAGAGCAACAGGGATTCTTCACCGGGGCTCCGAGTCAAAATGCATACAAACACTTGAAGAGGTTTGTGGACACTTGCTGGGGGAGTAAACAGACCAACGTCTCCGAGGATGCTCTAAGGTTGACGCTATTTCCGTTCTCTCTATGGGGGGAAAGCCTTGGATTGGTTAGAAAGATTGCCAAACCATTCTATCCATACATAGGATGAATTGGCAGAAAACTTCATTGCCAAGTTCTTTTCTCCCGGGCATATGGCTACTCTTCGAGACGAGATTCTAGCATTCAAGAAAGAACCCAATAAGCCTTTGCATGAGATTTGGGAGAGGTACCATACTATGGTAAAGGATTGCCTGAATAATGACATGACTGAGGGTATGATTCAACGAACCTTCTACAGGGTGATCAATACTACCAATCAATGCGTGGTCAACCAACTTGCCGGTGGAAATTTCATGACAACACCATATGACAAAGTAGAGCTAATGGTCTTCAAGGTGATCCAAATGTGATTCACCTACACAAAGAATTGCATGATCATGGGCAAGCAATTGTTGAGTTGACCACAACAATGAATCAATTAGCCAAAGCTCAACTTCAACAAGTTCAAGATCCTAAGTAAGTAAATGCAATGGAAGGTATCACCGTGATGGTGAACAAGCAAAGGCAAAAGGGTCAACAAGTGCAAAACTGTGTGGAACAATTTGTGCAAGATGATAGTGGGTTTGACCAAGACGAATCATACAATGAGCAAGAGGAAGAAGTGAAATATGTGAACAACTACCAAGGGCAAAGAAACAACTCTCAAGGCCTGAATTAACAATAATGGCGATAAAAGGAAATCAAGGAAATTGGAACAATCAAAACCACCAAGGCAATTGGAGTGGTGGTAATAACAATCAAGGTAATTGGAACAATAACAATAATCAAGGCAATTGGAGTAATCAAGGCAACCAAGGCAATTGTGGTGGAAACAATCAAGGATATTGGGGAGGGAACAACCAAGGGGGTTGGAGTAATAACCAAGGGAATCGGGGTCGGGCTTTCAAAGGCCCCCGATGTATCAACAACCAAGAAACCCGCCTCCTTATTTGTCTCATGGTTCTATCTCTTCCAATAATGAGATGGGACATATTGAAAATATGTTCAAATAAATGATGGAGATAAATGCTGACTCTGATGCTCAACTAGCCTCTCACAACACTTCAATCCGCAATTTGTAGGTTCAATTAGGGCAAATCTCGCAAGCTTTACACACTCGTCCTAAGGGGGCACTACCTAGTGACACGGTGGTGAACCCGAAGGGTGGGAACAACACGGACATGCCATGGCCGTAACCACAAGGAGTGGAAAAGGTGGGGAGGCAACAACCTCAAACCAAAGAAGAATTATGGATGATGATGTAGTGATTCATGAAGATGCAATTCCAAGCAATGTGGTTAAAGCTAATGAAGAAGTGAGAATTGATATTGATGAAAATGTGGAGGAGACTCAAGAAGAAGTGAACCCATCTAGGGAACACGTGATTGACATACCGAATTGGAAGTGCCAAAGGCCAAGGCACCAATGCCAAGACCTCCTCCTCCAAACCCTCAAAAGCTTACCAAGCAAAATAGCGAGAACCAATTCAAGAAGTTTATTGACATGATGAAGAGCTTATCAATTAATGTGTCATTGGTAAAGGCGTTGGAATAAATGCCCGGCTATGCAAAGTTCATGAAAGATTTGGTGACAAAGAAAAGATCAATAAATTGTGAGACTATCAATATGACACATCAAGTGAGTGTTATTGTGCACTCAATGGCTCCGAAATTGGAAGATCCTGGCGCTTTCACAATCCCTTGTACTATTTGGAGTGTTAACTTTGCCAAAGCTCTATGTGATCTAGGGGCGAGTATCAACTTGATGCCCTACTCAGTGTTCCAAACTTTTGGGAAATGGGCAACCAAGACCCACATCTATGAGGTTACAGATGGCGGATCGTACTATGAAGAGACCATTGGGTATTATTGATGATTTGTTGGTTTGTGTTGATAAGTTCATCCTCCCGGCGGACATTGTGATTCTTGATTGCGAAGTGTACTATGAGGTGCCTATTATCTTGGGTAGACCTTTCCTTGTTATGGGGAAGGCTCTTGTTGATGTGGAAGCCGGAGAGCTCACCTTCCGGGTAGGCGATGAAAAAGTGGTTTTCCATGTATGCAAATCTATGAGGCAACCGAATAGCAATGAAGTTTGTTCGTTTGTGGACTTAGTGACCGATGTGATTGTTGATGATGCTAGTGCCATGATGAATGTTGATGATACTTTGGAGGCTGTATTGCTTAATCATGATGATGATGAGAAGGAAGGCTATGTGGAATGTGTAAATGCATTTCAAGGAATGGGGTCGTACACTTATGAACCCCGAATATTGTCCTTAGATCTTGAAAAATGGAAGACTCCTCTAACAAAGCCCTCAATCGAGGAACCTCCCACTTTGGAGTTAAAGTCATTGCCTCCACATCTCAGGTATGCATTCCTTGGACCATGTTCTACTTTACTGATTATTCTTTCCTCTTGTTTGACTAACGTGTAGATAGACTCTACTTTGGCGGTGCTACAAAAGAGGAAGAAAGCTATGGGATTAACATTGGCGCACATTCGGGGTATAAGCCTCATCTTTTGCATGCGCAAGATTATTTTGGAGGAGGATGCCAAACCCTCTGTTGAACATCAAAGAAGATTAAATGAAGCAATGCAGAGGTGGTGAAGAAGGAGATCATAAAATGGTTGGATGCCGGGGTTGTTTACCCCATTTTCGATAGCTCGTGGACCTCTCCGGTGCAATGTGTCCCAAAGAAAGGGGGCATGATTGTGGTCACAAATGATAGGAACTAGTTGATCACCACAAGAATGGTGACAGGGTGGAGAATGTGTATGGACTATCGAAAGTTCAACAAAGTCACTCGGAACCACTCCCGTTCCTTGATCAACTGCTTGATAGTTTGGCCGGTTGAGATTTCTATTGTTTCCTTGATGGATATTCCGGCTACAATCAAATCCTTATTGCTCTGAAGGACGAAGAGAAGACTACATTCACTTGTCCCTATGGTACTTTTGCATTCTCGCGAATGCTATTTGGGTTATGCAATGCACCGGTGAATTTTCAATGGTGTATGATGGCCATCTTCACCGACATGGTAGAGGATTTCCGTGAGGTCTTCATGGATGACTTTTTCGTGGTCAGAAATTCTTTTGATGATTGCTTGAACAACTTGGATAAGGTCTTGGCAAGATGTGAGGAGACAAACTTAGTTTTGAATTGGGAGAAATGTCACTTCATGGTCGAGGAAGGCATTTTCCTCGGCCACAAAATTTCAAAGCATGGTATTGAGGTCGACAAGGCCAAAATAGAGGTGATCTCTAAACTCCCACCCCCTACATCCATGAAGGGAGTGAGGAGCTTCTTGGGTCATGCGGGGTTCTATCGCTGATTCATCAAGGATTTTTCCAAAGTGGAGAACCCCTTGTGTAAACTGTTGGAGAAGGATGCCAAGCTCCATTTCAATGAGGACTGTATGAAGGCATTTGAATTTCTCAAGTTCAAATTGACGACTACTCTTATTATCACCGCACCAGAGTGGAGCTTGCCTTTTAAGCTCATGTGTGATGCTAGTGATGTGGCGGTTGGAGCATTTTTGGGGCAACATATCAACAAAATCTTCCATCTGGTCTACTATGCTAGCAAGACCATAAATGATGCCCAAGTCAACTACACAGTGACCGAAAAAGAGCTACTTGCTATTATCTTTGCTATGGAGAAGTTACGCCTGTACTTGATGGGTACAAAGGTGATTGTCCGCACCGATCATGCGGCGCTTTAGTACTTAATGAGCAAAAAGGATTCAAAGGCAAGGTTAATGCGGTGGGTGCTTCTATTGCAAGAGTTTGATCTAGAGATTCAAGACCGCAAAGGTAGTGAAAACCAAGTGGCGAACCACTTCTCTCATTTGGAGGAGGAAGGGAGGCCACATGATAGCCTTGAGATAAATAATTCCTTCCCCGACGAGCAACTTCCAGCATTTCAATGATCGAGATGCTATGGTTCGCCGACTTAGCAAATTATCTTGTGAGTGGTATTGTACCGAATGAGTTCTCTTCAAACCAAAGGACGAAGCTCAAACAGGATTGCCTTGACTATTATTGGGATGAGCCGTATCTCTTCCGGATTTTTACCGGTGGTGTGATTCGATGATGTGTACCGGAGGATGAACAAGTGAAAATTCTTGAGGCTTGCCACTCTTCACCATATGGTGGTCACCATGGTGGAGCTAGAAAGGCAACAAAATTGTTGTGTTGTTGATTCTATTGCCCTACTCTTTACAAGGACACTAGCGATTTCGTCAAGCGTTGTGATGAATGTCAAAGGGCCGATGGGATTTCTAAGAAAAATGAGATGCCCCTCACCACCATCTTGGAGATTGACATTTTTTATGTGTGGGGCATTGATTTCATTGGTCTGTTTGTGAGCTCTTGTGGGAACACCTACATTTTGGTAGCTGTGGATTATGTGTCAAAGTAGGTTGAAGCTGTGGCTTTACCCAACAATGAAGCTCGAAGTGTGGTGGCATTTTTGAAAAAGAACATCTTCACAAGATTCGGCACTCCAAGGGGCATTATTATTGATGGGGGATCGCACTTTTGCAACAAAGATTTTGATACCTTACTCACCAAGTATGGTGTCACTCACAAAGTCTCGACCCCCTATCATCCTCAAGCAAGCGGGCAAGTCGAAGTCTCCAACCGGGAGATCAAAAGTATTTTATCAAAGACAGTGAATGCCAACCGGACGGATTGGTTAAAGAAACTTGATGATGCTCTTTAGGCTTATAAGACGGCTTACAAAACACCTATTGATATGTCTCCATACCGGTTAGTGTTCGGGAAAGCTTATCACCTTCCAGTGGAACTTGAGCTCTAGGCTATGTGGGCATTGAAGAAGCTTAATCTTTAATGGGATGTCGCCACCAACTTAAGGGTGGCACAATTGAACGAGCTTGATGAATTCTGGTACCATGCTTATACAAGTTCATCCTTATATAATGACAAGATGAAGTACCTCCATGACAAGGATATCAGGAAGAAGGAGTTCAAAGAAGGTGATCTTGTGTTATTGTTCAATTCTCGGTTACGAATGTTCCCGGAAAAATTGAAGTGTAAGTAGAGTGGTCCGTTTGAGGTTGTGAATGTGACACCCTTTGGTGCATTAGACTTGATGAACAAAAATGATGAAGTGTTTAGAGTGAATGGTCACCGGGTAAATCATTATCTTGGCAAAGTTGATGATGGCCACGTCGTGGCGTTAATTCATTTCAAGTGATTAATGGTAATCTGCGTCGTGTCCCGACGTTAAATCAAGCGCTTCTTGGGAAGCAACCCATGATTCTTTTCATTTTTTATTTTCTTCTTTTTTAGATAGGTTTTGTATTGAGCTAACTCGTTTTGAAGTGAATTGCAGAAATAAGTGTGTATTGCGGGTACTGTGTTCGAAAAAATTGGCCAAGTGTTGAAAAATGCGGACCGCACATTTATTGTGCGGACTGCATAATTTTGTATGCCACAGCAGAGAATTGTGCGGCTGCACAACTAGAGACCCAAAAATCCAACTCTCTGAAGTTTTGAATTGCAGAAAAAAGGCCATTCTGCGGCCGTACACAAAATTGGGCAGACCGCACAAATTTCAGCGGCCGCACTCGCGTTTGTGCGGATTGCAGAACTTTAGCAAGGTTCAGGTAAAGAGTGCGGACCGCGCTTAGCTTCATTTTTGACCGACTTTGGTCAACCTATAAATAGGACCTCATTGCACTATTCACAACTTTACACACTCTATTCCTTTGAGGCCTAAGCAAGCACAGTGCACACAAAGTACCTCACAATCCACATTCATTTCATCAGTGTAGATTCTTACCTGCATCCTTCATCACTGGTATGTTCAATTCATGCTTAGATTTTTCAATATTTTTAGTTTTTGTTCTTAATTAGTATAGTTACTATTAGGCCTAAAATGTCAAATATTCTTCGTGTGTGCTTGAAATTGTGTAGGTAAGTTCAAGTGTGCTCATGAGGGACTGGGTAGATCATTCATCATGTTTAATTTGCAAACACCATGTTTAAATTGTGCGAAAATTGCAAAACCTAAGTCAGTGCCATTTTAATTTTGATTGTGCAGCCGCACACAAAATTGTGTGGTCTGTAGATCTAGAGTTAGGGCAAAATGTGATACATGAAAAGTGCGGACCGCACTCAAAGCTTTGCGGTCTGCAGAAAAATTGTACGGTCTGCGGAAAAATGTGTGCGACCGCACTTTGAAACTTCAGAGAAGCAGTAGTCTGAACCTGATTTTGTCCGGCCGCTCTCAAACTTGTGCGGTTCGCTGAAAAATTGTGCGGTCTGCAAAAAAATGTGTGCGACCGTACTTTGGAACTTCAGAGAACCACTAGTCTGAACCTAGTTTTGTGCGGACGCACTCAAAATTGTGCGATCCGCACTTCAGCATGTGCGGCCGCACTTTGAAATTTTGCGGTCCGCACAAGGCAGTCTGCGGACGCACTCAATATTGTGCGGTCCACACTGTCTCTTTTGTACACTAATTTCCTGCAACTGTTAACATACTTTTGAACTTTAACTGACTTGTGTGTTTTACATTGCAGACAATGATTCGATCACGAGGCAAAGGTGATACATCTAAAGGGAGGGGTGAACCCTCCCGAGGCCGAGGAAAGGGCACTCAACCTCTTGGAGTGCAATCAAAAGCAATAGCCAAAAAGCCGATCACTGGGAGAGGTAGGGCCATAGAGCCCTCAGAATCAAGCTCGTATGTCCCGTCTAGGGAAGCTTCCGAGGGTCACTCAGTGGATGTATAGCCTGAGGCCCTGTCCCAACCACCACAATTCAGTGGGAGATACCAACTGCGCAACAAACCCTCCACCACAGCAAGTTCTTCTAAGGGTTCCTATGCCGGTAGCCAGGGTTCAGAGCCTTCCTCTATACACACTCCCTCTGCACCAGCTACAGTAGATGATGATGATGTTCTTGATAATAGCAGTGGAGGTGACACTAGAGTAGGCGGCCTAGAGAGGTCTAAGAAGAAGGAAGCATGGGAAGATAGGTTCGTGATTCTGACTGCCTTCACAAAATTTAGAGAGTGGTGGCCCTAGAGATCGCTCACACTTGAGCGACAATTCTTGCTGAAGAATTTGGATAAATTCAATCCAAATATCCTTAAGCAGTTCAGGGAGCGCAAGGGGTGGATGTGTTTCACGAAGAGTGTTATGGATGCCAAAGAGCACTTGGTACAGGAGTTTTATGCCAATGTGGAACACATCAAGAAGGGTACCAAAGTGAGAAATTTGAAAGTCAGATTTGACCCAAGCACTCTGAACACTTACCTAGGATTCGAGAAGGTAGATGCAATCAGCACTTGGAGAAGCTTGTTGTGGGTGATGCAGCTCGCCCTTGGTTAGCAGAGATTTTGGCTCCTCCAAGACCGCCACCACCATGGATCACATCAGTGGTTCCCATTGCACGGGCCACCCTCAACTTTGAAGCAAAGGGGTGGCAAACTTTTGTGTGCATCCATATTGACCCAAGCCAGAATGAGAACAATCTTTTGATTCCCCGAGTTGTTTTGGTGGCATCTATCATGGCCGGGTACCCAATCAATGTGGTTGCCATCATGTCGGCCAACATGTCAGTGGTTGTCCGGAAAGGTGAAAGATCCTACCCATATCCCAACACCCTCACAAAATATCTCACGGATGCAAAGGTGGAGCCGAGGAGTTTTGATACAAAAGTGCAGGCTAAGAAGCCCTTCTCATGGTACTCCTTGCAAGGTCCGGGAAACCCAAAGTTGAAGGGTAAGGCAACTGCCACCATTGGCCAGTCTAATTAGCCATCGGTGGTGGTTACAGATTCTACTATTGAGCCATCTACAGCTCCCATGCCTTCGACAGCGGCCGGTTCTTCCACCGAGATAGCTGACATGCCACCACCTTCATCTTCTAGACCATCAGCATCAGTACCAGTGCCTGCCTCATCCACATATGCACTCACTGCACTGCGAGTCTCCCATACACTGGTGAGTCTCAACAACTGGATGCAGAGAGCTACTTGAAAGTTGTCTGACATATCCAGTGTTGTTGCAGCATAGTCTTCTACACCAACAGCACCACAGGTTCCTCCGTTTGTGGAGGAAACATTGAAGAAGATCATGGACAACCAGAAGACCATTACGGATACACTGGTGGCACATAGGAGAGCTATTGAGGAGTTGGGCAAACAGGTGAAGAAGATGAGGAAATCTCAGGCCTCGAAGAAATCGGTGGAGAGTTTGAGAAAGGAGATGACAAAATTGTAGCAGCTGGTGATTTACCATTTGACCTACTGATGGAGACAGATCCATCAGTACCAACAGACCTAACAACACCATCAACAGAGTCACTAGTTGGCCAGTCTGACGAGCCAGACCTTGCTGCCCATACTGCCGAGGAGGTACTTCAGATGCTCACCAACCCCGTTGTTCCTCGAGCAGAGGATGATGAGATCCAGTTGGAGGAGCTCGAGGGTGGTGATGCTGCCATGCACCCTGAGACCACATAGGGAGTTTTCTTTACTCTCTACCCTCCCTTATTTTGATTTTGCTAAGCATTGAGGACAATGCTTATTTTTATTTATGGGGGTGGTCTATTTTGGTGGGTTTGATTTGATGACATTGGCCTGTAATAACTTTAATGCTATTTTTCTTTTATCTTTATTTTCTATTTCATTATGTATATATTCCTCCCTCTCTTTTGATGTATATATTCTATTCCCCTCGGTTTGTATATTCATTTGTCTTACTTTCAGTAGCTTATTTCATAGCTTCTTTATTTTGTTTTCTTAGTAGTCTAGCTTCTTATTTATGTTAATAGCTTTTTTTTATTCGATAACTTATTTTTATGTTTAAGTGAGCAATAAGCCTTTGGTTTTCTTAATCCCACGGTTCTTTCCAAAGGTGGGTTTTGTGTGAACCGGGTGGCTCTTCCCGACGATGGATGGTGTGACAACCTTCTTAAGGGATTGAGTCCGTTTTTGATGTTTAGGTAGAAACAGTAGTGTTAATGAATAAAAAAGGGTCAAGCATGCTTCACTTGGTACCAACACACTTAACTACATGCTTATGGTTAAAAACAAGCTTTTGGAAAGAAATGGCTCTAGTTAGTGACCTTGTGGCTCTTGTGTTGACTTAGGCAATCATCGGGTGGTTTAGTTGAACCATTAGCGATCTTCAATCTTTAATAAGGTTGTTTTGGGCCCTAGACTCTATCCTCTTTAACAATCCAGTTATGTGAGAGGTGAGATATTTTGTTACAAGTCCAAGTACTCGTGTGAAAGGTCTAGAACTTTCCCCGGATGTGTTTCTAGGCGAAATTCTAATTTTGCTTGGCTTGAGAAGTGACTGTAGACTCTCCTTGACCCGTTTTAAAACCTTCCATGGACCACCAATGATGTTATCCTTAGTCAACCCTTTTGAGCCTAAAGCCTTTTTTATTCGATAACCATATTACAAGCCTTTATCCATTTTATAGCGACCCTCTCTTGGCACCCGATCTTTCCTTAGCACTCATGAAACACAAATGGCGAAAACATAAGTTTGGGGGAGATATGATGAGTTTGAAAGTGGTATCAAGTCACAAGAAGAAAAAATAAATGAATAAAAATAAAGGCAAATAAAAAGAAAGAAAGAAAAGAAAAAGAAAAACACAAAAAGAAAGTGAATAATTTGAAGGGTTGAAAGGATTCAAAAGAAAGCAAAAGTGCAAAGCATGGAGAAAATAAAATAAGGAGAATATGAATATCATGACTAAGAAAGAGTGATGTCAAGTCCCTCTAGTTCCCTTAAGGAAAAAGAAAATGACTCAAAGAGTCGGCAAAGTATGAGCCAAAAAGAGAAAATGGAGTGCTAAAGGAAAGATGAACCCGTTCCATTCCAATATTTCCCTCCTTAGTCCAAAAGCCATTACATGCCGAAAAAGCCGTACGTGATTTCAAGCCGAGTAAGCTTACATTAGTGGTGATCTACATGAGGGGCAAGCATATGGTACTTAGAGCCGTACTTGTGACATTCTTTTGAGGGTGATGAGCGAACCTTTCACGAATCATTGAATTGAGTGCTACATTCTTAAGTGATATGAGCTTACAGAGAGAATAGGAGGAGGAGTTTGGGATCCATAGTGACCTACATGAAAGTGCGAACTTCCTTGATGAGTAAACTCAACTCTTGATGCTCAAGTGTCACATTAGAGCTATTTGTTCTTTAACATTCAAAACATGGCCTTGTTGATAATTCATGAGTGTGTGTGTGTGTAATTGTTGGTCCCAATTGATGTGTGTTTGATGCAAGTTAGGCCAACTGAAATAGCTCTTTTCTTGTGGAGGTGGAAATTAGCTTATTTGCTTGAGGACAAGCAAAAGCTTAAGTTTGGGGGAGTTGTTAAGTAGGGATTTTGACTACTTATTTGCACTCTTTTGCTTTAGTTTTAGCTCAAACATGCTTAAAGGTATTCCCGAAAACTGATAAAATGTGCTTACTTGCAGGATCATTGGAAAAAGAGCCAAAATGATGAAATTCAACTCAAGAAGGAGTATTTTTGGACAAGGACTAAAACCAAGCAAAAAGAGCAAAGTGCGGACCGCACAATATTGAGTGTGGCCGCAGACTATGAAGAACCTCTGACAGAATGCCCTTGCAAAGTGCAGACCGCACAATTATTGTGCGGCCGCAGAAGACAGGTTAAGAGATATAGAGTCCTGAGTCCATGAAGAAGTGCGAACCGCACTATTATTGTGCGGCCGCAGAATTTAAGAGTGCGGATTGCACAATTATTGTGCGGCCGCAGAAGATGAGGTTCAGAGAGATGGAGTTCTGAGTCCATGAAGAAGTGTGGACTAAACTATTATTGTGCAGCCGCAAAAGTCAAGAGCTCGGTTGCACTAAAAAATGTGCGGTCCGCAGAAGTCCCTCCTATCAAGCTTAAATTCAAGTGTGCAGCCGCACTCAGAAATATGCGGTCCGCAGAATCTGAAGACGTGCAGCTGCAACCCAGAATTGTGCAGCCGCAAAAGTCCATCCTGTCAAGACCAGCTTCAAAGTGCGGACTGCATACATAATTGTGCAGCCGCAGAGCCTCCACATGGGCAATTTTGTCCGATAACTTCAGTTGTGTATAAATAGTTCTTTTTGTCAAATTTAGGTCAAGTTTTGAACTCCAGAAAGTAGATAGCTGTTTTTCCTTTACTACTTTGGGAAATTTTGTATTAGTTTGTCATTTTAACATTGGATTTTCATCACTTTATCATCTATTATAAGTTTAATCTTATCTTCTTCCTTAGTTTCTTTATTTTTCCCTATGAGTAGCTAAATATCTAGCTAGGGTTGTGACCCAACCCTAGTGTGGGTACCTAATGGGTGTTTGATTTTGGACTTGTTTAAGGTAGGGTGCATGATATTTAGCCTAGTTCTTGCTTGAATTTAGGAATTAATGGTTGCAAACATTGATTCATGCCTAATTGACTTAGTCTCTACTTGAGAAAGAGAGACTATGTCTAGGAAAACTTGGCTAACAAGAAATTGGGGTGAACTCAAGAAATTGATAGCCTCAAATAAAGGGTTGAATCTAGAGATAGTAAGACCCGACTTGAGCATATATCAACGGTTTTGTGAATTACCCATTTGGACTTGAGAAAGTCAAATTGGGTAAAAGCACTCTAACTACCGAGAGGTATCGAGTGGGCAATTACGTGTTGATTGCTATTTACACCCCGACCAACGAAACATTCCCTAAAGCCCACAACCCGTTAGGTAACCACCTAGGTGGAAGTCACATCCCTAGATCTTTTATAAACTTGAAAAAAAACAACACCAAAAATATTATTCTACAGCTTTACATTTACAAACAATAGCATAAATTTTAGAAGTAGAAAGAAACAATCAAGTATGTGGAAGTGCAATTTAGGCTTGTCATACACCTAGTCTAAGTATATACCTAATCCAATATAAGCTCTCTGAGGAATCGACCCCGACTGAAAGTTGGGTAATTATAATTGAATCTACCGCTTCACAATCCCAATCAGTGGTGTGAATTTGGGGGACATCAAGGCGCTTAGCAAAGCGAGCGCTAATTTCTCCAGCTGAGGATACCTCGTTTCGGCCTCGCCTAGAGTCCTTCTGAAATAATATATAGGGAATTGCATACCTTCTTCTTCCCGGACTAAGACTCTTCTTACCGCTATCTTGGATACCGCTAAGTATAGGTACAACTGCTCGTCTGCCTTTGGAGTATGAAGTAAAGGCGGACTCGAAAGGTACCGTTTGAGTTCTTCCAAAGCTTGCTGGCACTCCGGCATCCACGAGAATTTATTCTTCTTCTTCAATAACGAGAAGAACTGATGGCTCTTATCAGAGTACCTTGAAATGTATCGACCCAAGGCAACTATGTGCCCGTTTAGTCTTTGAACAGCCTTGACATTGTCCACCACGGTAATGTCTTCTATGGCCTTGATCTTGTCGGGATTGATCTCGATCCACCGGTTGGACACCATAAATTCAAGGAACTTCCCGGACCCGACTCCGCATGCGCATTTCTCTGGGTTCAGCTTCATGTTGTATTTCTTCAGTATGTTGAAGGTTTCCTGCAAATTTCTCAAATGGTCCTCTGCTCTCAGAGACTTAACTAACATGTCATCAATATAAACCTCCATATTTTCCTATTTGGTCTTCGAACATCCGATTTACTAGGCATTGTAAGTGGCACCAATATTTTATAGTCTGAATGGCATTACGTTATAACAATAGGTTTCATATTTATTGATAAAGGAAGTCTTTTCCTGGTCGCCCGGATCCATCCAGATATGGTTTTACCCGGAATAGGCGACGAGAAAGCTGAGTATCTCGTGGCCGATCATCGCATCGATCATGCGATTGATGTTATTCAAAGGAAAAGAGTCCTTAGGGCATGCCTTGTTCAAGTCTTTGTAGTCTACATATATTCTTATTTTATTTCCCTTTTTAGGCACTACCACTACGTTTGCTAACTAGTTTGAGTATTTAACTTCCCGAATGGAACTTATTTTAAGGAGTTTGGATACCGCATCTTTGATGAATGCATGCTTGACTTTGGACCGAGGCCTCCTCTTCTATTTAACTGGTTGAAACTTTGGATCTAAGCTCAACTTGTGAGTAGTAATTTCTGGCTAGATCCTTGTCATGTCAAGATGGGACCAAGCGAAACAATCTATGTTAGCTGGGAAATTTAATGATTTTTTTCCTGAGCTCGGGGTAAGCCCCGTGCCCAGGTATACCTTCCGATCAGGCAGGTGCTCGATCAATATGACTTGCTCCAGCTTCTCAACCGTTGACTTGGTGGCATCGGAATCGTCAGGGACTATGAAAGACCTGGGGACTCCGTAATCATCATCCTCGCATGTCCCTTGCTTTTCTAGTTCTATAGGGGTCGATGTCGGTGATTGCTATTTGGTTTCTTCCTTGGTGACCAAACTCGCGTTCTTCGATGTTGAGAGTTTGGATACTGGGACTACCTCATCGACCGCGAACATTTCTTTTTGGCCAACTGCTCTCCGTAAATCATTTTGATCCCACCCGGAGTAGAAAATTTCAATGCCTGATGTAGTGTCGAGTGTACTGCCCTCATGTTGTGAATCCATGGCCTCTCGAATAGAGCTTTGTGTCTCATATCTCCTTCGATCACGTAGAACTTTGTTTCCTAACTGTTCCAAGATTGTTTACCGGCAGGGTTATCTCCCCTTTAATGGTCTCACATGCCATGTTAAACCCGTTTAAAACTTGGACTGCAGGAACAATTTGGTTTTGTAGACCCAGTTGTTCCACGACCCTCGATCTGATGATATTGGCCGAGCTACCTGGATCAATCAACACACGCTTAACTCGAGACTTATTTATGAGTACATATATTAAAATGCATCGTTGTATGGTTGTACAATGCCTTCAACGTCCTCGTCATTGAAAGATACGGTCCCCTCCGGTACATAATCTCGAGTCTAGTTTTCCCTTGTAATATACACTTTAGTGCACTTCAACATCGGCCCCTAGGGTACGTCAACCTCACCAATGATCATGTTAAGGACATGCTGAGGTTCCTCTTGCTCGATCTGCTTTTTGGAGTCCCTATTACTGAAGTGATATTTGGATCAATCACTCAGAAACTCTCGGAGGTGTCCGTTGTTGAATAACTGGGCTACTTCCTCTCTCAGTTGTCGGTAGTCTTCGGTTTTGTGGTTATGAGTGCCATGATATTTACACATTAGGTTAGGGTCCCTTTGGGCAGGAACAGATTGCAATGGTCGAGGCCACTTAGTATCTTTGATGCATGCGATGGCGGTAGCGTCGACGTTGAAGTTGTACTCTGATAACCTTGGTGATTCCTTAGACCCGATGGGTCTGTCAAAACCGCTTTTGCTCATGAGTCCCCAGTTATTATGACCTCGGTCGCTCATTCTTTCACTTCTCACAGTGTTGCGTCCAGACCTATTTCCCCTTCGATCTTCATTGTATGGTTGATACCGATCTCTATTCAATCTTGGTTCACGATCAATGTCTCTTTTGGATATGTCACCAGCTCTGACGGGATAAACGGACCACTAAGAGTCCCTGAGATAATCATCTTTGACCCTGATTTTTTATTGGTACTGATTATGGAGGTCAGCCCAAGTTACTGTCGGGTGTTCTATCAGATTTTACTTCAACTGTTGTGAAGCCAATGAGCTTCGGGGATTGAGTCCTTGGGTGAAGGCCTGAACGGCCCAATCATTTGTGACTGGAGGCTGGTCCATCCGTTCCATTTGAAACCTCGATACGAATTCCCTGAGCATCTTGTTATCTCTTTACTTTACCTTAAAAAGGTTTGATTTCCTGGTCTCGACCTTGATGGCCTCGGCGTGCGCTTTTACAAAGGCATCGGCAAGCATAGAAAACGAGTCAATAGAACTAGGGGTAAGTTGTGATACCATATCATATCTCCTTTCGACAAGGTCTCTCCGAACTTTTTCAGAAAAATGGATTCGATTTCATCATCCTCCAAGTCGTTTCCCTTCATGGCACACGTATAAGAGGTCACATGTTCGTTTGGATCGGTTGTCCCATTATACTTCAGAATTTCAGGCATACGGAACTTCTTTGGGATCGGCTTCGGAGCTGCGCTCGGAGGGAAAGGCTTTTGGAAATATTTCTTGGAATCCAGGCCCTTCAGTATCGGTGGCGTTCCGGGATTTGATCAACCCTGGAGTTATAGGTCTCTATTTTTTTGTCATTTGCTTCAATTTTCTTTTCTCCTGATTCCACCCATTTTGTCAGTTCCTCAAGCATCTTTATTATCTCGGGGTTGGTCCCGGGTTTTTCTTCACCCGGCCATTCTATGGCCGGTTCATTTCTATGAGCATTTTCCCGGGACAATTCTGTCTCAGCTCTGCTGGGGATGCGACTTTGGTTCTGCAACTAGGCTATCGCTGCCTGCTAAGCCTGTAACATTTCGAAGATCACACACAAGTTGAAACCATCACCTTCACCGTCGTGTGTATTCGGGGCTATCGATCCCCCCCCCCCCAGCGAATGCTATTTTCGGGGTCAGTAAGCAAGTTTGCTTTGATAGCTATGTGTGAGTTATCATCGACCGGATTAACGACTGGGACTCCGTTGGGGTCAGCTTTGGGCACCTTGTTGCTGGGTACCATGTTGTTGTTCTCTCCATAGTTGCCGGACTCAGCATCCACGTTCAAATAGATAGATTGGTTATTAGACATTTTTAGTTTTGACCTGAAATTAAAAGCTCAAAGAACAAGTATAAAATAGAGTGTGTTATGGAAATTTGTATCAAATTGCCACTATTATCCTTAGCCCCATGGTGGACGCCAAACTATTTACTCTAAAAAACGGATAACAATTAAATTTATAAGTGGTTTTAAGGATATGTGGGTTAATTCAATACAAACGATAAATTGCATTAGATTAAATAGATAAAGGACATAATAAATTATCAAATCAATCAAGAAGAGTGATCCCGGACTTAGTAACAGCTTAATGAAAGGCCTACCTTTGATCCCAAGCTCACGTTACTGATGATTTGATGAACAAAAGTAAGAACTTTGAATAACAGAGAAAATAAGAGTATATTGCCTTGATGTGCATGTTACAATATTTAATAAATAATCAGACCTCCTTTTTTTTAGTAGGGGAGTTTTACAATAAGTACAATTCCATAAAAGGTAAAAATCTTCTATTTAACTAATCACCGGTTCTCTGCCGATGCGTGCCGAGATTCACGCCGTGACATCTGGTTGGTCACGAATATCACGATTTTTTGTTGGTCGTTCTCGATTATCTAGTAATGCTTTCCGAGGCCTCTGGGATTCGAACCGAATCTGGGGGTCATGGCCCCGATACTCCTGAGGGCAGGCGTTTTGCCCGGACCTGGGCTCGAGGGGTTTCTTGCCTTGATTTTGGTTCCTTACCCTCATGTCTCTCGCTCCGTTTAGTTCATCAGAAACCGAGGAGTCCCATAGGCTCAGTTTCGCCCGTATAAACTTTCCATTGTCTTTACCTTCTTCGGCAAACCCTCTTAGTGATCCTCTTCTTCTTCGTATAACTTCCTTCCTTCTTATTAACAATAGCCTCCAAATCTTCAATCCCTTCTGCATCTTCTGCTCCGTCTCGTCGTACCATCATAGTCGATGACCTTCCTTCTATAATAGCTTCAGTTAGGAGTAGAAAAAAGGGTGGTAGGCTTCGTAGCCTAGGTTCGATGGTGAATAGAAACACTTCCTCTTCTAAGGGAAGCTCTTCAAAATCCGCTTCTTCTTCCAAAATTAAAGCTTCTGCTACTCCCATGTCCATTCCCTACTGAGTAATTTGATCAGTTCCAGACATAATTTATTGCTAACAAAAAATGCGTAAATGAAAAGTGAAACGATTGTTAGTTTTCCGGTAACGGAACCAATTTGTTTTTAATCCAAAAATAGTTTTTGTAGTCAAAATAAATAGAATAGAATAATTCAAGTTTCTAATAACCAATTTACTTATTATGATTGATATGAAAAGGAATAACAATAATAGAAAATTAAATTAAAATAATAAGGAAATAAAAATCTTATTAATCATTGCTACTTTCTTTCAGTAGGAAAGAACAAAATCTTCCAATAATAGAGAACAACAAGAATGCTGGTAATTGATAGTATAATTTAGCAGTTCTCTCGACGGGGATACAAGTTGTAGAAGGGGGATTATATAGTATTACAATTTGTAACTGTTTACCGTATTTAGTTCGTACATGTTACTAATATTTATTACATTAATTACTTATTATGTGGGCGATTGGTAACGACTGAGGCAATAACAGCAAATTGCGTATAATTAGGGAATTCGATTGATTTTCTTCTATATTCGTAACTATTAATGACCTTTTTATTATTGTGGCTTCCAATGGCCTTAATTATCAGCCTCGTACCTGTTTTCTCTTATCCAACTAATATGCACGGTATTTTCATAGACGAACTCGTAGGTGTTTTTTATATCTTCTTTGCACATTATTCTTTATTATTGCTTCGATTCTCATTACACCTGTCATTATAATATTGGTCAACATGGTGAGTTTACTCTCCACCAATACAATATCTGCCCAAATAAAGGTGCACATAGTGTAGTATTAAACAAGTAGCACCTATATAGGTACCATGCAATTTTCGCTCTAGTGTTCAAATTGGATCTAAGGTTTCTGTTCTGCAAATTGAACACCATTTAATGCAACTTAATTAAAAGTAAATATACAAAACCAAAAACAAAAACTATTATTAGTAGATATTTTTAGATGGAGGGTATATACTACTCTATAATATCATACTATAACTTGTTTGATTTATAGTAGCGTGTTAGTGTGCAAAAACATCAAAGACAGCCTCATGATATTCCTAAAAAGTACTACTTCCTCGGTCTAAATTTATGTGATATTTTTCGTCTTTCGAGATTCAAATTTTTTAATTTTTATCGTGTATTTGAACATAAATATTTTAATTTTTTTAAAATGATCTCGAAATTTTTTAATTTTTATCGTGTATTTGAACATAAATATTTTAATTTTTTTAAAATAAAATTTACATATTTAAAAACTACGAAAGTACTATAAATCACAATAATTAATAATTTAAATATTTAAAAGATATAAAAAACTTACAATTAAAAAATAACTCGTTTAATTCTCAAAATTTGAACATTATGGGGCGGAGGAAATAGTCACATATAGCTGGATCTTGCATTCTTGGTAACCATCTTGTCTGCTGGTTCCATACCTAACACTGGAAATTGTTGAAATGAAAAGAAAGAAAAAATAAATAGACGACCAAATAGTGAAGAAAAAGCGTATATCATTTTCGAATTAAATGAAAGGAATACCTTTCCAGCTGTACGGTTTATTATTGTGGAGCATGATATGTTGGGAGTCATAGTTGTTGGGATCTTTTTCCCATGTAAATTCACTACATGGGTTGCTTCATGCTTGTGCTGATAGAACTTTTTCCTTATATTCATACAGCTGCTGCATTTCAGCAAAGCTAATATGTGTCATTACTAGAACTATTGTTTCACCACATTTTCAGGATATCGTACGTAAATTTATGCAAGACTGCAGCATAACATTTTCAAGATCGTACGTACATGTATTATTGCAAGACTGTGCAGCCTTTCATAATATCTCGTTCTTTTGGATGGTGCACCCCTACGTGAAAAGACTAATTTGTTGAATTAATAAACCCAAGAAGTTAAAAAAAAAATAAAAATCGTTTCCTTCGTTAAGTAAGCAGAGAAGGGTATACAAGCCATTTTGCGTTATAATCTATATGAGTAAAGTTCGTATAGCAGGAAGCCAAATGGAGAAAAGAAAGTGACATTTAATTTGCGAATCTGACTAAGAGAAATAAAAAATAGAATAAATTTTACTGGTGGTAATCCAACTAAAGTTTATAATATAAAAGTTATTTTTTTATTTTTGTAACTGTGTGCGAGTAAAATCGGGGATAAGCTTACCCCTGATTTTCCGGTAAGAAATGAGAGGACAACGCAGCCCGATATGGCCTCGCGTAAAGCCGAGGGATCCTACAGATCGGAGCCCGAAGAGGATGAATGGTGCGCCAAGAAACGGACACGGCCAAGCATGATAAGAATCGAGTTCGAGCAAAGTAAAGAACCGAGGCTAAGGGAGAGACGATTAGACAGGACAAATGAGAGACCGAAATATCCACCCTTAACCGGATATTACGGCGCAAATCTCGCCCGATATCAACTGTGTATCACGATTTACTAAAAGAGAATTTTTTTTACCTTATTTAGACTTGTACTAGGATTGAAACTCCCCTACTATATAAATGAGAGAACCTTTCATTATTCAGTACACTGTTGGCACGCATACCAAAGCAATAAAGCTAATTTTTGTTCTCTAGTTACTGTTCAAAGTGTTCTTGAGCCGCTTATTTATTTAGTTGCAATCGAGTCTGTTTCGAGGGCTTGATCGGGACCAACTTTTAGCGTTGATCATAAAGCTAGGCTTAATGAATCATCACATATAATTTGATCGTTTTGTTTTCCTTTAATTCAATTATTTACTATTCTTAAATTATTCGTGTTAAATTAAATCACATATCTTTTAAACTACGTATAAATTCAATTGTTACTTATTTTAAGGAAAAACGGATTGGCACCCACCGTGGGGCTCAGGATAAGAGTGGTTATTTAATATGAATCTCTATAACACACCCTATTTTACACTTGCTTTTTGAAGTTTGATTTCATGTCTATTTAAAATGTCAAATTCTCAGTCTCCTCAATCGCTGACTCAATCGTTGACCCAGTCGATGCCAACTCACAAGTTTCCATCAATATCAACCTGCCAACTGATCCTGAAAATAGCATTCGCGGGGCACCCCGGCCATCAGCTCGAGAAGCGCCCGAAGGGGAAGGTGATGGAGTTAGCTTACGATTGATTATAGAAATACTACAAGCTCAGCAAGTGGAAATAGCACAACTGTAGAGTCAAAATCACGCACAGAACACGGCCGAACCCGAGCGGGTCAGAAAAGATGCTCGGAGAGATGAACAGATTGTCGCAGAACCAGATGAGTTCGGACCTAGAGAGACTTCCGAGGTGATGAAAATGCTCGAAGCACTAACAAAACGGGTGGAGTCTAGCGAAAAGAAGATAGAGGCAAATGATAAGAAGGTGAAAACTTACAATTCAAGGGTCGATCAGATCCCGGGAGCGCCTCCAATATTGAAAGGCTTGGATTCCAAAAAGTTAATTTAGAAACCTTTCCCCCCGAGTGCGGCACCGAAGCCAATTTTGAAAAGGTTTTGAATGCTCGATATTCCCAAATATAACAGTACCATATATCCAAACGAGCATGTAACCTCTTACACGTGCGCAATAAAAGTAAATGACCTAAAAGACGATGAGATTGAGTCAGTTGTTGAAGAAATTTTGGGAAACCTTATCCAAAGGAGCAATCATATGGTACCATAACTTACCTCCAAATTCTATTCATTCATTTGCTATGCTTGCATACGCCTTCGTTAAAGCCCATGCTGGCATTATCAAGGTCGAGACGAGGAAATCGGACCTCTTCAAAGTCAAGCAAAGGGACAATGAGATGCTTAGGGAGTTCGTGTCGAGGTTCCAGATAGAACAGATGGACATGCCCCCGGTTGTAGATGATTGGGCCATTTAGGCATTACTCAAGGGCTCAACCCCCAAAGTTCCATTGCTTCTCAACAATTAAAGCAAAACTGGGAGGAGCACCCGGCTGTTACTTGGGTTGATGTTCATAACAGGCACCAGTCAAAGATCAGAGTCGAGGACGACCAGCTGGGGGGCCCTCGGGGACTATTTACCCCAATAGAGTGAATGAAAGGTCTAAAAGAATTATGGATCAGGAGCCAAGGCTGACCCGAGATCGGTATCAACCATACAGCTTGGATAGAAGGGGAAACGGACCCGGTCGCTACCCGACCAGGAACGACAAGAGAAGAGACCAAGGACCTAGCAACCGAGGTCTGATGAGTAAGAACGGTTTTGACATATCACTTGGCCCCAGACTATCGGAATATAACTTCAATGTTGATACATGGAGTATAGTATCGGCCATCGGCCACATCAAGGAGATCAAATGGCCAAGACCACTCCAATCTGATCCCACACAGAGAGATCACAACTTGATATATAAATACCACGGTACTCACTATCACAGGACCGAGGATTGTCGACAGCTAAGGGAGGAAGTGGCTAGTCTATTCAAAAATGGGCATCTTCGGGAATTCCTAAGTTAGCAAGCCAAAAATCGTTTCAAAAACAGGGACACCAACAAACAAATTGAACAGTAAGAACTCAACACGTGATTAACATGATCATTAGGGGAGTAGATGTCCCACAAGGGCCAATGATTAAGCGCACCAAAGTTTCTATTACAAGGTAAAAATGCACTCGGGACTATGTTCAAGATGGGACCATCTTGTTCTGCGACGAGGACGTTGATGGCATCATGCAACCTCACAACGATGCATTGGTAATATCTGTACTTATTAATAAATCTCGAGTTAAGCGTGTGTTGATTGATCCAGGCATCTCGGCTAACATCATCCGATGGAGAGTTGTAGAACAACTGGGTTATTGGACCAAATCGTACCAGCAGTACGAGTATTGAACGGGTTCGACATGGCATGCGAGACAATGAAGGGAAAAATAACCCTACCAGTAAACACTACCCGGACCACCCAGGAAACAAAATTCAATGTAATCGAGGGGGATATGAGATACAATGCCTTGTTCGGGAGGCCATGGGTCCACAGCATAAGAGCGGTTCCTTCGACCTTCGGTCAAGCATTGAAGATTCCCACACCAGGAAGAATCAAAACAATCTATGGGGAACAACCGGCTGCAAAGGAGATGTTCGTTGTCGAGGAGTTGATCCCGGCGCCCGCAATCAAAACATCAAAAGGTGAGGGATTGGTCAAATAGAAAGGAGCCAAATAGAAATCACTGGTACCGACCCTGACCGGGCTGGAGAAATAGAAGGAACACTCAATGAACGAGGAAGATGATTTTGGGGTCCTGGGATCCTTCATAACAACCGATGATACCGATGCCACCAAGTTGACGATCGAGAAATTAGAGCAGGTCACACTAATAGAGTATCTACTGGAAAAAAAGTATACCTAGGCACGGGGTTAACCCCCGAGCTGAGGAAAAAACTTATTGATTTTCTTAAAGCTAATGCTGATTGTTTTGCCTAGTCCCAATTAGATATTACAGGGATCCCACCAGAGGTGACAACTCACAAATTAAGCTTGGATCCAAAATTTCACCCAGTTAAACTGAAGAGGAGGCCACAGTCCGAAATCCAACACGTATTCATCAAGGACGAGGTATCTAAACGTCTAAAAATAGGTTCTATTTGGGAAGTTAAATACCTGAATTGGCTAGCTAACGTAGTGGTCGTACCTAAAAAAGTAAAGAAACTTAGAATGTGTGTAGATTATAAGGACTTGAACAAGGCATGCCCGAAGGATTCGTTTCCTTTGCCTAACATCGACATAATCATCGATGCAATGGCCGGGCACGAGACGCTAAATTTTCTCGCTGCCTATTCCGGGTACAACCAAATACGGATGGACCCTGATGATCAAGAGAAGACTTTTTTTATAGCTAAATTCGGCCCCTATTGTTATAACGAAATGCAGTTTGGATTAAAAAAATGTCGGTGCCACATATCAACACCTAGTTAACCGAATGTTCGAGAAACAAATAGGAAAATCAATGGAGGTCTATATTGACGATATTTTAGTTAAGCCTCTGCGAGCAGAGGACCATTTGAAGCATTTGTAGGAAACTTTCGACATACTGAGAATACAACATGAAGCTGAACCCAGAGAAGTGTGCCTTCGGAGTAGGCTCGGGCAAGTTCCTCGATTACATGGTGTCTAACCGGGGAATAGAGATCAACCCTGTCATGCCCCGAACTCAAGAAGCGCGACCGGCGCTCAACCGAGTGAACCCGATCAAGCAAGCTTGTTAGATACTTTTTACCCAAACTCACTTACTAATATAGAGAATATATATATTTTCGTTGATTAGACAATAAGGAGACCATGTATACAATACCAATTCATTACTATTAGTTACTTCATTTTAAAGTCTCAAATTACACACATTTTCACGGTCTGAAGTGGAACAAGTAATTCAAACACAACATAACTTGTTTGACTTTTCCAGCACTAATATACATCCCACACTATGTCTACAGAGCCGCTAATAGATACAGAAGAGTATTATAATAGTGCCGGCAACAATGCCCCGGCTATACCTCAAACACAATACATAAAGGACAAAAGATACATGGCCCCAAAATGAAGTGGGGCTCACCAAATCAGCTGGGAAGAGGATGTACCGCTATCACTGATCAATGTCTCCTACTGCAGAACCACCAGCATCCATTGAAGATGCAGCACCCCAGGCAAAAGGGACATTAGTACATATGGAATAGTACTAGTATGAATGACAAAACACCATCTCAATAGAACGATTAATAATACCAGCAAGAACAATCATAATATTAGTGGAAGCCTCAAACAACATCAAACCTCATGTTATGGCCAAGACAATGTTCAAATAGATTTCCATATTTTATGTTGGGAGATTGTTTGTACCAATATACCACCGTTCACAATACCAATACCATCGTACTTTTAGCACGGAGTTCGATCACGACCCGATCGGCTAGGCCGTCTCCTTCAAAACATCAACCACAATCATAATTTTAGTTACAATTTCCAGCACAATCACCACCATGTGTGCAGCATGATGTCCGATCACGACCCGATCGGCTAGTCCGTCTCATTCGAGACATCATCCTTTTATACCAATCATCTTGTTTCATACTTTTTTCACATCTTTTCATTTCATTAGTACTAGTGTCCAGAATTATAAAATCATTCTTGGCACGTCGGCCGTAATTAGTATTCCATGCTCACCTTTTTCACTTTCAAACATAATCATCATCATCAACAACAAGGCATTACAAATCAAGGTTTTTAGTACACATATGAGCAGTTAAGAGTTTTAGGCACATAGAGATGTTTCACAAACTTTGGCATAATAGCCTTCGTTTGAACTTGACTTGAAGTCGAAACATTATTAATGCACAGTCCATACTTTGAGTACATTCTCATATGATAACATAACATGATAATAGCATTTGGTAAACATATTTAACATATATCTTTCAACACAAACTTATTCAGAATAGTATAATGAACCACTCGGGACTTACATAAATTACATGAATGCCGTAGGATTCAATTCTAAGAGACGAGTTTAGCCAACATACCTCGATTTGAGCTTTCCTTAAATTACTACAACATTCCGAAAATCCTATCAATCCTAATCTATATTGAGACATACCAAAATTGAACACAAATTAGGAGGATATTTATGGTTTCAGCTCATTTAAGCATTTTATCAAACACTAGGCGTGCAAATTTGGCTACAAGATTCTTCTACAAGATTTCCTTTATTCCACAACCCAATCTTTACTTATTTGAGCTCAACAATCTTCCCACAAACCTTATTGGTACAAGCATGTAAAATTAATACTCTTACACCCAAGAATCATACTCGCAATCACCCATCTTTTTACCCCAAACTCGAAATTGAAGAATTGGGGGAAGAAATTCATACCTCTTTGAAGCCCTAACAAGATCCTTGTGAAATCTTCAAGCCTTGAGCAAGAATTGATGAACAAATGACTAGGTCTTCTCTTTCTCTCTCTAAGATACTCTCACCTCTCTCTAAAAATATCAGATGAAACCCTTAAAAATGACCCCCAAAGACTATTATCAAAATGGGGTCGGGTTACAAAAATCAAAAAAAAAATGAAGCTCTGAAACACAATCTGTGATCGTAGAGTGACCGTAGAATGGGTATGCGGTCCGCAAACCGGCCGCACAATTTGGTGCCCCTGCACTGGAAAATACGGGTTGGGTCTGCGGTGGTTCTACGGTCGCATAGTGCACCGCAGACCTGTTCTGCGATCGCATAATGCACCGCAGACCTGGTCTGCAGTCGCATAATTCACCGTAGACCTTCCTCCAAACTTGCCCCATCACTGCTTAACTCTGCGGCTATTCTGTGTTTCGTATAGTGATTCTGCGGCCGCATAGTGGGCCTCAGAAATGTCTTTTTCTGCCAAAAAAATTTCCTTTACTCCCCAGCGCATTGTTCAACCCAAAAAGTTTGAGTCGCAGTGAGCAAGCTCGGCGCAAAGAATTTCTACAATCCTCTAACACGTAAGCCTACTTCGGCACGAGGAAACCTTAAATTCCTTTGCGAAGTTTTATGGGGCCTTACATTCTCCCCTACTTAGGATCATTCGTCCTCGAATGAGGGTCAAAATCCGTCATTAGTATTCAATGTGACTTGGCTGCTATAACACATACCAGCAGTTCCAAATTTTTGACTAACTCCCAAAATTTTCCAAAATTTTGTTAGTGTCTCCCCTGTAACTAGGCCTATTCACCTGTCAGAGAATCCTAGAAACCAATACTAATAACATATACATAATTTTATGATGCAATATAACATAAAAACAACACCAATCGTGGCCTCATAAGCAATATATTACCAGAAAAGGAACACCCTTTACATCAACTGTAAAAATGATACATAATTCATAGAAGGTAACGCTTAGCATTTTTATAAAACACAACTTTATAAATACATAGCTATTCAAACAAATAAGGATACTTCTTAGTCATTTCTTCCTCGGCCTCCTATGTGACCTCTTCCACCTACTGGTTCGCCATAACACTTTCATGAAGGCAAATTCTTTATTTCTCAACTTTCGGACTTCCCGATCGATAATAGACACTGGAATCTCTTCATAAGTCAATTCCTCTTTAACCTCAATAGTCTCAACCGGAACAATGAGTGTTGGTCTCCAACTACTTTCTTCAACATAGACACATGAAACACCAGGTGTACTAATGACATCTCAGGTGGTAGTTCAAGCATGTATTCTACCTCACCGATCCTATGAATGATTCTGTACGATCCGGCATACCTCTGACTCAATTTCCCTTTCTTACCAAATCATATTACACCATTCGTGGGGGAAACCTTCAAGAATACTCAATCATCTCCTTTGAACTCCAAATCCCTACGACGAGCATCTGAATAGGACTTTTGACAACTCTGAGCAGTCTTCACCTGCTCGTTAATGATCTTAACTTTTTTCAAAGCCTGATGCACGAGGTCTGACCCTATCAACTCTGCTTCCCCAATCTCGAACCACCCAATGGGAGATCTATATATCCTACCATATAAATCCTCGAACGGTGCCATCTGAATGCTAGCATGATAACTATTGTTGTAGGCAAATTCTATGAGTGGAAAATGATCATCCCAGCTACCTTTGAAGTCTAGAACACAAGCGCGCAACATATCCTCAAGCGTCTGAATAGTCCGCTATGCCTGCCCGTTAGTCTGTGGATGAAAGGTTGTACAAAGATTCACCTGAGTACCCAAACCTTGCTGAATTTTCTTCCAAAAATTAGTCGTGAATTGTGCCCCCCGATCAGAAATGATAGAAATTGGAGTGCCATGCAACCTTACTATTTCTTTGATATATAACTGAGCATACTGTTCCGCTGTATCGGTAGCCTTAACCGGCAAGAAGTGTGCTAATTTTGTGAGTCGATCCACAATCACCCAAATCGAGTCAAACTTATGAGGAGTGCGAGGTAGTCCTACCACAAAGTCCATATGAATCATTTTCCACTTCCACATTGGAATTTCTATGTTCTGTGCCAACCCACAGGGCCTTTGGTGTTTGGCCTTCACTTGATGACAATTTGGATATCTCGCCACAAAGTCCGCTACATTCCTCTTCATATCATTCCACCAATAGACTTCCTTAATATCATGATACATTTTTGTAGAGCCCGGGTGCACGGAATACCTAGAAGTGTGAGCCTCAGTCATGATTCTCTCTCGGAGACCACCTACATTTGGAACACATAGACGCCCTTGGTACCTTAGTGTACTATCACCCATGCCAAGAGAAAAGGCCATGGTCTTATGTTTATGAATCCCCTATTTCAATTATGCCAACAATGGGTCGTTGTATTGCTTTTCCTTGACTTCCACAACAAGTGATGATTCAGTCCTACTTTGCACAATCACCCCTACTTCACTAGAGTCTGCAAGACGAACTGCCAAACTAGCCAATCGATGAACTTCCTTGGCCAATGGCCTTTGATATGCCTCCAAGTGTGATAAACTACCCATAGATTTTCGGCTAAGAGCATCCGCCACAACATTAGCCTTCCCCGGATGATATAGAATATCAATGTCATAATCCTTGAGTAATTCAAGCCATCTTCTCTGCCTTAGATTCAATTCTTTCTGTTTGAAAATATATTGAAGGCTCTTATGGTTCGTGAATATATCCACATGGACCCCATATAAATAATGACACCAAATATTCAATGCAAATACCACCTCCGCAAGTTCTAAGTCATGCGTTGGATAGGTCTTTTCATGGTTCTTGAGTTGCCTAGAAGCATAAGCTATCACCTTGCCATGTTGCATTAATACACATCCAAGCCCGATTCTTGAAGTATCATAATATACCACAAATCCATTTGTACCCTCTAGTAGGGTCAACACCGATGTCATAGTCAATCTTGATTTAAAATCCTGGAAACTCCTTTCGCAAGCATCGGTCCATTGGAACTTTATAACCTTCTGTGTCAATTTAGTCAACGGAGAAGCAAGAGTAGAAAACCCCTCCACAAACTTTCTGTAATGCCAAGCTAAGCCTAAGAAACTGCGAATATTTAATGGAGTTGTAGGCCTCGACCAATTCTTCACAACTGCAATTTTCTGAAGATCAACCTTAATTCCTTCACTAGAGACGACATAACCCAAGAATGTGACAGATTTAAGTCAAAATTCACACTTTGAAAACTTTGCATATAACTTGTGCTGATATAGGGTTTGCAAAACTGTCCTGAGATGATCGGCATGGTCCTCTCGATTGCTTAAATATACTAGAATATCGTTAATAAACACTATCACAAAAAAGTCAAGGAACGTCTTGAAAACTCAGTTCATAAGATCCATGAAAGCTACTGGGGCATTTGTTATCCTAAACGACATCACCAAAAATTCAAAGTGCTCATATCGGGTTCTAAAAGTTATTTTCGGAACATTCTGCGCCCTGATCTTCAATTGGTGATACCCGAATGGTAAATTAATTTTAGAGAAGTACTTAGCACCTTGCAATTGGTCAAACAAGTCATCTATCATTGGCAGTGGGTACTTATTCTTGATTGTGACCTTGTAGAGCTGCTGATAGTCGATACACATTCTTAGTGACCCATACTTCTTCCTTATAAAGAGTACAGGTGTGCCCCAAGGCGACACACTTGGCCGGATGAAACCCTTCTCTAATAAATCCTTGAATTGTTCCTTTAGTTCTTTCAATTCTGTCGGTGTCATTCTGTAGGGTGAAATAGATATAGGTTGCGTTCCTGGAATCACATCAATTCCAAAATCAATCTCCCTGTCTGGTGGGATCCCAGGGAGCTCTTTCGGAAAGACCTCCAAAAATTCATTCACAATTTGCATAGACTCAAGTGTAGGTGCTTCAGCATCGGTGTTCGAAACCCGAACCAAATGGTGAATACACCCCTTGTTGATCATCTTCGTGGACTTAATGTAATAAATAAACCTACCCTTCAGCACCACATCATCCCCCTTCAACTCTATAACTAGCTCATTTGGAAATTTGAACCTAATGGTATTGATTCGGCAATCAAGCTTGGCAAAACATGAATAAAGCCAGTTCATCCACATGATTACCTCAAAATCGACCATCCCCATTTCTTTGAGATCGGCCATGGTGTCCCGACCATGCAACGTGACAACACAATTCCTATATACCCGCGCGGCCAAAATAGATTTACCAACCGAGGTAGATACAGAGAACGGCTCATGAAGTTTTTCCGAGTCTATCCCAAATTCCATAGCAACATAAGGAGTGACATATGACAAAGTGGAACCAGGATCAATAAGAGCATACACATCATGAGATTGGACAGTCAATATATATGTGACAACATCTGGAGAAGCCTCTAAATTCTGGCGACCCCTCATAGAATAGAAACGGTTGGATCCTCCCGAACTCTATGCTCCACTCCTAGCTGCACCACGCCCTGTGGGTGTTGGATTGCCTCGAACTGGAGGAGGTGATGCTGATGTAGTAGATGAAGAATTGGTTGGTTGTGTTGTGCCCTTGCCCGAACCCTGTCGGTACGAACGACAATCTTTCTAAATATGACCCCTCAATCTGCACCCGTAGCATATGGGTAAGTCCATGTAGCATATTCCTAAGTGCATCTTTCCATACCTAGGGCATAGGGGCCTCCGCTGCTACTGGAATCTACCACCATGCCGACCCTATTGGTAGGAGCTTATTTTGCCCTGGCTGGGCCTGAAATAGCTTCACTACTGCTGACTGGGCCTTGATGGTGGCGCACTAGCCGAAGACTGAGCAAAGGACTGAGATGGCCCTGACGACCCTCCCCTGAATGATGACTTGTCGCCACCATAAGAACCACCAAAGTTGCTAGCGGACCGGGCCTTATTGCTACCATGTCACTCCATTTTGTTCATCAATTTGCGAGACTTTGTGGCTTGAGCAAATGCCACCATCTTTCCGTAGTTCATATAAGAATTCAAGGTAGCTGTAACGGTCTCATTAATTTCCAAGGGACTGAGGCCCTGCACAAACTGGTGAAATCTAGCCTCCATAGTGGGCACCATGTAAATAGCATACTTGTACAAGTACGCGAATCTCATATGGTACTCCCACACACTCAGGCTACCTTGCCTCAGGCTCTCAAACTCAGCGGCATGGACTGCCTTAGTCTCGGCAGGCAAGAAATGATTCATGAAGGCATCGGCAAACTTACCCCACCTCACCGGAGGGCTCCCCTCCTCACGTGACTCCTCCCATAGCTCAAACCAAGAATATGACACCTCATTCAGGAGGTAGGAGGCCAACTCCACTGCCTCTGTCTCAGTAGCACGCATAACTCGGAGAGTCTAGTGCATCTCATCAATGAAGTCCTGGGGGTCCTCCTCTGGTTTATTACCTGTGAACACTGGAGGATCCAACTGGAGAAACCTATTCACCCTGGAACTAGCAGAATCCCCTGGCTAACTGGAAGGAGTGGGTGCAACATCTGATCTCTGGTCCTGAGAAGCCACTATCTAATCCAACATTTGTATGGCTCCCCTAAGATCCCCATCAGAAACATCGGAATCGGAAGCTTGAGTTGGAGGTGGAACTAGAATATCAATTAGAGGGACTGTTGCACCCTCATTAGGTGTAGGGGAAGGTGCGGTCTAATCGGTTGTAGTAGAATCACGCAGTGTAGTACTTGGGGGTATATCCTTACCCCTCGGGTGCTCACCCGCATTATCAAATATAGAATCAGCTGCCACTCCTGGGGTGACATTGGCTTTCTGGCCAGTTCTTGCCTTTTTCTTAGGTGCCATGTACTGAAAATTAGAGCAACGCACGAGTTAAAGAAGAATAATCTTACAATCAGCTTTATCGCACTATCGAGAACATGAAAGAAGGGTATTATTCCTAAATTTCCAAGTAGAATGCTAATTATAGATATCGTCGACAACACACCGATAAGGAGGAATCTACTACACACGGCTCCGAGACATCCTAGGATACTTTAAAACCTTAGGCTCCAATACAAAGTTTGTCACGCCCCGAACTCAGGGAGCGTGACCGGTGCTCAACCGAGTGAACTCGGTCAAGCAAGCCTATTAGATACTTTCTACCCAAACACACTTATGAATACAGAGAATACATATTTTCGTTAATTAGACGATAAGGAGACCATGTATACAATACCAATTCATTACCATTAGTTACTTAATTTTGAAGTCTCAAATTACACTCATTTTCATGGTCTAAAGTGGAACAAGTAATTCAAACACAACATAACTTGTTTGACTTTCCCAGCACTAATATACAACCCACACTATGTCTACGGAGCCTCTAATAGATACAGAAGAGTATTATGATAGTGCCGGCAACAAGGCCCAGCTATACCTCAAACACAATACACAAAGGACAAAATATACATGACCCCGAAATGAAGTGGGGCTCACCAAGTTAGCTGGGAAGAGGATGTAGCGCTATCACTGATCAATGTCTCCTATTGCAGAACCACCAGCATCCATTGAAGATGCAGCACCCCTAGAAAAAGGGACATTAGTACTTATGGAATAGTACTAGTATGAATGACAAAACACCCTCTCAATAGAACGATTAATAATACCAGCAAGAACAATCATAATATCAGTGGAAGCCTCAAACAACATCAAACCTCAAGTTATGACCAAGGCAATGTTCAAATAGATTTCCATATTTTATGTTGGGAGATCATTTGTACCAATATGCCACTGTTCACAATACCAATACCACCGTACTTTTAGCATGGAGTCCGATCACGACCTGATCGGCTAGGCCACCTCCTTAGAGACATCAACCACAATCACAATTTCAGTTACAATTTCCAGCATAATCACCACTATGTGTGCGGCATGGCGTCCGATCACGACCCGATTGGCTAGGCCGTCTCATTCGAGACATCATCCTTTTATACCAATCATCTTGTTTCATAATTCTTTCATATCTTTTCATTCCATTGGCACTAGTGGGCACAATTATAAAATCATTCTTAGCATGTCGGCCGTAATTAGTATTCCACGCTTACCTTTTTCACTTTCAAACACAATCATCATCATCAATAACAATAAGGCATTACAAATCAAGGTTTTTAGTACACATGTGATCAATTAAGAGTCTCAGGCTCATAGAGATTTTTCACAAAATTTGGCATAATAGCCTTCGTTTGAACCTGACTTGAAGTCGAAACATTATTAATGCACAATCCATACTTTGAGTACGTTCTCATATGATAACATAACATGATAATAATATTTGGTATACATATTGAAGATATATATTTCAACATAAACTTATTCGGAATAGTATAATGAACAACTCAGGACTTACATATATTACATGAATACCATGGAATTCAATTCTAAGAGAGGAGTTTAGCCAACATACCTCGATTTCAGATTTCCTTAAATTACTACAATGTTCCGAAAATCCTAGCAATCCCAATATATATTGAGACATAACAAAATTGAACACAAATTGGGAGGATATTCATAGTTTCAGCTCATTTGAGCATTTTATCAAATACCATGTGTGCAAATTTGGCTACAAGGTTCTTCTACAAGATTTCCTTCATTTCACAACCCAATATTTACTTATTTTACCTCAACAATCTTCCTACAAACCTTATTGGTACAATCATGTACAATTAATACTCTTACACCCAAGAATCATACTCCCAATCATCCATCATTTTATCCCAAACTTGAAATTGACGAATTGGGGGAAGAAATTCTTACCTCTTTGAAGCCCTAGCAGGATCCTTGTGAAACTTCAAGCCTTGAGCAAGAATTGATGAACAAATGACTAGATCTTCTCTTTCTCTCTCTAAGATACTCTCACCTCTCTCTAAAAATATTAGATGAAATCCTTAAAAATGACCGCCAAAGGCTATTTATCAAAATGGGGTCAGGTTACAAAAATCAGAAAAATGAAGCTCCAAAACAGAATCTGCGATCAGAGAGTGACCGCAGAATGGGTATGCGGTCCGCAAACCGGCCGCACAATTTGGTGCCCCTAAACTGGAAAATACGGGTTGAGTCTGCGGCGGTTCTGTGGCCCGCAGACCTATTATGCAGTCACATAATGCACCACAAACCTCGTCTGTGGTCGCATAATTAACCGCAGACCTTCCTCCAAACTTGCCCCGTCACTGCTTCACTTTGCGGCCATTTTGCGGTCCGCAGAGTGATTCTGCGGCCGCATAGTGGGCCACAGAAATGTCTTTTTCTACCAAAATGTTTTCCTTTACTACCTAGCACATCCTCTACAGTCCTCAAATATGTAAGCCTACTTCGGCACCACGAATACTCAATCATCTTCTTTGAACTCCAAATCCCTACGACGAGCATACGAATAGGACTTTTGACGACTCTGAGCAGTCTTTAACCGCTCCTTAATGATATTAACTTTTTCAAAGCCTGATGCACGAGGTCTGGCCCTTTCAACTCTGCTTCCCCAATCTCGAACCACCCAATGGGAGATCTATATCTCCTACCATATAAATTCTCGAACGGTGCCATCTGAATGCTAGCATGATAACTATTGTTGTAGGCAAATTCTATGAGTGGCAAATGATCATCCCAGCTACCTTTGAAGTCTAGAACACAAGCGCACAACATATCCTCAAGCGTTTGAATCGTAAGCTCTGCATGCCCGTTAGTCTGTGGATGAAAGGTTGTATTAAGATTCACCTGTTACCCAAACCTTACTGAAATTTCTTCCAAACAATAGCTGTGAACTGTACCCCCGATAAGAAATGATAGAAATTAGAATGCCATGCAACCTTACTATTTCTTTGATATACAACTGAGCATACTGTTCCGCTATGTCGATAGCCTTAACTGGCAAGAAGTGTGCTGATTTTGTGAGTCGATCCGCAGTCACCCAAATCGAGTCAAACTTACGAGGAGTGCGAGGTAGTCCTACCACAAAGTCCATATTAATCATTACCCACTTTCATATTGGAATTTTTATGTTCTGTGCCAACCCACAGGGCCTTTGGTGTTTGTCCTTCACTTGCTGACAATTTGGACATATCGAAACAAAGTCTGCTACATTCCTCTTCATATCATTCCACCAATAGACTTCCTTAAGATCATGATACATTATTGCAGAACCCGGGTGCACAAAATACCTAGAAGTGTGAGCCTCGATCATGATTCTCTGTCGGAGACCACCTATATTTGGAACACACAGATGCCCTTGGTACCTTAGTGTACCATCACCCATGCTAAGAGAAAAGGCCATGGTCTTATGTTTATGAATCCCCTCTTTCAATTCTGCCAAAAATGGGTCGTTGTATTGCTTTTCCTTGACTTTCACAACAAGTGATGATTCAGCCCTATTTTGCACAATCAACCCTCCTTCACTAGAGTCTGCAAGACAAACTCCCAAACTTGACAATCGGTGAACTTCCTTGGCCAATGGTCTTTGATAAGCCTCCAAGTGTGCTAAACTACCCATATATTTCCAGCTAAGATCATCCGCCACAACATTAGCCTTCCCCGGATGATATAGAATATCAATGTTATAATCCTTGATAATTCAAGCCATCTTCTCTGCCTCAGATTCAATTCCTTCTGTTTGAAAATATATTTAAGTCTCTTATGGTCCGTGAATATATCCACATGGACCCCATATAAATAATGACGCCAAATCTTCAATGCAAATACCACCTCCTCAAGTTCTAAATCATGCATTGGATAGTTCTTTTCATGGTTCTTGAGTTCCTTGGAAGCATAAGCTATCACCTTGCCATGTTGCATTAATACACACCCAATCCCGATTCTTGAAGCATCATAATATACCACAAATCCATTTGTACCCTCTGGTAGGGTCGACACCGATGTCGTAGTCAATCTTGATTTCAACTCCTGGAAACTCCTTACGCAAGCATCAGACTATTGGAACTTAATTGCCTTCTACGTCAATTTAGTCAACGGAGAAGCAAGAGTAGAAAACCCCTCCACAAACTTTCTGTAATACCCAGCTAAGCCTAAGAAACTGCGAATCTCTGTTGGAGTTGTAGGCCTCGACCAATTCTTCACAGCTGCAATTTTCTGAGGATCAACCTTAATTCCTTCACTAGAGACGACATGACCCAAGAATGTGACAGATTTAAGCCAAAATTCACACTTTGAAAACTTTGCATATAACTTGCGCTGATATAGGGTTTGCAAAACTATCCTGAGATGATCGGCATGGTCCTCTCAATTGCGTGAATATACAAGAATATCGTCAATAAACACTATCACAAAAGAGTCGAGGAACGTCTTGAAAACTCGATTCATAAGATCCATGAAAGCTGTTGGGGCATTTGTTATCCCAAACGACATCACCAAAAATTCAAAGTTCCCATATCGGGTTCAAAAATCTATTTTTGGAATATTCTGCTCCCTAATCTTCAATTGGTGATACTCGGATCGTAAATTAATTTTGGAGAAGTACTTAGCACCTTACAATTGGTCAAACAAGTCATCTATCCTTGGCAGTGGGTACTTATTCTTGATTGTGACCTTGTAGAGCTGCTGATAGTCGATACACAATCTTAGTGAGCCATCCTTCTTTCTTACAAAGAGAACAGGTGTGCCCTAAGGCGATACACTTGGCCGGATGAAACCCTTCTCTAATAAATCCTTCAATTGTTCCTTTAGTTCTTTCAATTCTGCCGGTGTCATTCTGTAGGGCTAAATAAATATAGGTTGCGTGCCTGGCATCACATCAATCCCAAAATCAATCTCCCTGTCTCGTGGGATCCCAGGGATCTCTTTCGAAAAAGACCTCCGAAAATTCATTCACAATTGGCATAGACTCAAGTGTAGGTGCTTCAGCATCGGTGTTCGAAACCCTGACCAAACGGTGAATACACCCCTTGTTGATCATCTTTGTGGCCTTAATGTATGAAATAAACCTACCCTTCGGCACCACATCATCCCCTACCACTCAATAACTGGCTCATTTGGAAATTCGAACCTAACGGTCCTAATTCGGCAATCAAGCTTGGCAAAACATGAATAAAGCCAGTTCATCCCCATGATTACATCAAAATTGACCCTCCCCAATTCTTTAAGATCGACCATGGTGTCCCGACCATGCAACATGACAACAAAATTCCTATAAACTCGCACGGCCAAAATAGATTTACCAACCGGAGTAGATACATAGAACGGCTCATGAAGTTGTTCTAGTTCTATCCCAAATTCCATAGCAAAATAAGGAGTGACATATGACAAAGTGGAACCAGGATCAATAAAAGCATACACATCATGAGATTGGACAGTCAATATACATATGACAACATCTGTAGAAGCCTCTGAATTTTGGCGACCCCTCATAGAATAAAAACGGCTGGATCCTCCCGAATTCTATGCTCCACCCCTAGCTGCACCACGCCCTACGGGTGTTGGATTGCCTCGAACTGGAGGAGGTGCTGCTGATGTAGTAGTTGCAGAATTGGCTGGCTATGTCGTGCCCCTGCCCACAACCTGTCGGGACAAATGACAATCTCTCTGAATATGACCCCTCAATCTGCACCCGTAGCATATGGGTAAATCCACATTGCATATTCCTAAGTGCATCTTTCCACACCTAGGGCATGGGGGCCTCCGCTGCTGCTGGAATCTACCACCATGCCAACCCTATTGGTAGGATCCCCTATTCGCCTAACTGAGCCTGAAATTGCTTCACTACTGCTGACTCGGCCCTGATTGTGGTGCACTAGCCGAAGACTGAGTAAAGGACTAAGATGGCCCTGACGACCCTCCCCTGAATAATGACCTGTCACCACCAGAAGAACCACCAAAGTTTCCCTTGGACCGGGCCTTATTGCTACCCTCTAGCTCTATTTTGTTCTTTAATTTGCGAGTCTCTGTGGCTTTAGCGAATGCCACCATCTTCCCCTAGTTCATATCAGAATTTAAGGTAGCTGTAGCGGCTTCATTAATTACCAAGGGACTGAGGCCCTACACAAACCGGCAAAATCTAGCCTCCATAGTGGGCACCATATAAATAGCATACTTGGACAAGTGCGCGAATCTCATATGCTACTCCCACACACTTAGGCTACCTTGCCTCAGGCTCTCAAACGCAGCGGCACGGGCTACCTTAGTCTCAGCAGGCAAGAAATGATCAATGAAGGCATCGGCAAACTCACCCCACCTCGCCGGAGGGCTCCCCTCCTCACGGGACTCCTCCCAAAGCTCAAACCAAGAATATGCCACCTCTTTCAGGCGGTAGGAGGCCAACTCCACTGCCTCTGTCTCAGTAGCACGCATAACTCGGAGAGTCTTGTACATCTCATCAATGAAGTCCTGGGGGTCCTCCTGTGGGTTAGTACCCGTGAACACTGGAGGATCCAACGGCAGAAACATGTTCACCCTGGAACTAGCACAATCCCCTAGCTAACTGGAAGGAGTGGGTGCAACATCTGATCTCTGGTCCTGAGAAGCCACTATCTAAGCCAACATTTGTATGGCTCCCCTAAGATCCCCATCAGAAACATCGGAATTGGAAGCTTGAGATGGAGGTGGAACTAGAATATCAGTTAGAGGAACCATCGCACCCTCATTAGGTGTAGGGGCAAGTGCGGTCTAATCGGTTGTAGTAGAATTATACAGTGTAGTACTTGCTCACTCGCATTATCAAATATAGAATTAGGTGCCACTCCTTGGGTGACATTGGCTTTTTGGGCAGTTCGTGCCTTCTTTGTAGGTGCCATGTACTGAAAATTAGAGCAACGCACGAGTTAAAGGAGGAACAATCTTACAATCAGCTTTATCGCACAATCGAGAACATGAAAGAAGGGTATTATTCCTAAATGCCCAAGTAGAATCCTAATTATAGATATGGTTGACAACATACCGATAAGGAAGAATCTACTAGACACGGCTCCGAGACATCCTAGGACACTTTAAAAGCTTAGACTCTGATACCAAGTTAGTCACGCCTCGAACTCAGGAAGCGCGACCGGCGCTCAACCGAGTGAACCCAGTCAAGCAAGCCTGTTAGATACTTTCTACCCAAACTCACTTATGAATACAGAGAATACATATTTTCGTTAATTAGACAATAAGGAGACCATGTATACAATACCAATTCATTACCATTAGTTACTTCATTTTAAAGTCTCAAATTACACACATTTTCAGGGTCTGAAATGGAACAAGTAATTCAAACACAACATAACTTGTTTGACTTTCCCGGCACTAATATACAACCCACACTATGTCTATGGAGCCTCTAATAGATACAGAAGAGTGTTATGATAGTGCCAAAAATACGTCCCAGCTATACCTCAAACACAATACACAAAGGACAAAAGATATATGACCCCGAAATGAAGTGGGGCTCACCAAGTCAGCTGGGAAGAGGATGTAGTGCTATCACTAATCAATGTCTCCTACTGCAGAACCACCAGCATCCATTGAAGTTGCAGCGCCTCGGGCAAAAGGGACATTAGTACTTATGGAATAGTACTAGTATGAATGACAAAACACCCTCTCAATAGAACGATTGGTAATACCAGCAAGAACAATCATAATATCAGTGGAAGCCACAAACAACATCAAACCTCAAGTTAGGACCAAGACAATGTTCAAATAGATTTCCATATTTTATGTTGGGAGATCTTTTTTACCAATTTGCCACCGTTCATAATACCAATACCATCGTACTTTCAGCACGGAGTCCGATCACGACCCGATCGGCTAGGCCATCTCCTTAGAGATATCAACCACAATCACAATTTCAATTACAATTTCCAACACAATCACCACCATGTGTGCGGCATGGCGTCCGATCACGACCCGATTGGCTAGGCCGTCTCATTCGAGACATCATCCTTTTATACCAATCATCTTGTTTCATAATTCTTTCATATCTTTTCATTCCATTGGCACTAGTGGGCACAATTATAAAATCATTCTTAGCATGTCAGCCGTAATTAGTATTCCACGCTTACCTTTTTCACTTTCAAACATAATCATCATCATCAATAACAACAAGGCATTACAAATCAAGGTTTTTAGTACACATGTGATCAATTAAGAGTCTTAGGCTCATAGAGATTTTTCACAAAATTTGGCATAATAGCCTTCGTTTGAACCTGACTTGAAGTCGAAACATTATTAATGCACAATCCATACTTTGAGTACGTTCTCATATGATAACATAACAAGATAATAGAATTTGGTATACATATTAAACATATGTCTTTCAACATAAACTTATTCAGAATAGTATAATGAACCACTCGGGACTTACATAAATTACATGAATACCATGGGATTCAATTCTAAGAAAGGATTTTAGCCAACATACCTCCATTTCAGATTTCCTTAAATTACTACAACGTTCTGAAAATCCTAGCAATCCCAATATATAATGAGACATAACAAAATTGAACACAAATTGGGAGGATATTCATAGTTTCAGCTTATTTGAGAATTTTATCAAATGCCAGGTGTGCAAATTTGGCTACAAGGTTCTTCTACAAGATTTCCTTCATTCCACAACCCAATCTTTACTTATTTGAGCTCAAAAATATTTCTACAAACCTTATTGGTACAACCATATATAATTAATACTCTTACACCCAAGAATCATACTCCCAATCACCCATCATTTTATCCTAAAACTCGAAATTGAAGAATTGGGGAAAGAAATTCTTACCTCTTTGAAGCCCTAGCAAGATCCTTATGAAATTTTCAAGCCTTGAGCAAGAATTGATGAACAAATGACTAGGTCTTCTCTTTCTCTCTCTAAGATTCTCTCACCTCTCTCTAAATATATCAGATAAAACCCTTAAAAATGACCCCCAAAGGCTATTTATCAAAATGGGGGCAGGTTACAAAAATCAGAAAAATGAAGCTCTGAAACACAATCTGCAATCGTAGAGTGACCGCAGAATGGGTATGTAATCCGCAAACCGGCCGCACAATTTGGTGCCCCTGAACTGGAAAACACGGGTTGGGTGTGCGGCGATTCTGTGGCCCGCAGACCTGTTATGCAGTCGCATAAGGCACCGCAGACCTGGTCTGTGATTGCATAATTAACCGCAGACCTTCCTCCATACTTACCCCGTCACTACTTCACTCTGCGGCCATTCTGCGATCCGTAGAGTGAATCTGCGGCCGCATAGTGGGCCGTAGAAATGTCTTTTTCTGCCAAAATTGTTTCCTTTACTCCCTAGCACATCCTCTACAATCCTCAAACACCTAAGCCTACTAGGCAACACAAAACCTTTAATTTCTTTGCGAAATTGTACGGGGCCTTACAAACCCAAACAAGATAAAAGCCATTGAAGATATCGCTGTAGTTGACAACATCAAGGCGGTACAAAGACTGACCGAGTGGATAGCCGCATTGGGCCAATTTATTTCGAGGACATCGGACAAAAGCCACAAATATTTCTCATTACTAAATAAGAAGAACGACTTCTCTTGGACCCCCGAATGTCAACAGGCTTTAGAAGAACTCAAACGATACCTATCGAGCCCTCCTTTGATGCACACCCCGAAGGCGAACGAGTAGTTATACCTCTACTTGGTGGTCTCCGAGGTAGCGGTAAGTGGTGTCTTAGTCCGGGATAAATATGGTACGCAGTTTCCTATCTATTATGTTAGTAGAACCCTAGGAAACTAAAACTGTACTTTTATTGTCACCCTATATGTGTCGTGACCTTGTATCCGCTAAGGAATGTTATATATAAAATCGAGCTCTTGGGTTGACTGGCCAAATGGGTTATAGAGGTTAGCGGGTACGATATTGAGTACAAACCCCAAACTGCTATAAAGTCTCAGATTTTGGCAGAATGTTTGGCCGACTTTACCCCGGCCTTGACTCCCGAGGTCGAGAAAAAGCTATTGCTCGCCTCGGGGACTATCTCGGGGGTTTGGACCCTATTCACGAATAGTGCTTCTAATGCGAAAGGGTCTAGGTTGGGAATCATATTAAAACCACCTATGGGTAACGTAATAAGGCAATCTATTAGGACTGTGAAATTGACTAATAACGAACCCAAATATGAGGCTATGATTGCAGGTCTAGAACTAGCTGGGAGCTTGGGGGCTGAGGTGATCGAAGCCAAGTGTGGCTCCCTCATCATGATTAACCAAATCAACAGGACAATTAAAGTAAAAGAGGATTGGATGTGAAGATACTTGGATAAGTTTCAAGTGACATTACACCAGTTCAAGGAATGGACACTACAACATGTACCCCAAGATCAAAAGAACGAGGCCGATGTGTTGGCTAATCTAGGGTCGTCAATCGACTCTGATGAATTCAATTCTGGAGCGGTGGTGCAATTGATGAACTCAGTGTTAGAGGAAGATCAGGCCAAGGTAAACTCAACAAGCTTAAGTTGGGATTGGAGAAACAAATACATAGACTACCTTCAAAAAGGGAAATTTGCCATCGGATCCCAAAGAATCAAGGGCCCTATGAACTAAGGCTGCCGGGTTTAGCTTGGTTGGAGAAAATTTATACAGAAGATCATTTTTCGGACCGTTAGCAACGTGCTTGGGTCTCACGGAGACCGACTACGTGATGAGGGAAGTGCACGAGCATGTATGTTTGATTACATCGTTAGCAAGGTGTTGGACTAGTTGGATAGTTCTCTTATGTGTTTCTCTTTCTGTCTTCAGTTATATGCGAGTGGTGTATGTTGGGTTCAGATTGTGATGTATGTGTATAGGTGGTGTTTGGTGTGGATTGTTGATCGGGTGAGTGGTTATGAGTTTTCACATGTTTCTTACATCATTGTCGGTGTCATGAAGGTTTGGAACAAGGTTCTATTTTATATGAGGCTATTTACTGGCACCGAGTTTGGTAATGCACAGCTATTGTGGTTAGAGTTGTTGCTATGGGCATATGGATGATGTGTTACGTCGTATGGTTATACCTTGTGGATGTATGCATGAGATGTTGCAACTGGTTGAGGTTGATAAAGTGTGTTTATGTAAGAATTGGGTCTTTGGGGGATGCTTGGATGTTGAAATTTTCGTCTAAGGCTTATCGGTATGGGTGGAAGGAATAATCTTCAGTCGAGATGGCATTGTCGGGATTATGTGGATTGGGGTGACATGGGATCACCGGTCGTCTTGAGCATTAGCATTCCGTTTGCTGGTTCATGGTATTGAGTTGCTTCATATTATATATTATGATTTATGTGTATGGTCAGTTTCGATTTTCAATCGCTTCGGGATTGAATTAGAAGGATGATTCTCATTTTTTAAGCTTAAAGCTGGAATGGTAGATCAAGTTTGACTTTTTGAATATTTGATCTCGAATCGGAGTTTTGATAGTTCTATTAGTTCTGGATGATAATTTTGGACTTAACCATATGCTTGGAATTCGATTCGGATGTTCCTAGGTTGATTTAGCACTTTTTGGCAAAAGTTGGCAATTTGAAGGTTTAGAATTTTTCTAAGTTTTTCCATGGGTTGACTTATTGTCTATCGGGTTCGGATTTTGGCTTCAGAACTTGGAATTGGTCCGTTTTATTTTTTGGAACTTGTCTGAAAAGTTTGGCGTCATTCCGTGTTGATTTGATAGGAATCGAACGTATGGTTGCATTTCTAGCAATTCTTGATGTTCTTTGTGATTTTCATGTGTTTTGGTATCTGATTCGTAATTTTGGATGTTATTTTGGTGCTTTGAGCGCGCAAGCAAGTTTGTATGGTGGTTATATACTTGTGCGGATGCTTGGTGTGGAGCCCCGGGGGCTCGAGTGAGTTTTGGACGCATTTTGGAGAGTTTTGAGTGAGTTCCAGTTTTCTGGTTTTTGGGTTGATATTGCAGGTCTCGTAAATTTGAGATTTTGATCGCATTTGTGGAACTCACATTTGGGAGGAGGGAACGCATTTGCGAGGTGGCCTGGGGCTGGAGATTTCGCATTTGCGAACTCATTGATCGCATTGGCGATGGGCACATGGGAATGGGGAGTTCGCATTTGCGATCACAGTACCGCATGTGCGATAATGGCAGACCTCGCTTTGGCGAGGTGATAGTCGCATTTGCGACGTTGCCTGGGTGGTCAGCTCCTGCATTTGCCAGCCAAGGGTTGCATTTGCGATGTTCGCATTTGTGAACCCAAGGTCGCTAATGCGACATCAGCAGTTGAACATATAGCTGGGTATTTCGGGACTTAGTTTCATTTATCACATTTTTGAGTCCTAGAGTCAGTGGGAGGCGATTTTGAGGAGAGATTTTCATACCGAACTATTGGGTAAGTAATTTTGATTCAGTTTTTATTATATGACATGATTATTTATGAGATGTAACATCTAAATCATGAGATTTGAAGAGAACTTATGAGGATTTTTGACTATGTTTTAAAAAATAAAAAATTGAGATTTGAGAGCCAAATTGGACTTGAATTGGAAAACCAAACATATATTTGGACTCGTAGGGCTATGGGTTGTCAAGATCTATCCTCTGATTTGGGTTTTGACCATGCGGGCCTGGGATTGACTTTTGTTGACTTTTTTGAAATTATGTAAAGGTCTATTAATTGAAATTGGTTTCTCTTGCAGTATTTAATGTAATTAAGTCAATTTTGGTTAGATTTGAGCCGAGAAGAGATAAATTTTAGAGGAAAGGCATTTGTAGAGTATTGATTGAGTGCTTTAGCGATAAGTATCTTGCCTAACTTTGTGTGGGGGAACTACCCCTTAGGTTTTGGCTTAATTGTGCTATGTGCAATCGAAGTATTCACGAGGTGACAAGTGTGTACACGGGCGTATATGTGCTTCATGAACATACTTGACCCGAGGTTGCTCTTATTGTCTTGTTTTGATTGAGAAATTTGTACACCACATGTTTCCTATTGTGGATGTTTATTTGAGTTCATATTCCATGTTAGATATCATGTTTTTGGATTTTATTTCCTTAATTGGCCAAGTTGGGCGTTTGTGAAATTGTTGCTATATGGGCTAGCTGAATTCATGTTATATGTTGAACACCCATCCGCTTTCCCTTATTGATTGTCCTTGTGCATTGCGTTGGCAGATTTGTGAGTTGATGTCTTGATGACAATTGTTGGTATGTTGTGTTGTTGTGATTTTGACAAACGTGGATTTGTTGAGGGCATTTACTTTATTTTTGCACACATAGCGAGACAAGAGGGTCTATGTGGGGATCATATATGATGGCTTGGGGGCATTTTATTAATAAGGTTTGCATAGTGGTATGACTTCTTGTGTATGCCATGCATTTTTACGTGTTTTGTTGTATTGTTTCCAATGTGCTTATCTGTGTCTCTGTCATTTACTTGCTAATTTGGTTGCCAAGGTAAATTCACCTACGTGGAGTTGTTACCTCATATTCTTTGAAGTTGTTGGTAATATAACGAAATGAAATAAAAAGGAAGTTATTGGCATACATTACTTTATTTGATTCTCGATAAATTTCTCTTGAACGTATTATTGATAACTGACACTGTTGGGGTATATGTTGTGGCATGAGGTCATTGTCGTGCGGTTGTGGTACTTGTTGAGGCATTAGGTCTTTGTTGTGCAGTTGTGGTATTTGTTGAGGCACGAGGTCTTTGTCTTGCGAGTGTGACTTATACTGTGGAACGTGGCCTCTGTCGTGCGAAGGTGATTGTTAATGTGGGCACGAGGTGCCATGTGTATATGATTCGTGATTGTGACTCATGATTTGTGAATATGAGGTGTGGTACCTCGAGGTGATTCTTGTCGTAAATCTGGTATCGGAACAGTTTAATGATTGGAACTGTCAATTTTTTCTCTTAATTACTTCCACTTGTATTTTATTTGTGCTTTGATTATTTTACTGTTTTATCGCATGATTACTCTTTTTTGCCATTTATTTGTTTTGATTTCCGTTGTTAGCTTTATATTGATATCCTGCGCAGTTTATTTGATTAGTGAGTGTCTTGACTTAAACCTCGTCACTGTTGCACCCTATTTTGCACTAGTCAAAACAAGATTCAAATTGTGATTTCTCTATTGTTGATGAAGAGAGTCGCCACCTAATATTTAAAGGTATAATTGGGTACCTATTTAATTACTAAGTCATTTTTTTTTTGGTCTGCTAATCGGTGAGATTATAGGTAAGGATTCTTGTTCTTCTAAGGAGAAGGTGTTAGGCACCCCTTAAGATCTACCCGAGGCAGCTCCATAGGACTTAGACTAATTTTAAGGGATCAATTATTTATACTATGTTTAATTACCATTAAAGTACGGCTTACTAGATATATCTAAGGGAGGGTATATAAAAGGGATGTATGACTTAAGAGGGATGTGAAATTATAAGAGAGTATAGAGATAGGTTAAAAGAGTTCTGAAAGTAGTCTATTTTTTATAGGGCTTGTAAAAGAGTTTAAGTTATGAAAACAGTTGACTTAGGGAATAGATGTATATATAACTCTGAAAGATGTTTGTAAGAAAGTGAACCTAAATGTACCTTGATTTTAAATTTTGAAGAGGACCGATCTTTGAAAATTCATTTGAGGCGACAGTGCTTCACTATTTTACAAAAATCTGATTTACCTCTTATTAGTAAGACCGGCGATTCTTTTCTGATTTTTCTTTCTGAAAACGGGGTGTTGTTTTGACTAAATCTGGGCTTCAGAAGTCTTTAAGAAAAGTTAAGTGAGCGATGAGCTTATAATGATGCGGGAAGATCAGAATTAGCGAAATGAGGATTAGTTACTAACTAATTCCTTTTAAATCCTATATTATTTAAATATTGCCTATGTTTCATATGATATTAAAGCATGAAGATAAAATACGTGATCTAATATATGAGTGTTAAATACATGATAACAAAATATAATAAAACGACAAAAAAGTAGGTGAAAGTAATGAAGCAGTAAACTAGATTAAGGAAGCAATAAATAATAATGAAGGAAATGAGGGAAAGAAGACTAGACTTTGGTGATTGGGCATCAAGAAGGTAGGCCCATCAATTGAGAGATACGGCTACCGCTGACTGGACTCTCCAGAAACATGTGACAAGGTTGGGACTTGGGCCTAAGTTCCTTAAGAACTCAGGAGGCCCAAATGATATACATGCCCAAAAAAAGAGAGAAAAGTCATTAGACACACACCCTCTATATATTCAACATATTAAACCATGTATGAAATGTATATAAGTAAACGAGTGGAACAAGACTATCAATATCCAAATACTATGGGAAGTTATACTAATTTGGTAGTTATACTTGGCAAATAATTCACATTGAAAGCCTTTTGTTGTCATTAAACCCTAAATCTCTAAAGAATCAAATGTGTCAATGAGTTAAGGGCTAAGTAGGAAGTTCTACTCAAGGTCGATGCCCCCTTTGAATCCCCTGACACTTCAAAGTTCCCGAGGGACTCAAGGCCTAGGGCAATGCTTGTACCAGGGAGGGCAGCCCAACCTAGAGTAAAACTCCACTCCCAAATACCCTTAACCACTAACAACATATTTTTCTTATAGGTTTAAATGCCAATGAGGCTCTTTCAATGTAAAGTAAATTCTATAGCATTACCTACCACAAAAATATACTTTTCCTCCTAACATAAGAACACAGTCTACATTTAATACAAAATAAAAGAATACATATCAAGTGAATTTAAAGGTCTGACTTTCGAACACACACAGAAGAGGAGCAGAAACACTAAAGCATATTGTTAAAGGTCTGATCATTAGAGAAGAGCACACTCAAAGGGAAGGCAAGATATACAAGGTTCATATATGCAACAACACAAAGATACATATGCTCCTGTCTCTGGCAAACCAACTATGAACTGATTGGCTTGCTTCTAGCACATACATGGGTTGATAATACTTCCTAGCAATTTAAGGGTCATCAATAAAGATTCAGGCAAAACAATTATGACTGGCCACTTTTATAGAAGATATCAAAAATAGGATTAAACTCTCAACATGATTACAAGTTCACAAGTTTGAACATGGGATCCCTAAGGGGTCAACAGAGTCATATCCTTAAAAATATTGTCCTTAAACAAGCCATCATGTTCAGACAGTATCAAAAAAGACCTCATAAGGTTAAGGATCAGTTTTTGATTGATAATAAAGAAAGGAATGGGGTGGTTAAGGACAATGCATGAATTCAGGAATTAAACAGGAACATACAGTATTCAGTCAGATATATGAACACTTCATGTGAGGTGGTAACTTCATATAGATAGGGAGCTTTGAACATTACAGGATCAAGTTGTCATGAAGAGAGGGAGTTACAGATAAAGGAAGTATTGTATCAAAACAAGTTTAACTCAGACATATAGTCTAGCTTAGTATCTAAATGTGAAGTAGTCATGCTCCAGCTTCTAAAAAATTTTTACTTGATTATAAAAGAATAACTAAGTCCTACGTAAGCTTCACAAAGTCAGCAGTAGTTTAAAATAATTAAAGACAGGGAAGTACTACACCAAGAAGGTTTTGAATTAAACATATAACTATAGGTCTTAAACAAATAATGATACTGCCAAATTTAACTTAACAACAACCACCGGTCAACTATAACAAAACATGATCATGAATTGCTTTATGAAGAGGAAGATAGCTTAACCTTAAAAGAATATATACAATTGAGGTTCATGAAAAGAAAACAGTTTAACTCAAACAAGATGGTTTCATACAAATGCATCCAACAGTTAGGTACAACGATGAGAATGCCCAGAAGCTACCTTTAGAGTTAACAGAGACAGGTATAGGGAAGAAAAGCATCTGAGCACTTAGATATTCATGCTTAAATTAAAGGACATGAACTTATGAACTTTCAGGTTCATCTTATTCAGAATTATCAAACAATTGACTCGACTATAAGACTAATAGAATATAGGGAAACAATTTGTAAAGGCAAAGATCACTACAGAATCCTCAATGAAAGGCTGTGAAGTTTAAGTAGGTATGAATAATCATTCAAGACACATTACAACTTAAACATATAGACTGTTGAAACTCAGAAACAAAAATCATCAAGATTCACTTAATAACTTGACCAATCATTAATTAAAGACTCAAAAGGCATCACAAATGATCACAAGTGGACAATATACTATCATAATCAGAACATAAGCATTCCCATACTAATTACAAATATCATAAACTACTGTAACTCTCAGAAGATAACTAGCACCTTAATAGCATTTAGGAGATGAGCAAAAGAGAGAAAATGAGGAATATACTGACCTTTTTGAGGGTAGCAGACCAAACGAGGATCTATCTTAATGCTTAAGACCCAAAATCTTCAAGCTCAAAGCAGCAATAGTACTCAGAAACAAAGAACAAGATGCAGTAAGAAACCCTAGGTTTCGAAAAGATCAGAATTACTCTTAGAGGATAGTGTAGTTATTTTTCTTCAGTGTTAGGCATGTGTTTTTCGTGTGTTTGATGAGAACATTAAAGGCTCTATTTATAGTGCCATTGAAGGCTCTTAGGGCTTCACAAATTCAAATCAGTAGTGGAGAGTGACGCATGGTAGGTGATGATAGTAAGATTGAGTACAATCAGAAAGAAACAGAGAGAAAAATAGTGTTGAGTTTACCTAAGAGGAGGAATCGACCGTTGAAGGCAAAGAACCAACGGACAAACCCTAATCTCCATAGGTCACTGCGTTTGACCTCTGGACAAGAATAATGATGATGGTGCTGAAGAAATTCATCCATGCATGCCATGGATTTGAAAACACATAGGAAAGAATAGGCGAGCTCAGTAACACAATTTGGGGTCTTAAGGTTTGATTTGGTTTTTGAATTCTATCGGCAAAAATGGGAAAGAATAGCAGGATTCGCGGATAGCAGGGGACATATAAATGTTTCAAGCTTTGATTGAGATGACCTTGCACAATTTTGTGCAAGGTTTTGGAGACTGGAGGGTTAGGGCAGGAGGAGAGTAGAGAGCATTTTGGGAAACTAGGCCGGCTGAGTGAGGGGGAAACTGTTTAATGTTTGAGAGATAGGGAGTTGGTCTCTGAGGTTAAAGTTTGGGGAAGGGATCTGGACCGTTGATATTTGGGATAAACGGTCCTGATATTTAGGAATTTAACGGGTTTTAATGAGGAAAAACGGAGACAGCTGGATTACAAATAAAATCTTGCGGTGGTTTAAAATAATGAGAAAAGAAGGAGTAAACCTGGTCCGTTGATGGTGTGAATCAACGGCCAGGATTGCTTGTGTTTGTTTTGTGAGTGAGATTAGAGACTGACGTGGCGTGCCATGATTGGTGCAAATAGGATGGCTTGGATCGCCACAGTGGAGAGATGGGGCTGTTTGGACTGTGTGCAATTCCGTTTGGGCTTGAATAATTGGGCCATGAATAATTTTAAAATGGCCATTTTGTCTTTGATTTGAGAATTGCAATTGTATCCTTTGTCTTTTAATTCCCTTTTGAAATTAATTTATATAAACTTAACAATTTTCAATAAATGTGGTAAAATTATAATTATTGTATATACTACTAATTACTTTAATTAGTTAGCTATAAAAATATATTATTTTCCTAAATTGTAACACTAATTTTTAATTTCACAATAATAATCTAATTAACTAGAAATTAAACAGTAATTTATCAATTTAATTATATGACCTATGTAATGTATATATAAGAATTATTTTAATAATCTTAAAAAGGTGAATTCATTTGCAATTACATAATGTTAATACTACGCGGTTGATTTTAAAAACTAATACTTAATTAATTTGTGAAAAATAAGTATTTGTTACTAGAAAATACTTTAAAAATATTTATTGTAAATTATTAAGTATAAATAAATTAATTTAAAAAGGGAGGTTCAAAATTGGCCGTCAACAGTTACTACTCCACCGAGGTTAGTCTTGATACTTACTGGGTACCGACCGTGGTGTACTCATACTACACTTCTGCACATTTTTATGCAGATTCAGGTACATCGGATCGTGCCGGACGGTAGAGAGTTGAGTTGAGCTTGAGTTGCGGAGACTTCAAAGTATACCTGTTGTTCACACTCGTAGGTATCGGAGTCACCTTCTGTTGTCTTTCATCGATACTGTCATTTAAATTCCAGAACGGTGTTGTATTTAGAGATTTATAGTGTATTTCAGTAGAGCTTATGACTCCGTACTACCGATTTTGGAGATGTATGATTATTAACATGTTTCATCTTTATTATGTCATTTATTAGTGTAATTTAATAGCTAAGTTGTTTATTTCTGTTATACCCCAGCATGTGCTAGGCTAACTTAGCCTTAGATGCTAGGTGGCATCACGATCCTAAAGGTAGGATTTTGGGGTCGTGACAAATGCAAACAGGTTACAAGCAGTTCCAGAAAAGTCTTGCAGTTGCTTCCTGAAAAGCCTCACAACTGCTTATGTTCTTTTATAGATAGAGGAGCTTTAAATTCATTATGTACATCAATTTGAAGTTGAATAATAGATCAGTCTCTCTGTGTGCTTGCTTCTGATTTATTTACTTTTAGTCTTTATTTTATAACACGTTATCAACACGAGATTCTGCCTTGAGCATTTACTTTGAATGATGTATTATTGTAGTTATCCTCGTCCAAAGGCATTAGTTCTCACTATAAGTAAGACCAAATTGTCATATTTATGAATTTCTACCCTTTATACGTGGGGTGAACGAGTGGTATTCTTTGGCGTCATTGTTTCGTTTTCATATTAGCAAAGTACGCATGAAAATGATTCCATGTTTCGCTTAAAGGTTTTACTATATCACTTTGTCTTTATGAACGACAAATTATTTTCCCTTGCTGCTTAGTCATCTTGAAGTAGGTTTGTAGAAAAGGACTCATGACATTCAATTTTTACACTTTCATATATTAGCTTAACACTAACTATTCGTTGAGTTGAGTAAACCAAAGCCTATGGATATAAATCGGATCCAATCCCGATCATTAAGTGTTCTACTCAAAAGGTTAGTATTTCCTTCATATCAGATATTCCTGTCTTTTGCTATTGAGTTTGGTTTTTGTTCATTGGTCCTGAGGAGCCTAATTAGTTCACTTGACAGTTCATGCCACGAATTTGTTCCTGAAGAACAATATTGCGAGTAGGAACATGATATTATTTTCATCTTTATTGATGGCTAAGCATGGGAATTTGCAAGAAATATATAGCCACCGGCATGACACGACCCAATTCCCACCATAGGCTGTGATGGTGCCCAATTATCACCACCCCAAATCTCCTTCATAGGATGTCGTGATGGTACCTAGTCTCTAAGACTAGGTAAGCCTAACAATATGCGGACACATCAAATAAAAACATAAAATTTTAAAACTTTAACAATTTCATCAATAGACTATAAGCTCAATACGTACAATTTCCCAAAACCTTGTGAGATATAGGTCACAAGCTCTAGATACAATGCCGAACAATCCTATACATCACTGTCTATTAAAAACATAAGGAAATAAGGAAACCAGGATAGAAGGAGACTCCGAGGCCTGCGGACGCAGCAGGTGTATCTTGAAATCTCCAAAGTAGCAACACAGTGCACTAATATCGAGGCTGATAGGATGTACCTGGATCTGCACAAAAACATGTGCAGAAGCATAGTATGAGTACACCACAACGGTACCCAGTAAGTGCCACGCCTAACCTTGGTAGAGTAGTGACGAGGTCAGGTCAAGGCCCTACTAGTGAAAATAAGAGACAAGGCAAAAAATATAATGATATAATGAAAATGACAGGGAAGCGAACAATGAAGAATTTACGGAAAATAACAACACGGAATCAATAAAAGCTAATACAACACGAAAGGAAAACAAGAATTTTACATGTTAGGGAAAACAAGAACCAAACAATATAGCAAATAAAGAATATCAACAAGGCACTCCCGAGGTACCGCCTTGTAATCCCAAATCGTAAAAACAAATCACAGTCTTTCCTTATATCACCGCGAGAGACTTTATATTTGGTTTTTGAAAATTATATCCCGAAATAGCATCCCGCGTTTTAACCCACCTTACCACACCGCATGGCTTCTAGTAGTTTTCCTACTAGCCACGCGTATCAAGCCCACTTTATCTCACCGCATGCATTTCAATACTCAGACCTTATACCATCGCATGCGTATCAATAATCACAACGGTACGGCAAAAACCTCGTGCAACAATAACAACCGCACGACAGAAGCCTCGTGCAAACAATAACCACCGCACGGAAAAAATCTCGTGCAAACAATAACAATCGCACAGCAGAAACCTCGTGCAACAATAACAACAGCACTTTAACAATAACACGAAAGCCAAAACACAAAAACTAAATAAATGATATTTCAAGGATAGCAATTTCAAGTAAAGAATTTTCACAGTTAAGTAATGAATAAGGAAATCAAGAAAAGCAAGTAATGCAACTAAACATGTGATACAAGTTGCAAATACGAGATAAGACAAGTAGACATGTAAAATTAGGCTAAATATGATGACTATAACGTGCTAAAGTAACTCAATTAAGGCATGAAAAGGAAATTACATAGCACAAATCAGAATTTCAACATTTAGCCCGTGTACGCACTCGTCACCTTGCGTACACGGCCTTCACATATCACAAATTATCTCCAAAATACCAAATCTTAAGGAAAATTTCTCCCACACAAGGTTAGACAAATCACTTACATCAAACCACGCCAAATCAATCAATTAGAAGGCCTTTCCCTCAATTTTCCAACATCGAACGGCTCGAATCTAGCCAAAATAATTGCATACTATAAATATAACTATAGTAAACTAATTTAAATAATGAAATATGATCTTAGCTAAGAATTGAAAAATCGATCCAAAAGGTCGACCCGGGCCCACGTCTCGGAACCCGACCAAAATTATAAAATCCGAATACGCATTCGATATCAAATCCAACAATACAAGAATTATCCAAATCCGACCTCATTTAGCCCTTCAAAACCCAAAAACTTTGTATAAGAACTTCTACATTTTTTTCCCAAATCTCTAATTACATGATGAAATCAATGATCGATTAGTAGAATTTAATCAAAAACAAGTTAAGAATCCTTACCCCAACACTTCGTCTGAAAATCCCTCAAAATCTCGCCTTAATCTTCTGCCCAGTTATCCTTAATCGCGATCTCGGAAACTCCCACGTGATCGCGAAGCACAACTCAGCTGCCTAGAATTTTATCCCTACGCAACCACGTCAATCACCACACGAACGCGAAGAAATGATTTCTCCACCCACGCGATCGCGAAGCACAACTGCGCATGAACCTACTGCAACCAAATTCCTCTACGCAAATGCGGCCTTCACCACGTGTTCGCGACTCACTAGGAACCAACCTTCCACGATCGCTTCCCTTTCTCTGCGAACACGTAGAGTAAAACACCATTCCACACAAACACCTCTTCGCGATCGCGGACCAAACCACGTGATCGCATTGAAGAAAAACCAGACCTGAGAAAACCAGCAACTTCAGTTATTCCTCAATGATCCGAATTGCGCTGAACATGGTCTGAATCACACCCGAGGCCTCCGGGACCTCAACCAAACATACCAACAAGTCCCAGAATATCATACAAACTTAGTAGAGCTAACAAATCACATCAAATAATGCTAAAACCATGAATCGCACATCAATTCAAGCCTAATGAACTTATGAACTTTCGAATTCCGAAACCAACGCCGATTCATACCAAAAAACTCCGATTAACCCCAAATTTTGCGCACAAGTCATAATTGACAAAAAAGGTACAAAAGTGCAAAATACAAAACAAAGAAAAATATACAAAGTACTTAAACAGCTTGGTCTCCACCGGAGCTCGCCTCATCACCAGGAGAATCAGAGCTCTTTCGTCCTTGGATCCGATCGATCCCTCGGATTCTTCTTCATCCTCGAGATATGCCAACTTCTTAGCCTCGGTCTCAAACCCCTTAGCGGTCGCGATCTCGGCTGACACATCAAAACCCCAAGCATGAACCTCCTCGAGGGCCTCTCTTCGGGATTGCCACTTCGTGTATTCAACCATGTCCCTTAAGCGGTCCTGGAATGCCTCGGCGTTGGCCTTATACAGGTCCACCATCTAGTCGGCATCAGCTTTGGTCACTTCAACCACTGACTTGGCCGCTTTGAGCTCCTTGGGAAGGGTTTCTCGGTCAGAGACGGCCGAGCTTAGCTGAGACTGGAGCTCCTCAATTTCTTGGGCCTGCACCTCGGCTTTTTCCTTTGTCGCCCGAAGCTGGACCTCTGCTGAGGTCAACTGCGCCCGGGCAGTCTCCTTTTCTGAGGCCAGGCAGTCCATCCTGCCTCTCCATTCTTCGGCCTCGACCTTGACTGCATCCATCTTGGCTCGGAATTGGTCGATCCATTCGATCTTTTGTTGGACCTGCGGGTTCTGACCGTTAGTCACCGTGTCTAGCTCATCGTCACTAACATCAAATATGTTTATCTGCTTAACCAGGTAGGCGTCTTCTTTCCGAGCCACCTCCAACTCAGCTCGAAGGCTCTTAGCCTCTCCTTTACGTTGCTCACTGAGGAGTTTGTAGGTGTCTCTCTTCTCAGTAAGCCCTCGGACTTCGTCTTCAAGCTGGTTCAACTTGTCCTGATACCGAAGTAAATTTTCATGGTGAAGTACTGAGGCCTACAAATACAAATAAAAATGTTAGGATTATCTATGGATTAATCTGAGTACAAAAGGAGAAAATGAAGTCATCGAGAGATATCTGAAGTTACTTGGTTTAGCGCTTGTTGTGCTTCGTTAAACAGGTAGGGCGCATCTATCTCATTCATCTTGGCTTGGTCTTCCTTGGTCACCAGGCACCGAAGGTAACTGGCCACCCCTACAAGGGCGGAGAGGATCCGGGCATCCTCCGGAACAGAGATGATTATGGATCACTTCCGGTCAAGATCCACACTCGGAGCTGGGAACTGGTTGATCAGTTTCGGGCTTGAGGAAGACCCGCTTGCTCCCGAAGATGGACTCTTCCTCGGCACCTCTAAGTCACCAAATCCGGTGACGTCCTCCGTGGCGAAGGAATCCACGCCATCAAAAAAGCCGCGGAAGGGGTTGTCCGCTCCACGTGCACCCTCATTGGGACGCTCTTTCACCGTTTGGGTCTCGTTATATATGAACTTAGTAAACGAGGGTGATTCGGTGATGTCTATCACACCGAGGGCTTACTTTGGGACACTCTCCGCATCCCGGGAAGCCTCGGCCCCAGCCTCCTCATCAGCCTCCTTAGCTTAAGGCAGGTCGGTCTCGCGTTTCTCTGGTTCAGAGGCCCCTTGCCCTTTGAGCTGCGACGGCACGCGGGTCATCAGGACAACGGCTTGTACTTATTCTTCTTCTTCGGATTCGTCTCTCAGCCGGTAGAGCGAATCCGGAGGTGGTTCTTGGGCATTGGTGTTGTCTTTTGGCTTGCGCACCAGCCTTCTTCTTGTTTTCTTTTTCTCCGAGCTCGGGGAACTCGGAGCCCTCTTTCTTTTCTTATCTTCAACCTGTCTCGGAGCAGGGGACTCGGTAGGTAAGTCCTCGCTACTGGCTGGAGCCCTCAGTTCGGCATCCTTTGATAGACCTGCAAAAAGAAGTAAAGGGAGTGAGGACTTAATGATAAAAAAGGAATCCAAATATTACTTACTCAGGAAAGGAGTCTCACCATGGGAACGGGCCTCCCAACAACCCTTCGAGAGCTTGCGCCATGAGCACTCGGAGTAGGGCATCTGTGATACGATACCCTTAACCCACTCCTTGAGTCGAGGGACAGCATTCGGGACCCGAGCGATGGCTACACCACCATAAAACACCGATAAAAAAGAAGGAAATAAGTATAAAATCGACTTTTGAAAATAAAATTGTACTTACATGATGTATTCCACTTCTTGGGGAATGGCATGCGCTCAGCTGGGATCAGGTTCGAAGTCCTCACTCGGACAAAACGGCCTTGCCAGCCCCGATCCCGGTCTTTATCAATACTCGATAACGGGGCTTTGCTAGCTTGGTGCACGAGCTTTATCAATCCCCCCGAAAGATTCTGAGACTGTACAAGCATAGAAGATGGTCGACGGTGAGCGAGCACCTATCGATTCTGCTCACGAAGAACCGGAGGGGGATCACAATCCTCCAAAGCGAAGGATGAATCTAACCGAGGCATAACTCGTACCTCTTACAGAAATCTATGATGACCAGGTCCATCGGGCCCAACGTAAAGGGATAAGTGTAAACACTTTGGTATCCCTCGACATGGGTGGTAATGGCTATATCGGGGTCAGAGATCACTATGCCTTTATCGGCCCAGTTGCAGTCTTTTCGGACCGTAGGGAGGACTTCTTCAGTGATAGAGCAGATGTATCTCGAGATCTCCTCACACCGGCCTTGTGCGGAGGAAGGTTTTTCAACCTTGAAATCGGCATTGACCAAGCATCATCTGGGATGAACATTTTCAAAGGGGGTTCCGGTACTGGTTCTCTCCTCGGCCTCAGTAGCCGGCCGCGAAGTAGAGGGTTTTCTTTTGGGGAACGGTTTTGAAAGTCTTTGCCATTTCTTTAAAAAATAGAGGAAAATGGAGAAAGAAAGGAAGTTGAAGGATTGTAGTTGTTGGCTTGAGATGAATATAAACAAGAGTTCTTGCAAAGGATCTCAGATAACCGGAGTGAAAGTGCTAGAAAGTATTGAAATCTTAAGGGTACGAGGGTAGAAGGTTTGGATGTAAAGTTAAAATGAACAAAGGAAGAGGTATTTATAGTATTTCAGCGACGGTTCACATTCAAGAATGGCCGAATGGCGGCTGACATGCATTTAATGTCATCAAGACTTGACTGACGAGACGTTTCGGTTGTTTTGTTGTTTCTTTCACGGTGTATCGAAGTAAGAATCAGAAGCTCATGTCGTTTCTCGTCTTCTACACTCCGAAAAACGAGAGGACTATCTTTATACGGTTAAAATCGAGCTCGTGGTGCATCCTAGCCTCCAACATGGTAAGACGGACTCGATATATGACAATAAAGGACCGAATATCGACCCCAAGTCTCACCGGGCTAGAACCCGGAGACAGGACGTCTGCCTTCGAGAATATCGAGGCCATGATCCCGGAATCGGTCCTAACCTCAATCGACTTTGAAGAAATATTATCAGCATAGCCAACGGAAGACCGAAATATCCGTGACCGGCCGGATATTACGGCGGAAATCTCGACACGTACCGATAAAGAACCGGCAATCAGTAAATCAAAAGGTTTTTACCTTTTATAGAACTGTACCTAATGTAGGACTTCTCTACTATATAAAGGGGTCTGATAATTCATAAAGGACATTGTAACACACATTCCAATGCAATATATCATTATTTTTTCTGTTATTAGTTCTCTTGCTTTCGTTCGTCAGTGCTTGTCGTTACGAGCCCAGATCGAGGGCAAATATTTCACTAAGGCTTAAATCATCTTCCTCGTGCGGTTTGAGCTTACTTCATCCTTATTTATTTAATTTGTCTTTATTTACTGCTTTGTGTCAAATAAATCTGCATATCCTTAAAACCACTTACAAATTTAATTGTTATCCGATTTTAAGGGTAAATAAACCTCTATTGTAGCGCTAGATTAGAAACAAAAATAGTGGAATTAGGAATGGAATGTAAATAATATAACGGCCTTTCGATTCGTACAATTTCTCTTTTCCTCTTTATACAGAGAAATGGAAATCAGAGGTGGTAGCGAGAAATATATGAATTACAAATAAATGAAAAAAGCAATATAATGAAACATACATGCAGATAGACAGTAGAACAGTTAAATAATCAACGGATTAATTCAAGACTCAAGCTGCAGCACACACCACAAGCACCGGTGTTTCAAACTGCTGCTGCGGCTGCAAGTTAACTTGCGCCAGCTCGCCACCCGCACGTTCTTCATTCTCATGGTCGTTTGCCACCGGTGGGCTAATTACGCTGCTCTCCCTGTTTTCTTCTGCAGCTAATACTTCTTCATCCAGCTTCTTGATCATATCCTCATTTTTCTCGGATTTGACAGGATGTATCTGTTCTGAGTTTCCAAGGACGACGATGTTTACTACATGCTCCGGCACCTTTTTCTCTAATTCTGCTGCTGGCTTTACGTTACGGTATAGCCCATACAACAGCATCTGAATCATTCCCAGGAAGAAACCCAATACATTTGGCAGCTGTACAAAGTTAAAAATATATGACGGACTTCGAAGAGCAACGGTATTTTACCCCACCCATTCAAACTTATGCCGCACTATTTACGAATGAAATTAAAAAGAAGATTTTTTGAAATTTATCAACTAAAACAAGTCATAAAATATTTGCGTGGCTATAAATCATCTTATCGAGGGTAAAATAACAAATTTAAAGTTAAATTATTTTTAAATAATGAATTATAATTTTCTTTAACAGATGAGACACAAATTAGGATTGAGGAAATACATATAATGAGAAAGTATGCCTCATTATCATTTGTTAAAAGAAATTTTTTTTGAGGAGCTTTTGGAGAAAATTCAGACAAACTTAGTTTTATGAGAAGTAAAAGAAAATAGTACTTACAAGTAACGACGGCATATTTTTTTATATAAAAACAAATTACTAGTACTCCAACTAGTGCGATAAACAAATAATTTTGGAATCAGTGATATCAAAAAAATGCTTAAAAATCATAGGAGTAATTAAAGAAAAAATGTCAGACAAAATGGAATTATACGACGAGATTTTTTAGTTTGGCTGAATTCTGCAGTGACCAATTTATGTCGAACAATTAATGTTGTATATCGATTTGTAAACCATAAAGGCACAACATGTTCATGATCAAGATTTGTGGTTCTTTTTTATTGCCTTTGTAAGTAGGTCGGTTTTAGTTGTCTAACCAGCACGTAACCCAAAATTAATTGTTCAAATGTATTAAAGAATACATAGTACTTTAGCATGTGGTTTAATAAGTACTTACTGCAATACACAGGTCCTTTTGAAGGAGACCATAACCAAACCACATGATAGCACTCAATGTAAGAAAGAAAGACAGGGTGAAGGGCAGGAACTCCACACTCTTCGTCCGAACCACTTGACACTGTAAATTAAAAAAGAAACAAGAGTTAGAAAGTTCTTTTTCATTTTATTAGTTACTGGGAAAACTTTTGAAACGATGTTAGTGCATCATCTCTATCTTACCACAATGCTAAGAGGTGCAGCAAAGACAGCCACTGCTACGGCTACACAAATCCAACCCACTACTTGTACTCGAAGGGCTCCATTCAAAGGGAACAAAGTGACGAGAAATATCAGTGTGTACAATCCTCCAATCAATGATACCAAAAGTTTCACCGTCTGCCTCTGTCGTCAAAATATCAAACTAGTTAGCAGTCTATGTTATACTTTCTTACTTTCCTAGTCTTTAACAAGATTTTGAAAAAAATAAAAAACTGCCCGACTGCAATACAGAATTGAACTGCACTACTATTTATGTCTTGGTGAAACTTTTTTCATTTATTAAGGGCCCGTTTGGCCATTAAAAATCGAAAAAAATTCACTTTTTCCCGAAATCAGCGTTTGACATAAAATTTTTAATTTTCACTTGAAAATTAATTTTAGAATTTTTCAGAAATTTAAAAAACTCCAAAAAATAGTTTTTCAAAATTTTCACTTCAGATCACTCACAAAAATTCAAAAATAACCTAAAATTGTATTCATGTCCAAACCCAATTCTAATTTTCAAATACCATTTTAACTTTAAAAAAATTTGAATTTTACAATTCTTATGTCCCAATGCCCACTAATAGCTTATTAGGCAGCTTTTTTTAGGGTCAAAAGTGCTTTTGGGGGCCAAAAGTACTTTTTTGACCAAAAGTTGAGATGTTTGGCCAAACTTTTAAAATAAAATAAAAAGCTTTTGAGGAGAAGCGGAAGCATATTTTGAGAAGCAGAAAAATGTAGTTTCTCTCCGAAAGCACTTTTTTGAGAGGCACTTTTGAGAAAAAATACACTTAAAAGTAGTTTTCAAAAGTTTGATCAAACACTAATTACTGCTCAAAAGTATTTTTCAAATTAATTAGCCAAACACAAACCGATTCTCATCAAAAGTATTTTTTTGAAAAGCACTTTTGATAAAAGCAATTCTCATCAGATTTTAGAAGTTTGGTAAAAAAGGATATAAATCTTTTAGATTTTTAAATGTAAGTTATGGTGGGAAGTACTTACCCTAGCCTCCTTGGATGCGTAGAGAAGGAAAATGGAGATGTAAATGGTCTCGACAATGCAACCGAAGGAGTTGATAGAGATGAGGAGAGTGGCATTTTTCTTGATAAATGCATAATACATCCAGAGCATGGATGAAAACAGTGCTACCACGTAGGGGACTGATTGAAAACCCATGGTTGATTTTTCTTTGTAGATTCGGCGAAATGTTGGCCTGCAACATTAATACAGTTGTTTTCGTGAAAATTTTCAAAATAAGTGACTGTCCAAGAAAACTAAATTAGAAAAAAAAAAAAAAAAACAAAGCGGATTTCTTACACTGGAGCTAAGAAGACGAATATGGAAATAATGTTTCCTGAAACATAAAGCAGAAGAAATACAAAGGGTTAGTGCTTTCATTATACGTGTGGGTGGATGTGATGCTACTGCCATGAACTAGACAACTTAATTGGTCGATGAAATAAACTGCAAGTGTTGTCAACCAAAATGGATGAAAATCAAGCACCGGGAAGGTTTGTCATGGAAAACGTTCATGAGAACATGCAATTGGCAATGTGAAAATTATAGTATTAATTAAGTAATGTTTGGTCACAGGAAAATTGAGCAAGGTGTTTTTGCACAATATTTTGAGCAAGCAAGAAATGAAAGAGAATGAATGAGATGAAATTTGGGAAAGACTAGAAATGAATGAAACAGACATGTGAAACATAGTTTTGCTTACCTAAGACTCCGAACACAAATAGCCATGGATGGTGGAGGTCAAATATGGCCATTTCGACTGTTAAGTTAGATTATATAAGCAAGGAAGTTTAACTTTTCTTTTTGTTCTTTTGTTGAATGAAGAAGGCTTAAGGGTCTCTTGAGAACCCCTTTTGCTCTCTCTCTTCTCTTTATATATAGCTAAAATTCCACAATTTCATGCAAAAGGGGAGAGACAAGTATTTATAATGGGGAGAGGACCAGAAAAGTGTGGTTTGCGCATAGAACTCAATCATATTTGTTGCATGACAGGTGGAGTCTTAGTAGGTGGCGTACGATAAAATCATTCACCCAAATAATGGATTCTCAGCCTCACGTGCTCTCCCAATGCGTGCCAATCATATTAATTCTTATCATACCACTTACTAGCACTGTAAGTAATTAACATAATTTGGCTTCTAAACCTAATGCAGTCCAACCAACAGAATTACCATGAATTAATGCGTTAGGCTTAGACAGGCTCACCGCTCCCTCCTTTTAGCTAGGAATTATTATTGTACTGTTAATAGCTATATATTAAAGTGTTAGGATATACTATTAATCATGCGGTTTAGATATAGTATTGTGTTTTATTCTTTATGGAATAATTGTTTATTTGATTTATTCAATTCAATAAAGTACTATTTTAAATAGATCATTTGTTATATGTGTGTCATTTAGTTATGTAGTAGATAATTTAGTGTATGGAGTCTTAGCTCATGCACAAAAGATTAAATTATTGGTTCTCATAATTAATAAATAATGTTCATAATCGAAGATATTATTGGGCAAAATATCTTGATGATTGTAGCACAAGATTAAAGTATAATTTGTCTTGATTATGGGAGTAGTTTTACTCCGACTTCTTGTGCTAGTATACTTAGTGTATATTGAACGGACCAAGTAGAGAAAAGATGTTTTTGTACTGAATATATATTTATAAAATATTTTCTCTAATTCATTAAATGAGCTTCTACTCCTAATCTTGATATAATTATTATGATCAATGTGATTTGTTTATTGTTTTGATTTATCAAAAGGTACAACTCTATTCAGAGTCAGTGTATACCTAATAGATTGGACAATAACGAATAGCATTTGTGAAATAATAATTAGTTGATAGAATTCATGACTTGGTTTTGAGTTTGATGATACCCCTTTATGTAAGCTTATAAGTTTTCATGTGAAAACCCGGACAGTGAATTTTGTATCCGTCATATGAAATAGTTAAGCGAAATTATAAAAGATTAATTAGTTGATTAAATTAAATTATCAATGATTTAATTTAATTAACTGGTATTTGTGATCTTAACATGGGGAGTTAAAATAAGTATTAGTGAATTTTCGAAATTCATATTGAGGAGTTCAATTATAGTTTTTTAGTGGAATAAACTGTAATTAATTATAGTAAGAATTAATTCATCCAAAATTTTAAATTAATGTTATAATTGGTAGCCTCTTATTGTTTATGTGGTTCCTACTATACCTAGTAAAAATTTGGACTGACTTGGGTAAAAAGTGACTTGGGAGAAAAGTCATCCTTGAGAGTTAGAGTAGGGTTCTACTTGCACAAGCAGAATCCTACACGTTTTTGGGAGCCCTCTTTTGGCTGAAAAATAAGTCTACATAAGGAAGACGTTTTTTCACCCAATAACCGATTTTAAGAGTTGTATTGCTCTTGCCTACTAAAAGCAATTTTGTCCAAGGTCTTACTAGGACCATAGCAGAAGACTGCAGCCCTGGATTCTTGCTCTGAGGAGGACCTGTGCAACATTTTCAAGAGGTTAGTAGTTCTAATCTCTAATTATATCATTGTCTAGTTTACTTGTATGTGATGTCTGGATTGTATGCTTTCTTCCGCTACGCATGTTTTAGCAATTGGTATCAAACGTCATCTTACATCTAATTAGATAATATAATACAATATGAATAGAGTAATATTAAAACGTGTTGTTAAATGATACATGTTTGGTATGTTTATTCTATGAAAATAATAGATTAGCATACATAATACAATGTTGTTTTGTATGGTTATTCTGTGTCAAAAACGTGACTATTTTACTTAGTATATTTAATTCTGAAATTATGGATTAATATACATATGCATAAATAGTGGTGTTATATTTCATGACAATCTGTTTTTGTTTAGTTTTTTCATAATAACAGTGTTGTTTTAATAAAAACGTGACTGTTTTGAATACTATTAGTTCTAAAATTATGGATTAATATACGTAAGTATGAACAATGGTATTTTGAACGGGTTAAAATAGTGCTTTTTCCCCATATTTGTTCGAAAATAGTTTTTATATATATAAAAATGACTCTGTAATAATTATAATAATATTATTTTGAGTTCTGAAATCATGGATTAACATACATAAGTATATTATGTGATATGAGTGCGTCAAAATAATCAAATCCCTAAAAATGCCAAAAACAGAATTTGCAAATAGGTCATAAATTTGCAATTCTGAAATTCTGTCAAACTCCGATTGACCTCAAATTTGGTAGGTTCGTTGGAAATGACCCAGTGAGCAATACTCATCAGCTTTGCTCATGACGTACATCGTATTTGGGCATTTAGAGTCGTTTAGATGAGTTTTTGGCCATTTTTCTATTTTCTGAAAATTGTTTTAATAATTTTTTTTTTTTAAAGAAAACAGTGATGGTAGGGTTCAATTTTCATTATTTTCAATCATTTTTTAGAGTAATATAATGAATTTATATGTTGACATAGGTCTTCTTCCACATTGGATATGTTCATTATAGATCATTACTGTAGTTTTGCCTCTAATTATTTGATTACTTGTATTAATTCTCCAACTGAGTTACATTCTTATTCAATGAAACTAGAGTTTATAAAAGCGATATTTACCTATCTTAAATTAACAGTTTACTCTCCATCTGAGTTGGTCCTATTTTAATTTATGGGTAAATATTTTACATAACTCATATATTTTGCATGAGTAGTTAAGTTTTCCTAACGAATCTAACTGTTCAATGAGCATGGTTAATTGTGTAATGTGCTATTTTAAATTTAATTATTCTAATTACATAACTAATGATCTATTTAATGTGAATATCTCTCAGATTAACCATGTCTTCATTGAACCCACTTTCCTCAATCTTGAACCAAAACAAGTTAGAAGGATCGAATTATGTTGACTGAAAAAGGAACCTTGATATTGTCCTAACTGCTAAAGGTTACAAATTTGTAATCACTGAGGAGTGCCCAGAAAAATCTGATAAAGATGCTACTGATGATCAGGTTAAGGCCTATGACAAGTGGGTCAAGGTTAATAAGATGGCGCGATGTTACATTCTTGCCTGCATGGTGAATGTTTTGTAACATCAGCATCAGTCTATAGGGTCTGCTTATGACATGCTCGAAAGTCTCAAAGAGATGTTCGGTGAGAAAAATCATGCAGCTAAGCAGACAGACATGAAAGCCCTTTTGAACACCAAGATGGCTGAAGGATCATCGGTCAGGGACCATGTTCTGAAGATGATGGGTCTTCTGAATGGATTGGAGGTCCTTGGAGCTTTGATTGATAAGGAATATAAAGTTGAGATGGTCCTGCAGATTCTGCCTGACAATTTTTAATAATTTTGCTTGAACTATAATATGAACAAAATGGATTTGTCACTGGCGAAATTGTTGAATGAGCTGCAAGCGGTAGAATCTATTATCAAATAGCAAGCTCCAGTTGTGGCACAGAATGTTGAAAAAGCTTCGGTTTCTAAGTCGAAAGGCGGTAAGAAAAAGAAGAAGGCTCAAAAGGTTTTGGCACCTAGAGGTGCGGCTGATGTGAAAAAGCCCAAAGGAAAGTGCTATCATTGCAAGCAACCTAAGCATCACAAAAAATAATGCCCTGCCTATCTGGCAAAGTTGAATAAGCAAGGTAATTCGAATTTAAATGTCATTGAAACTTGTTTAGCGGCTGTCTCTAGCAAGTTTTGGTGAGTAGATTCAGGAACCACTAATCATATTTGTACTACTTTGCATGGGTTTCAGGAAACGCGGTGGCTAAGTGAGAATGAAGTTTACATTTTTCAAGCCAATGGTGAGTTAGCACCAACTTTAGCATTAGGAGATATTAGAGTTTCGTTTAGTAGTGATAGAGTTTTAGTTTTGAAAGATGTTCTCTATGTACCTTCTATTAAAAGGAATTTGATTTCGGTTTTGAAAATAATGGATGCTGGTTATAATATTTATTTTGCTAATAACTCTGTTGTTATTTAAGTTTAATAAATAATTTATCTACACTGCTGCTAGAGTATATGACCTTTTTATTCTTGGTATATCTCATCATATCCTACAACCAAAAGAATTAAATAACATTAATCTGCCACATAAAAGAAAACGTATTTCTGAATTGAGCCAAACTTATTTGTGACACTTACGTCTAGGTCATATAAATTTAAATAGGATTTTGATATTGGTCTCCGATGGACCTTTGAGTTCATTGAAAGTGAAAGAACTTCCTACATGTGAATCCTGTTTAGAATGTAAAATGACCAAGAGACATTTTCCCTCAAAAGGAAATAGAGCCAGCGATAAGTTAGAATTAATTCACTCTGATTTGTGTGGCCCTATGAATATACAAGCAAGAGGTGATTTTGAGTATTTTGTGACTTTCCCCGATAATTATTCAAAATATGGATACATTTATCTGTTGCACCGTAAGTCTGAATGCTTTGAGAAATTCAAATAATTTAAGACGGAAACGGAGAAACAACATGATAAATATATCAAAACATTGCGAACTGATCGTGGTGGTGAGTACCTTTCTACGGAATTCATTAAATACTTATCATATTATGGAATTACATCTCAATTATCTACCCCAGGAACACCACAACAAAATGGTGTGGCAGAAAGAAGAAATAGAACCCTTTTTGGAAATGGTTAGATCAATGTTAAGTTATTCTGATTTGCCTTTTTTCCTTTTGAGGATATGCCTTAGAAACAATAAATTACATTCTAAATTTGGTTCTTTCTAAGTCAGTACCTTTAACCCCCAGCAGAATTATAGACTGGGCGCAAGCCAAGTTTACGGCACATTCGGGTTTGGGGTTGTTCAGCACATGTGCTGAAAGGGAAAGCGGATAAATTGAAATCGAGGACAGAAGTATGTATTTTTATTGGATATCCAAAAGGAACTAAAGGAGGTTTATTTTATTGTCCCAAAGAAAAGAAAGGAATGGTAACGACAAATGCCAGATGTTTAGAAGAGGACTATTTAATGAACCATATTCCTAGAAGTAAACTAGTTTTACAAGAATTAAGTAAATGGGATAACTAATGACTCATCTCTGGAACGTATCCTGGAAGCTAGTATTGACATACCACTGCATTATCATAGTGGGAGAAATGTCAATAGGTAGCAGAACACACAAGAGCAATTGCCTGACATCTCACTCCCCCAAAGTAGTGGAAGTAATATTGAGCAACCTCAGATTGTTGAGCAAACTGAAATTGTTGTGCAACCTTCACTTCAGGAAGAAGTTAATGATATCCCAGCACCACAAGGTTTGGAGGATAACATTGGGGCTTCAGTTCCGGAAAATGATGTTGTGATTCAACAACAAAATCCAACTGCACCTGTAGTGACTAGTCGTAGTGGGAGAATTATTAAAAAACCTCTCCGGTTTGCACTCTTGGGAGAATGTTATGATAGAATCCCTGAAGAGCCTAATACAAAACCTCTTAATTACGATGAAACACTACAGGATACAGATGCTGATAAATGGGTTGCTACTATGAAATCTGAATTGGAGTCCATGTACTCCAATCAAGTGTGGGATCTTGTAGAACCACATACTGGAGTCAAACCCATTGGTTGTAGATGGATCTATAAGAAAAAGAGAGGAGTGGATGGAAAAGTGCAAACTTTTAAAGCTAGGCTTGTTGCAAAAGGGTTTACTCAAAAAGAAGGAATCGATTATGATAAAAATATTTCGCCAGTAGCCATGCATAAATCCATTAGGATTCTTTTATCCATTGCTGCTCATTACGATTATGAGATTTGGCAAATGGATGTCAAGACAACTTTTCTTAATGGAAGTCTTGATGAGTGTGGCACAACCAGTTGGTTTAATAAAAAGTGGCAATGAGCGCATGTTGTGTAAATTAAAGAAATCCATTTATGGATTGAAACAAGCTTCTAGAGCATGGAATACTTGTTTTGATACATCGATTAAAACCTTCGATTTTGATCAATGTGAAAACGAGTCTTGTGTCTATAAGAAATGTGATGGAGATAAAGACATTTTTGGTTTTGTACGTAGATGATATTTTGCTCATAGGAAATAATGTGAGCATGTTGAATTCAGTAAAGGAATGGGTGTCCTCGCGTTTTGATATTATAGACTTGGGACAAGCGGCACATATTCTTGGGATCAAGCTTATGTGAGATCGCAAGCGAAGGATATTAGGCTTATCCCAAGCACTTTATATTGATACTATTCTCACCAGGTTTAGCATGCAAGATTCCAAGAAAGGTTTTCTCCCTTTTAGACATAGGAATCTCTCTGTCAAAAGACCAGTCCCCAAAAGCGACTGGTGAGATAGAAAAGATGAAGGCGGTCCCTTATGCTTCTGTTGTAGGGAGTCTCATGTATGCTATGCTATGTACTAGACCTGATATCTGCTTTGTTGTTGGCATGGTTAGTAGATTTCAGTCTAATCCTGGACGAGAACACTGGACTGCCGTTAAACATATAATCAAGTACCTGAAAAGGACTATGGATTATATGTTGGTTTATCACTCAGGTGATCTTGTACCCATTGGCTTATACTGATTCAAATTTCCAGTCAGATAGAGATTCTAGAAAATCTACCTCAGGATATCTTTTTACCTTGGAGCCATAAGTTGGAGGAGTATCAAGCAATCATGTGTTGCTGATTCCACTATGGAAGCCGAATATGTGGCTGCATCTGAGGCAGCTAAAGGGCTGTTTGGCTCGGGAACTTTCTAAAAGAGCTTAATGTAGTTCCTTCGATTCAAGCACCAATTGTACTTTATTGTGACAATAGCGGCGAAGTTGCAAACTCGAAGGAACCAAGAAGCCATAAAATAAGTAAGTATATTGAGCGTAAATATCATTTAATTCGGGACATAACTCAGAGGGGTGACGCAAGAGTGTTGAAGATTGCGTCAGAGGACAATTTGGCAGACCCGTTTACCAAGAGCTTGCCACAGAAGATTTTTGACAAGCATGCAGAAGGAATGTGTATTAGAGTTGTAGACGCATAGTTATGAGTCTAAGTGGGAGATTGTTAGGATATACTATTAACCATGCGGTTTAGACATAGTATTGTATTTTATTCTTTATGGAATAATTGTTTATTTGATTTATTCAATTCAATAAAGTACTATTTTAAATACTGTCCTTTAGTTATGTAGTAGATAATTTAGTATATGGAGTCTTAGCACATGCACAGAAGATTGAATTATCGGTTCTCATAATTAATAAATAATGTTCACAATCGAAAATATTATTGGGTAAAATATCTTGATGATTGTAGCACAAGATTAAAGTATAATTTACCTTGATTATGGGAGTGGTTTTACTCCGATTTCTTGTGCTAGTATACTTAGTGTATATTGAATGGACCAAGTAGAGAAAATATATTTTTGTATTAAATATATATAAAAAATATTTTCTCTAATTCATTAAATGAGATTATACTCCTAATCTTGATATAATTATTATGATCAATGTGATTTATTTATTATTTTGATTGATCAAAAGGTACAACTCTATTTAGAGTTAGTATATGCCTAATAAATTGGACAATAACGAATAATATTTGTGAAATAATAATTAGTTGATAGAATCCATGACTCGGTTTTGAGTTTGATGATACCCCTTTATGTAAGCTTATAAGTTTTCATGTGTAAACCTGGCCGATAGATTTTGTATCCGTCACATGAAATAGTTTAAGCGGAATTATAAAAGATTTAATTAGTTGATTAAATTAAATTTGTCAGTGATTTAATTTAATTAACTGGCTTTTGTGATCTTAACACGAGGAGTTCAAATAAGTGTTAATGAATTTTTGAAATTCATATTGAGGAGTTCAATTGCAGTTTTTAGTGGAATAAACTGCAATTAATTATAGTAAGAATTAATTCATCCAAAATTTCGAATTAATGCTATAATTGGTAGCCTCCTTTTGTTTCTGTGGTCCCTACTATACCTAGTAAAAATCTGGACTGACTTGAGTAAAAAGTGACTTGGGAGAAAAGTCATCCTTGAGAGTTAGAGTAGGATTCTACTTGCACAAGCAGAATCCTACACGTTTTTGGGAGCCCTCTTTTCGCTGAAAAACGAGACTACATAAGGAGGACGTTTTTTCACCCAATAACTGATTTTAAGAGTTTTATTGTTCTTGCCCACTCAAAGCAATTTCGTCCAAGGTTTTACTAGGATCATAGCAGAAGACTGCAGCCCTGGATTCTTACTCTGAGGAGGACCTGTGCAACGTTTTCAAGAGGTTAGTTGTTCTAATCTCATAGTTATAATATTGTCTAGTTTACATGTATGTGATGCCTGAATTGTATGCTTGCTTCTGCTGCGCATGTTTTAGCATAAAGCTTTTAAACCTCACTTTCTTTACTTTATTTTCTTTTTAGACTTTTTATTCACACTCAATCAATTGATGAATCAATTACGACTCACTTCCACATTAGTTGAGAGTGACTACAAAATCTTTTGGTATTCATTCTATCTATATATAGTATTCACTTATTTCACCATATTTGTACTACGTTTTAATCTAGCCGTCAAAATCTTCTTCTTTCATTCAATTTGGGACTGACAACAATTTACGTGTACAAGTTCACATAGGCAGATTTGCTTTTGATTCATTAACAAAAAAATTATCCGCATTAAATTTTGGGTGATATTTTTTTATGTTTAGAGGTAAAAACAAGAAAAATGGCAAGCAAAAATCTTCCAGATTGTTCTAGTTCAACAACTCAGTAATAACTGTCCTACAATGATTATGTAGACCCTACAAAAGTGAGGGCGGTCATGAACTCTACGGCTAGAATTCTGCGTTTTTAAGAAGACAGATATTGTGCGAGTAGTAAACAGTTATTGCGTACTAGTGTTTTCTCGATTCCTCGTTTCTTATGTCTTTTTGCCCATGAAGTATGAGTTCGAATTCGCGTGATTTTTGTTAATACTTGTGGCAATGGCTATAACGATTTTTTGCAGAAAAGCCCTATTTCCCGTAACGTCTTTGCTCTTTTTCTCTAATGCTTTTCGTGTACATAACCAAATAATTGTCACTTAACTCACCGTTCTTGCTGCTGTTAGTCTGTTTCTTTAAGGATGAAGAGAGGTGATGAAGCACGATTTGGTACACCTTGTTTTCTTGCGTTAAAGGTGTTTTAAACCCTTTGGGATTCCTCTCTCTTTTTAGCTGAATTTCGAACGGTTTGTGCTGATAATCGGACCAGTCCAATTTTAAATGACGTAATATTTCACAAAGTGTGTTATTATATGACAGCCACCTTTCATTCCTATTTCAGATTTGGTTGTATATATGATGATTGGCAGAATGCTAGTTGGAGGCCACATACATTGACACCTGTATTCCTTTTACGTAACCTTTCATAACTAGTAAGTATCTTTTTACCAAACCATCATTGGAAAAATAAACCAGAAAAAGATAGTAGTAATTAACCGGCAGGAAGAGGACCGACCATAATTTACTTTCCCTTCGAAAGATAAGTTTTCCCAGACTTTTGACCGACAAAAGCTCGAATTAACATAATAGATGAAAGATCTCTACTGATCCCCTCGAGTGAAGGTGAAGTTAAAATATTTCTATTTTTCCTTGAGGAATTAATTGTAAAGTGTCATTTCTATCATCCGGTTCAGTTGGAACGAGGGAATAAGGAAAAATCTTCCATAAGTTCGTGAACATATAGGGAAAGAGGGAAAATTTGCACTATTCCAATATTATAAGACAACAATCCATCCCTTTTAATTTATGTCATGATATTTGATTAGGTATGGAATTTACAAAAAAATAAAAGATTTATTTAATGTTATGACCTTAAATATATATCATGATATTTATGTTGGCTATGAAAGTATACCATTAAGGGTAAATAAAAATAATAATTTAAAATTAAATTATTTTTAAATATAACCCAATAGAAAAAAATAGTTCACATAAGATGAAACAGATGGAATACAGTAGCATATTCTATCATGCTAGAAAAAAGATATAACAGTGGAGTAATTAATACCACAAAAACATGAAATAAAAGAAAATTGCTTTGGAAAGCTCCATTATTTTTCTTTGTAATTTTTTTCGGATTCTTTTTTTTAAAATTTATTTTTGGCCAGTGGCCAAAGTAATTACAAACAGCAGTCTAAATTACAAAATATATACACTGATTATATATATACTCTCCCCTCTCTCTATATATATACCTTTTCCGGTTATTATTCTTTTGGACGGCACAAAAATATAATTATCCCATTTATTTCATATACTACGTTCTATCGGCTCAAACCCAACCCAGAAAAAGGGGTCATTTTCTAGTTTAAGTCCCACATGCACATAATAGAGAGGAGACATATCAGGTATTTAAAATTTAGGCCAAGACCATGTTGTGTATCCAGTTGTGTGATGTGTTTTTCAAATAAATGAGTTCATTTAATCTTCCGTGTCAATAATATACGAAACATCAAAATCAAATGGGATTCCTCCCCTTCCTTTCAATTATTATAATAATAATTAAAACCTTCAAAGTTTTAGCTCATTTTAAGCCTAGTTCTTTTTTGATATTTCAATTTTTAGCAACAAGGGGGTAAAACTGTAGAGATCAGATGACGATGCCATTTGTCAATGTCAACCAAATAATTGAGGCTATGATGATTAGCTTTTTGGCCCTGCATGATTGGGAATGCTTCAACCCCAATCCATGCAAACTAAGCAAAAATTGATATGTTCGCAGCCAAAAGGCTATCATATCAATTCTCTGTGGTTGCTGATATTTCCTTTGTTGCATGTGGTGATCCATCAAATTCCGAAGCTTGGTGGAGCCCTAAAATCATATGATGGCCTGAAATTTTTTAACATGTGGCTTCTTTTGCCATGGCTGACCTGGTACCCTTTTCATCCTCACAAAAAAAAAAAAAAAATTATTTCCTGATTAATTCTGTTTTTCCCCTTAGAATACGAAAATTATGATGATGCGTGTATTTTTAGAATACGAAAATTTATTGCCATGACTACTGTTTGACTTGAATCTCTCTCATCACATATATTGCCACGAACAGACGGCAAAAAGTTAAGCTATAAGGAGACATTAATGAGGATTTCTAGGGAACTTTCGGAATTGTCACGTTCACTTATTAATCCAACGTAAACAAGGTTCGCGAGTTTTTAATTAACATAGAGATGGCAGTAAAAGTTGACAGTACAAAAGCGCATACCACTTTCCCATTTATTCAAGAGCTCGAAATTCCTTCTTTTTCTTCTATTGTTTCTTAGGTGAAGACCTTCTTGTAAGTTTACAGTAAAATTACGCCTTTTAGCTTTGTGCTTTGTGTTCCATCTATGCGTGTTTAACGGGCGGGCTGGGACGGGCTGGACACAAAAAAAATCAGCCCGTCTATTTAACGTTGCGGGTTGTTAGCGGGCTATACTTTTTCGGGTTTTTTTTTTGTCCGTCCGGGTTCGGGCTTAGCGGGTTGTTAGCGGGCTGTTAGCGGGCCGTGAATTTTTATTTTATTTTTTTAAAGTAAATTTTATTTTTCTTATTCGATGTTATTGTTACTTAAGTGTTTGCAAACCTTTAACGCTTAGAATTAAACTTTGAAGTTTAAAATTTAAAATTTGAAATTTGAAATTTATAATTTTAAAATTAAAATTTAAAAGTAAGTGGCTACAAAAAATTATTTAATAAAACTTATATTTAAGGATCAAGCTCCGAAGACTTTTATTTGATATTTTTATTGAATAATATATAATACTTCAAATTAAGTTGCAAGTTCTTTTTTGATTTTGTTATTTTTGAACTTGCAAATTAAAAGTTTACAACAATTATAAAAAAAAAAGTACATCACATGCTTTGCATCATTTTTGTAAGTTCATCCATGTCAACATGAGGTTCTTGATTTCCGGCATTGGTTGAATCAGAACCATAAACCATTATATCTCCAATTTCTTGGTCCTCCGCTTCATCTACCTCGTCACGACCTTGATTTCGTCGTTCTGATCTTATCCAATCTCTGAAGCAGACTAGAATTTTCAAAGCGTTGTTACCCAATGAATGACGGGTATCTCCTTGTTGGTGCCTTGCTTGGCTAAATGCGCTCTCTGATGCGACTGTTGAAATCGGCACATTTAGCACGTCTCGAGCCATGGCCGAAAGAACAGGAAATTGATTTGAGTTGCTCCTCCACCAACCCAGTGGTAGAAATTCCTTTGTGCGGGGCTCTGCTGACATTTGCAAGTAGAATTGAAGTTCATCAATATTCCTGCTACTGGTTTGTTGATGCTCCCCAATTGTAGACCAAATCAAATAATCTTCAACACCATCATTATCATCCAAAGCACTGGTCCCAGATGTTGAAACTGAACTTGAAGGAATATTTGCATCTACAGTAGAAGAAGCATCAACAATGTTAGCATAATCCATATAAGAATATAAAGCAGTGATTAATTGGCGATTAATTGGCCATTTTGATAGAAGGGTTTAAAATAGCACCAATTAGGTAAATAGGGAGAATTGGGTAAAAATATTTTTTAAACTTATCTAGCATAGATTCAACAACAGAAGTATATCCTTCTTTCTTCTTCAAATTATGTAGTAAAAGAGAAATTTCAGCAATATAAACTAAACCATTTGCAATAGTAGGATAATAAGCTCTAGAAAACTCAAGTATAGTCACATAAAATTTTTGTAAAAACTTTACAACATCTTCAATGACATCCCAAGTTCTAGATGTTAACAAACGGCTAGGATGGGTACAATGAGAATTAGCAACTTCAGTTATAGGCATTCTATATTTATAACAATATTTTAAGAATAAATAAGTATAATTCAACCTAGTAACTATTTCTTCAGGCACGAGTCTTGATTTTAGTACATAATGTAGACATTTTTCTTTAAATACATTTAATCTAGCACTTCTATTATTTCCTTGAATTACACCAACAACTCTTCTAACTAAAGTGATATCATCTCTAAATAATTCAAGGCCACTCTTCACAATCAAATTATAAATATGACATGCACATCTAACATGAAATATTTCAGGAAGTGGTGGGTGTAGATGCAATTTTAATATTGTAATAGCAACATTGTTGTTAGAAACATTATCAAATGACACACACAAAATCTTTTCTACAAGATTATAAAATATAGCAACTTTATGGATAATATTACTTATAAATGCACCAGTATGACTTTGATCTTCATCATATTTAAAAACAATAATACGTTTTTGCATACAAAAATTATCATCTATCCAATGGCATGTAACAGTCAAATAATCATTACCATTTACAGCATGACCAATATCAGAAGTAATAGAAATTCTACAAGAAAGACTGGCGAACAAATAACGTATATATGTCTGATATTGTCCAAAAAGCCTAAAGATATCAGCTCTACAAATACTTTTAGGAATACCTTTAAACAAAAGGTTATAAATTCTTTGAATATAAGTAACAAGATATGGTGAAGCAGCAAAACTAAAAGGTAAACAACCTAAAATAATCATTTTATCTAATTCTTTCCGATCTTTCTTAATATCGTATTTACCCATTAACCCTCCAGTACCCGGGTTAAGTTTTTGTTGCCCATCTTCCTCATCTACTCCCCAATCAAGAGGATGGTTGTCTACCATGTGCCTACGAAGTTGACCCGTTCCCCCTCCCTTACCGGTCTCATGTTTATAAATATCCTTATAAATTCTACATCTTACATAATTTTTATCTTCTTCTAGTCTGTCAAAAAAATTCCAACACTTACTTCTTAATCTTCTATTCTTCTTAATAGGGAGGGGAGGCCTACTTGTATTACCACGACTTCCACCCCTAATATTTTGAGTTTGACTAGCATTACCAGGTGTAGCTGGTGGTGTTTCAAGATTATTAGGTGATGGAAATGGAATATCATCTAAATTATCATCTAAATCATCATATATACTATAATTTTCTTGAAGTCCCTCATAATCTACATTTAAATTTTTACGTGAACTTTCAGAAATATGTGTAAAGCTACTAGAAGAACAAGCACCACCTCTTCATCTTTTGAAAGTTTTCTTACTACCACCTCTACTAGTGCACGCTTTTTTGGCTGCTTTAAATATATCCATTATGTAAATTAAATTAATAATTGTAAATAATAAAATAAATGTACACCAAAGAAGAGAAAGATATAGAACGTGTACCGGAATTCCGGATGCCGCATAAAATTTGATATCAAAAACCAAACTTCAATTGATAGATCGATACTTGATAGTTGATACCACACTTCACTTGAATACTTGATATTTGATAATAATAATTTTATAATGGCTAAACTAAATATTTGATGAAACTTGAAATAATAAGTAATTGAATTTAAGAACAATAATCAATAATATCAAGAGAGAATTAGAGTAGTAAGAGAGTGAATTGTGAGAAAAAATGAAGAAGAAGGGGGGCTATTTATAATTTTTAAAAGGTTAAAATTATAATTTATCAAATACTAGGGGTGTTTGGGCTATTTTCTTAAAGGGGTAGGCCGAAATGACCATTTCTGCAAAAAGGGCCGTTGTCCAACGGTCATATTTGAATTTGACCGTTGGCAAAAAATAAAAAATAAAAAATAAAAAAAATATTAAAATTCGGGTTGAACCGGGCTGTAGCCCGTTAACAACCCGTTAACGGATTAACGGGCTTAGCGGGTTCTGGTGCACCGGTATCAAAAAAACTATTCGTTTGAAACCCGCTCCCCACTCAACCCGTCCCAGTCCGTCCCCACGCTATAGTACTGGGCTGACCCGGGCTGAATCGGGTTGTAAACAGGTCAGCGCAGCCCGATTAACAGGTATAGTTCCATCCGATGTGGATACTGAAGCTCCCAATCTCAATTCAACCGAAAGGCTGAAAAGGAAATTACAAAATAGGAACAATGTTATAAAATAAAGATTAAAAGTAAACAAATCAGAAGCAATTATAGGAAAATATTGATATATTATTCAACTTCAACTGATGTACATAATGAATTGAAACTTTCCCTATTTATAAAAGAAAGGAAGCAGCAGTGAGGCTTTTAAGGAAGCAGCTGCGAGGCTTTTCAGGAAGCAACTGCGAGGCTTTTTTGGAGCTGCTTGTAAGCTGTTTGAATGAGCTGCTCGCAACCTGCATGTTTATTAAGAAGCCATAGCAAGTCATTTTATTGAGTTTCTTGCAACCTGCCTGCATCAGCTACTTGCGACCTGCTAGCTTCTTATAGGTAAACTCTAATGGAGTGCTAAATATATAATCTTCTTCGGGAAGATCATGTACAACAGAGTATTAAACAAATATACTTTTTTAGGAAGATTATCTACAGCGGAGTATTAAATTGACATCCACAATATAATATTTTTATAACACTCCCCCTTGGATGTTCATTATTAGATAATGTGCCTCATTAAAATTTTACTAAAAAAAAATCATGTGGTAAAAATCCTAGTGAAGAAAAAAGAGTACACATATCTAGTAATACGTATTGTTAGCTTCCTCATTAAAAACCTTACCAGAAAAATGAAATGAAAAAATCATGGTTAAGGGAAAAAGAGTACAACGCGTATTTTACTCTTGATAAATTAAAGACATTATTTTAGATATCTTAATCTCCTTATTCTAATCCTGTATACCATCTCGTCTCGAAAGTTGCACTTGGAAAAGATTTGGTAAACAAATCAGTGAGATTGTTACTTGATCGAATTTGTTGCACATTAATATCGTCATTTATCTGATAAAGCTTGTAGAATAACATGATATGATGGCGTTCAAACTTGCAAATAGATAACTTGTCTGGGTCATACTTTATGTTGATAAGATGAATGACTTGCAGATGCATAACTAACAAAACCTTAATAATATTTGTTAGAACAAACCATTTCATATCAATAGTTTTTTAAAGACCTTTCTATGCTTCATGCATTTTTATCCTTTAGAGAAAATTTTGACAAGTAAGCTATATAAATGGTATGTGGTGATATCTATTATCGTCTAACTGGCGTGACATCTTCCGGTGTCTGGACTGTTGGTCTGATAATGTGACGACCTGATAGGTCATTTTGAGTACTAGCTTTAATTTTAGTATTCTGAGACCTATCATAGCTTTACTTGATGTTTCTTGATTTGTGTGCGTGGTCCGTTTTGCTTTTCAGAAAGCTTTTACGTAAAATTTTGAAGAATAAGACTTGAGTTGACCACGGTCAACATTTTTGGTAAACGATTTCGAATCGGTATTTGATGATTCCAGCAGGTTCGTATGATATTTTTGGACTTGTACGCATGTTTGGTTGGGGTCCGGGTGACCCGAACGCATTTCAACGCGTTATGTGAAAAATTATGAAAATAAGTTTTAAAGTTGAAATTCTTGAATTTTGATAACCGATTCTTGTTATTTTGTTAATTTTGGTGATTTGAGGTAGCGAGCAAGTTTGTAGGATGTTATTACACTTGTGTGCATGTTTGGTTTAGAGCATGAGGGGCTCTGGTAAGTTTCAGAGGCATTGCGGATTGATTCAGACCATGGGTAACAACTTTCTTTAAAAATTTGTGAAATCCGAGCATGTTGGCCCGGGGGTGAATTTTAGGAATCTTGCAATCTAGGTTGGGTAATAACTTAAATGGTGGAAGTATGAACTTTTGAGCATAGATTGATTAGCTTATGTAATGTTTGACTAGCTTTGAGTCGTATGGCATAAAATTTGGAGGTTTGAGCACGTTATTGAATTGGGAAGTAGGATTTGAGACAAGGTAAGTTTCCTTTCTAACCTTGTAAGAGGGAATTAACCCCATAGGTAAATTAAATAAATTTTTGTACCTAATTGTGGGGAGGCAGGGGGGGAGGGGGTAGGGGCTACGTATGTACGATGTGGCGAGAGTCCGTACGTAACTACTATTATGCTATTGTACGAGTAGTTTAGGACCCGTATAATGCTATACTTGGAATGTTTGTGCCCTCACTTGCTGATATAATCACTTAGTCATGATATAAATTGACAAAAGGATGTTATAAGGTTAAATTCACTTACTTGAAGGTTTGTATGAGATATATGACTGTAAATGAGAAACTTGTGTTTTTCTTTGAAATAATTGTTATTTGTGGATTGGGCCGAGCACCTCGGTAGTAAATAGATGCATATATGGTTCGCGTCGTTCGATCCTCAGGCAGTGCACAATTTAAATATTTGGTTGGATCGGGCCGTATGACCTCGGCTTAATTGCGCATGTTAATTATTTGGAATTCTCCATGATTTATACTGCTCAAATTCCTTGAAATGTAAGTTGTTAAATGATATGACCGAAATTGAAATATTAAATTTATGAAAGAAGTACTTATCTCTTCCCTTTATTGAACTGACCGAATTATTCATGGTATCTATACTTAGCATAACACTTTAATTACATCATTATTGGTCCTAGTAGGTGTCAAGCCGACCCCTCGTCACTACTTCTTCGAGATTAGGCGGGATACTTACTGGGTACATATTGTTTATACACTCATACTATGCTTCTGTACTTAATTATACAGGATCTGAGACTGGTGCATCTAGTTACCCGCTCGGCGCGCATACCTGATCTTGGAATGAGACTTCACGGTGAGCTGCCCCTTCTGAGCCGTTTAGCAGCATGCCAGAGTTTCTCTTTTGATTTTATCTGTCTATTCTATTTCACACAGTAGGATAGTCATCTTTTGTATATTCTACTAGTTTCCCACACACTTGTGACACCAGATCTTGGCACGTGTTAGTAGACTTTGATTATTGGGTTGTAATTCAATAGTTATATCTGCTTTTAGATGTTTCCGTTTGTTTGCCTAAAAAAATCATTTATTTATCAAATACTTTAAATGTAAGTAAAGCTAAATATTGGAATTGCTTAATAAGCAATAAACAAAAAAAATGAGAAATCACTAAGTTGTTCACTGTTGGCTTGTCCAGCAACGGTGCTGGATGCCATCACCACCTGATATGCAATTAGGTCATGACAACAATGGTATCAGAGTACTAGGTTCACGTAGGTCTCACAAGTTATGGGCAGTTCGAATAGTCTTGCGGATTGGTGCGGAGATGTCCGTACTTATATTCGAGAGGCTATAGGTTATTAGGAAACTACTCTTTATTCCTCTCCTATCGTGCAATTGATGGTACACTAAGTTGCTTTCTTCTATTCTCTCACAGATGGTGAGGACACATACGATGGATGTTCCTGAACCGGGAGGAGCTGCTCCCCCCATTGCTAGAGGCCGAGGCAGAGGCCGGGGGAGGGCACCGGCCCGAGGTAGGGGACGAGGGCGTCCTAGAGCTGCCCTAGTACAACACTAGCAAATCTAGTGGAGGATTCAATTATTGAGGAGCAGGGCGAGGTTCCTGCCACAGAGCCAGCCACGGTAGATTTCATGATAACACCGGGCTTTTAGGAGGTTATGGGTCATATAATGCGATTCATAGACACCATGACTCATGCTAGTTTATTTCTAGCAGAACCAGCCACATCTCAGGTAGGAGGGGGAGCACAGACCCCTACTGCTCAGGCTCCCGGGCACGTAGCTGCGGTACATCAGACTCTGGGTGCACTACACGTGGGCTGAGCCCAACCAGTTGCGGTGGCTACACCTGAGACTAGACCGACTACGGACGGCGATCCGTAGTAGTTATTGGATAGATGGACTAGATTACACCCTTCTGTCTTCGGAGGCGAGCGTCATGAGGATGCCCATGATTTCATTGATAGGTGTAGGGACAAACTGCACAAGATGAGGATACTGGAGTCTCATGGGGTTGACTTCACTAAATTCTAGTTGGAGGGTAGGGCCCGTAGATGGTGGCAGTCTTATCTTCTTGAGTCTCATGAGGATGCGAGGTTTTTTGAGTTGTCTCGCCATGCACTTATGATACTTCCTACGGAGGCAGAGAGAGTGTAGAGGTTTGTTGCGGGGCTGCACTCCGGTATTAGGGCCAATATGGCCCGAGAGGTTGAGATGGGGACTTCCTATCAGCTGGTGGTAAAGAGGGGGAGAGAGCAGATGCAGCAGGACAAGAAGGCCCATTTCTTTAGAGAGTTTAGAGGTGCCCTGGCTAGGGGCAGAGGTCAGTTTGGGAGGGGTCAGCCTAGCAGGCCTCATATTCATCACCACCACCACCTCGAGGTGCTCCAGTGCTCCCCTATTTCAGCGCCATGCCAGAGAGTTCTTACCGCCCACCAGCCACCCAGGCTTCTTCTAGCTCCTATTTTAGTGCCATGCCGGATAGTTCATACTGCCCACCGGCTATTCAGGCTTCTTCTAGTGGGTCGACATGCCATTAGGGTCAGACATCAGGGCAGCAGATCGCTGCACCGAGGGGGATGTTTCGAGTGTGGAGATTTCAGTCAGATGAGGAGATTTTGCCCCAGGCTTCGGGGCAAGGCAGTGCAATAGGGCCAGCAGCCTATGATTTCAGCACCGGCTGTCCGGCCACCATGAGGCGGAGGGTAGGCTGGTAGGGGCCGTCCTAGAGGTGGAGGTCAGTCAGCTACTGTTCAGTCAGGTGGGGGCCAGCCCATTGGCGCTTCAGCCAGATTCTATGCTCTTCCGGCCAGACCAAATGCATTGGCCTAAGATGCCGTGATCACATGTATTATTTTTGTATGCAGTTGGGATGCTTTGGTATTATTTGATCTAGGGTCTACCTATTCATATGCGTCTTCTCTGTTTGCTTCTTTTCTGGATATTCCTGGTGAGTCCTTGGGTACTCATGTTTATGTGTTAACTCCTGTGGGCGATTCTATGTGGTTACATTCTGTGGTTACGAGACCAGGCCGGACCTTCTATTGCTTGATATGATCGACTTTGAGGTCATCCTGGGCATGGACTGTTTATCCCCATATCACGCCATCCTAGATTGTCATTCCAAGACTATTACCTTAGCGATGCCAGAATTAACGAGATTGGAGTGGAAGGGTTCCTCCATTATTACAGCTAGTCGGGTCATCTCTTTTTTGAAGGCTCAACATATGGTCGAGAAGGGTTGTTTGGCTTATCTAGCTTATGTTCGGGACTCCACCGCAGAGTCTCTAATGATTGATTTAGTGTCAGTAGTCTGGGAGTTCGCCGATGTGTTTCCTTCTAACCTTCCATGCATGCCGCCAGATCGCGATATTGATTTCTATATTGATTTGGCTCCAGGTACCCAACCTATGTCTATCCCACCGTACCGTATGGCTCCGAAAGAATTGAAGAAGTTGAAGAAGTAGCTTGAGGAGTTGTTAGCAAAGGGGTTTGTGAGACCAAGTGTATCACCTTGGGGTGCACCAGTGTTATTTGTGAAGAAGAAAGATGGGACTATGTTGGTGTGCATTGATACCGCCAGTTGAACAAGGTTACTATCAAGAACAAGTAACCGTTGTCGCGTATCGATGATTTGTTCGACCAGTTATAGGGCGCTAGGGTGTTTTCTAACATCGACTTGAGATCAGGTTATCATCAGTTGAATATTCGGGACTCGGATTACAAAATCATGTCTAGATTTATGATTTCTCATTTGAAAATGATGACTCATTCTTGATTTGTTGACCTGTGTCATTTAGCTGTAGTCATTCCTTACTCTCATGAGCAAATTCATCCGCATATTTATTTCTTATATCATTATGAACCATATATATATATATATTATCTAACATGCTGCATATGAATTCAGTTATATGAGTGAAGTTATGGCACTGTAATACATTCTGTGCGGGTTGATGTGATTATGGTGTTGTGAGATATTTTGGCACACTAAAATATATGAGCGAATTGATGATACTGATTATTGAACTATTATAATAGTAGCGCTTAGATATTGGCTTGATACTTACTGAGTATATTGGGTTGGTTAGACTTGATACTTACCGAGTATGTTGGGTACGTTGTACTCATACTATACTTATGCATATTTTGTGCAGATCTAGGAATCGATACAAGTGGAGTCCAATAGGGTGCTTAGTTACTAATTTTGGAGAATCAAGGTAATGCTGCTTGCTCGACCGTAGACCCTTGAAGTCACATTCTTTACATATTATCGATGTTATTTTATCCAGACAGTACTATACTTATTTCAGACCATGGTTTTTGATACTTTTATAAGCTCATGTACTAAGTGACAGATCTGAGAAAGTTGTGTAACTTTGTACTTCAATATTAAATTCAGACTTATCCATGATATTGATATTATTTAGACTTATTATATCCATGTATAGTGGGTTGTATAGCATTTGTTCAATGATTTGACCGGTCGTTTTGAGAATTAGATCCCCATTTCCCTATTTTCTACTTCTCGTATGTTCATTTTATGATTTATGACTTATGGGGTTGGTCTGATTGATTTCGGAAAGGTTTGAAAGTAAATTGGAACACTTAGCTATATTTTTGAAAGCCTAAGTAGAGTTGACCAAGGTTTAACTTTCAAGTAAACAACCTTGGAATTGAGATTTGATGTTTCCAGTAGGTTTGTGTGGTGATTTTTGTCATGGTCATATGTTTGGATTTGGATTTGGAGATTCCTAGAAGGTTTTGACTCTATTTGTCGAAACATGGCAATTTGAAGAACTGGAGAGTTCTTAAGTTCGATCGGCAGTTGTCTTATGGGCTAATGAGCTCTGATTGTGGTTTTATAACTTTGAATAGGTTCACTTGATTTAATGGAACTTGTGTGCAAAGTTTGATTATAGTGTGGAATGTCAAAGTGTGACTCGGATCCATTTAGTGAAGTTGGGATGTTTGAAAGCTAATAGATAGATTATATCTTTGATTCTTGGTTTTGTTGTTGTTTTTGATGTTTTGAGACTTTGGACAAGCATCATTGTTCCCCATGTTCCATTGAGCTGATAGCCTACTTTGATGACTCTCAACCTGTCTATCGGGACCTGCGGTCATGAAATACAGCATCCCCAGTCAAAAGGGTCGTCAGTACAAATAATGTACTGAGTATATAAGGAATGAAAATCAGTAATTAATAGACATAAGAGAAACATGTAGTAAAAGACTCGACATGTAAGTCTGAATAGCTCTGTGAATCCTTTAATACTTATAATGTCATGCATATGCGTATAAATATCATATAGGTATATGCGTTCATAACATCATCAAGCCTTTGAGGGCATCCCATCATATCATCTCAGCCATTGCGAGCAAATCATCAACGTGTACCAGTTGATCAGGTGGTGGTGCATATATAATGCCGTAACCCATATCCCATATATATATATATATATATATATATATATATATGCATGTATAACGCCATCTTGTCATGGTTCAATGTGCATGTATAAATGAATTCAATGCATGAGAAGTACGTCAATAAAATCTCTCGGAAATAAACTTTATCAACTTACGTATTTTCTGAGACCGATGAACAAACGATAGAATAATAAGACACATGGAGAATCAAGAAAATTGGTATCTCTAGCATTTCTATGAATAGAGTCATTTATAAAAGTTGTGCATTTGCTCGTTTTGTTTTTATGGTATGGATCATGCCAAAAAAAACAAGGGATAGCCTTAAGATACCTGAACCGATTCTCTTGACAATCCCTCTAACACATGTCAATTGCGACAACACGTAACGGCGGATCAAAGTAGGGGAAAAACCGTCTGATATTCTTGAGAAAGATTGTACCGTACTCCCTTAGAATCGCGACTTCACGATACTATAGTTCATATGAGTTGTTGAGCTCCATTTTTTTACTTACCAAATCTTAGCATCATAGTTTAATAAAATTAGAAGATCTCTTTGAAGTTGTGAGCTCCTTCTGTACTTGATATCTAGATACAAGCATCATTATTTGATTTTTGAGAAGTCTTATTATAGTGATGGGCCCCACTTTGCAAGATGACTAAGCCACTAAACTCACCAATTTTTTTCCGCCTTGAAATGTGACTTAAGAGTCACAAATTGAGCTGCCACGTTAAGGGTTTATCCAAAAGCCTTAATTAATCACCCACCAATTCTTAATTAGCTTGTTAATCTTCCATTAATCAATTACCCACATAATTAAGAATTATCTCAAATTACGTAAAATACTACTCACTTTTAATACACTTTATAAATATTACTATCATGGTCATGTGGTACCTTGTATGGCACTAGTCCATAAATACGAGGTATTGTAGCTTGGATTGTATTTTACCTCAAAATGTCAAACTTCGACGAAATTCATTTTCTTCGATTTACTTACCCTCTCACCTACACGAATTTACTCATCACTTGTTTGAAATAGCATAATGCTTATAATCTCAAAATAATCTCATTCCCGAACTTACGTCGATTAACTTACGACAAAACTTTAACATATGAAAATGCGGGATGTAACATCTCATTTCCGAGCTTCCATCAATTCACTTATGACGTATTTTCACGTACGAAAATATGGGGTGTAATACCGAGGCCCAAGGTTGACTTTTTTTGACCTTTTGAGATTTGATTAAAGATTGAATCTTTTGTTGTGGAATCATTTCCAAAGGCTTTTATAGACTTATTTAAGTAATATTTGACTAGATTTGAGTCGTTTGGAGGTGGATTTGAAAAGAAAAACAATCTTGGAAGGTTGAAGGTGTTCTCGAGTGGAGGTTAGTCAATTGTCTATCCTTGTATAAGAAAATTCTCCCTGTCGGTGATCTATTTGCCATTTGTTACTTTATTTAAGTGCCACGTATATGTAAGGTGAAGAGCCTATATGTGTAGCTAGGTTGTGACCATAGCTGGTCAAAATTATGCTTAAGATATGCCTTATTTGGACCCTATGAACTGCCTATCCATGTTTCTTTGATTCTATAACTACGTGATGGATCTTAATCATGATTAGATACCATGCTACGGTTCTGACTTATTGATTTGAACATAATGGACTTCTTTCACCGTGTTGAGCCTTCTAATTTAGTTTTAGTGACAAAATTGCTTATTTGATTTATAATTTATTGGTTATTGGCTTACTTACCTCTTGTTGATACCATGATCGGACATAAGAATGTAAAATAAAAATATTTAAACCTTTATGAAGAGCTAAATTACATGATTAGACATAACAATCTCTTATTTATGTAAATATTCATCTATATTTTATTATAATGTCCTAGTGCATCCTTTGGTTATATCATCTCATATGCATAAACATGAGTTGGAGAGTTGGATGTTGAAGAAAGTTGAGGAAGAGTTGGAGAGCTGGATATTGAGGAAATATGAGGATTGGTACTAAGGCCATTCTGAGCGGATATTGGTTACTAATTAATGATCACATTATGATTGGATCGGATTGCACACTGCAACACCACTTGGATATGGATTCGTCCCTTCAAAGTCAGGTGGTTACCCATGTTACTTTTAGCTCTGTGATTGCAGGCACCCAGAAAGATGCTCGGTTTTGACACTTGGCTAGTGTCAAGTATATGGTATTATGTTGTGAGGTAATAAGATATTATGACCCATTTTGTCGTATTGAGTTATAGCTTTTTGTTCATGATTTGAGACTTTGAATAGATTCGTTTGATGATTTATGATTTGTTCGTTTTGATTTTTCGAAAAGTTTAGATGTATTGTTTATAAAACAAATCTTGATTTTAGAGCTTTGATAGTGTTGGAGTTGACCACGGTCATAATTCTTGGTAAACGATCTCGGATTGGTATTTTAAAAATTTTGGTAGATTCGTATGATGATGTTGGAATTGTACGTATATTTGACTGGGGTCCCTGGTGATCCAAGGTTGTTTCAGAACTTATAGTTGAAAGATAGAAACGTGAATTATGAACATTTGAAAATTCCTGAGTTTTTATGTTTGATTCTTGATTTTAGATATTATTTTAATATTTTGAGTTTGCAAGCGAGTTTGGGTAAGGTTTATATACTTGTTGAAATGTTTGGACTAGGGCCTGGGGGATCCGGTGAGCTTCCGAGTGGTTTCAGACCATTTTTGGCCTGGGTGAGACAGTTGATCTGCTGGTGTTTCTTAGTATTTCGTGATTGTGGAGCTTGTATCATGATTGTGTATGAGGATTGGGGTTGGGGGAAGGTTATTCTTTGCATTCACGTAGCTAGTCCTGCGATCGCATTGTACCTTCTGGCACTGGATGAAATGCTCTACACGATCATGATGGGGGTTTAGCGATTGTGTAGAAGGAGTTGGGGGCTAAGGACATTTGTTCTTCATGGACACGACAAATACAATCACGAATGAGTAGGATTCCAGGCCATCTGGGGGCAGTGGGATTTTCCATTTGTGAATGTGTAGGGTGTATCATGAACGCAAATGCTTGACTGGGGATTGCCTTATTCGAACGCGAAACTAGCTTCGCGAGCGCAGTGTTCATTGGCCATTGGCCTTCGTGAACATATGTTACCTTTGCGAATGCAAAGAAGGGAGTTCACATAGTTATAAATAGTGCTTAAAATCGGGATTTAGCCTCTTTTATCCATTTTTGAGACCGAGCTCACAGATTTGGGAGATTGTTTAGGGGATTTTTACCCCAACTTCAAAGGTTAGTAATTTTAACTTAGTTTTTGTTTATTTCCATGATTTTCCTTTGATTTTTACCTTTTAATCTAGAAATTTTAAAGTGTAGAAATTAGGGTTGGGAAAAAACTTGTAAGAGCTATTTTTTGAGATTTGGACCTTGATTTGAGGGCCGATTTTGATATAGATCACATATATGTACTCAACACTTAACCCATTTCTCGGCCTCGAGCAATAAGACTACATTTCATAGAGACAAAGTTTTTATGTAATTCTCTGAACTCATCATACCAAGAATATTTTAAACAGACTAAGCACCCCACTGTAAAGTCATAGCCTCAAGGCTTAACTCAAAGAACCAATTTTTATAAATTTGCTCGCTTACTCTAATACAGAAGTCAAGGATATTACCACTCATTCGCAAGTCACGTGCCTTCACACAAACAATATACAGTAGTTCCATACACAATAAAGTTGAAGAACAATTAGAAACTCAAGATAAAAAGAATTCACTCACCCTCAGAAATTAAATTCATGTACCGCAAAAGACGTACCATAGGCTTGCTCGTAGTGTAATACTTTACTAATTTGAGCTTTTTCCGTCAAGGATCAAGCAGGTCTTTGTTTTAGTTATAATGTAGGTTGCAAGACGGGAAGGATATATTTGGATATAGTGGCTACACCTCCCTAAGCACTTTAATACATATACATTAATAGTTCAAACCCCACGCTTGTGTTGAACCACACCCCAACCTTCACAAAAATAATAGCACCAAACTCCTAATTGCATTCCAATATGAGAATAACCACTAGCAAGGAATCAATTTGTTTTCTATCTAACATATACAAGCACTAACTCTTTTTTTTTCTTTTCTTCTTTCTAAGTTATGACTTTTCTCCTTCTACTTTTTTTTCTCGCAAATTCACTTCTTTTCCCTATAAGTGGTTCTCATAATTCTTTCAAAATAGTGCACCTTTATGCTTTTTTTACAGTTCCACTCGAAAATCCAACCATACCTCCACTTGACCTTTAACAAGCTCATAGTACTTCAAGTGCTCAAGAGATGTCAAAGGTTCAAATAAATTATCCATTCAAACATAGGGTCAGACTTGTAATATGGTTGCTAAAGAAATAGGATTACAGGCTCAAAGAGGCTAACTAGGATACATACAATTAGATGGGTAAGAAGCATATATCTGGCTCGACAAAGAAATGTATCACTTTCTAGACTGAACAAGATAATAATTTCTCGTTGTACACATGCGAGGCAAGTTGTAGACATTAAATGAAATGCACAGAATATCAACAAACAACCTCACTCACACATTGGCACATAACTCACTCAAGATCGGAACTATCCCGACTCTCAAGTCAAAACAGTTAAGCAAAAGACATCATTTTAAGAACTTATACATGAGTCAAGAATTTAGACTAGGTGTCACAACTAAGGCACCCACTGCTCTCAAGGTACAACAAAGTCATGAAAGATTTCTTCTATCTAGTGCGATGACACAAGACTATCTACTCCTATAAAAAGGAAAACTAACTAACTACACCTGGTTCAAGAAAAACCCTTGGAAAAGAACCACGACACAAAAAAAAACCAAGGAAGAATTATTACACTATCTAAGAAAGTAAACTAGAAATAAAAGACTTTTTTAGTTTTTTGTTTCGACCTTAATACCTCAATAAAAGTCTATTTTTTTTTAAAGAACAATAACGAAAACACACCCAAAGATTGTAACACCCATGGCTTGTGCATGCATGTATCAATAAAGGTGGTGGGGAGGTCATTGAACTAGTATGGGTAAACTATTGAGGTTTGATTGGTTGTGGGGTGAAGGAGATCCTATAAACAAACCTTGTAATCAAATCGCACACATAGTGCTCGATAAAATGCCTAAATGAACTAAACCCATAAAACTCTCCCTAATTATGGTTCAACTTTGTCATGTCTCTAATAAGATTTAAGTCGCTAGGAGTTTCAGAACGTTGTAATAATTTAAAGAAAGCTCAAGCGAGGTATGTTGGCTAAACTTTTCTCATAGAATCAAATTCCATGATGTTCTCGTAAGTTCAAGTGTGATTGGTCCAAGTCCGTATTTCTCATGTTCTGAGTCATTTTTAATAGATTCGATTATTCCAAATAAGCTTTGTGTTGAAAGATAATACTTCAAATGTGTTCCAATTGCTCCTATCATGTTATGCCCCTTCAGAAATTTATTCAAGCATGGTTTATGTATCAAAATGCTATGACTTTAAATTCATGTTTCGATGCAAGATTTATTATGCCTTGTTCTTGGAAGGAAAACCCAATGTGTTAGAACTCCTAATGTTCATATTCATATTTTAAGTCTTCATAGCAAATGCCCTTATTATTGATAATCTATGATGATGCCTGAAAGTGAAAGAAGCGGCTATGAGATATAACATGCGGCCATCGTGCCAAGAATGGAAACTACACTTGTGGCCAATAGTGCCAACAAAATAAAAAGAAGTGTGAATTTATGAATTGCTAAAACTCTTTTATGTAATAAATGTTTTGGGAGCATTTGTTAGTCACCAAGGAAGGGTAGGTTGAAATTGCATGTCCCAAAACTACACATGCCGTTGTAGGAGTAATTGAGAGAAAAATTCCCGTACTGATGTGTTGATATTATTCCCCTTAATTGGGATAAGATTGATGTGTAGAGATTAATCCCCTTAATTGGGATGAGATGATTGCTAGAGGAATGTGATGTCGACCCACACAGTATTGTGGTGAGACGGCTTAGCTGATCAGGCCGAGATCAAACGCCATGACGTGCACATGGTGGTGTTGTGATGGATATCGTGCTAAAATCACGGTGGTGTATTGGTACTAAAGATCTCCCAACTTAATAATATTGATATTCACTTGAAATATTATCTTTCTCTTAACTTGATGCTATTTCATTGTTTTAGGTTCTCATTGATTCTATGTTTCTGTTTCCTTGTAATGTTCCTCGACTCATTAAGAGGGTGTTTAGTCTTACATACTAGTAATATTCCATATTTACTAATGTCCCTTTTGCCAGGGGCGCGGCATCTTTAATGGATGCAGGTGGTTCCACAGTAGGCGGCATCGACCAGTGATAGTGGTGCACCCTCTCCTCAACTGACTTGGTGAGACGCATTTCATATCGGGGTCTTCTATCTTTTGCTCCTTTTGTATAATGTTTTAAGGTATAACCGGGGCCTTGTTTACGGCACCACCACATTACTCTTTGTATCCATTAGAGTCTTTGTAGACATAGTGTGGGTTGTATCGCAATTTTGAAAAGTTGAACTAGAAATGTTGTATATGTATCACCTGTTCCCACTGCTAAACTATGAATGTGTAATGTATTTTTGAAAAATGTAAATGAAGTAGCTAATGGTAATGAAATTGGTGTTGTTCATGTGATCTTCTTATTGTCTAATTAATGGCATACATCTCCATTTTATTCATGGGTAAGGTCGAGTAGAAGGCATCAAGTTGGCTTGCTTAACTGGGGTATGTCGGTTGAGTGCCGGTCGCGCTCTCCAAGGTCGGGGCCTGACAAATATAGAAATAAAAAGAGCACACATATACTTATTTACATCCCCCACCTCACACTTTAAATTGTGGCATGTTTCCATTATACACAAGTAAAAAACAAGAGGTAAAGGAAACTCCCTTAAATTGTCTAGTCTGAGTCAAAGACAGTGTTGGGGTCTAGATTGCATGCCCGACCCCGGTGCACCCAATCATGATTAGACTCTCTTCTCTGACTTCTTTTGGTACACCCTACACTTATCATTATTGCCCTCTTCAGCTAGCTCTTTCAGAACATTCGCCTCAAAATCAGAGTATGCAGACGACTCCTCTCTAGGTGCCCTCATTATTTTCATCATCTTGAACACAACTCTTTCGGAGGGTCTTTCGAAAATAGCCTCTCTACTCCCTCGGGGTAGGGGTAAGGTCTGCGTACATACTACCCTCCCCAGACCCCACTAGTGAGATTTTACTGGGTCGTTATTGTTGTTGAACACAACTCTTTCTTCACCCACTCTTAGCATGAGCTCTCCTTCATGAATATCTAGTACCTCTCTGCCAGTTGCCAAGAAGGGTCTTCCTAAAATTTGAGGGACCTCTTTATTTTCCTTTATGTTCACCACAATGAAATCCACGGGAAATGCAAATGTATCCACCCTAACTAGTACATCTTCCACTATTCCTTCAAGTATTACTGTGGTTTGATCCGCAAGCTGCAATGACACAGGTATACATCTGATTGGTCCAATCTCTCTCAAGGTTCTTGAAAATAGACAAAGACATTAGATTAAAAGAAGCACCTAAATTACACAAAGATATTTCAAATTTAGTACTTCAAATAGGGCAAGGTATAGTGAAACTCCCTGGATCTCCACACTTTCGAGGGAGCTTATTTTGCAAGATGGCACTACATTAAGCATTGAGCTTAACCACCGATGTCTCTACCACTTTTCGCTTCTTTGATAATATCTCCTTGAGGAACTTGGAATATGTTGGCATCTGAGAGAAGAACTCCGTGAAATGTAGATTAACTTGCATATGACCAAATTGTTTATCTACCTTCTCTCTTCTTTGCCTAGGAGGGAAAGGTAAATCAGACATGTATTTGTTTTCTTCAGTCTCTTCATTACTTCTTTGCTTGTCTTTCTTCTTCCCTATTGGAAATTCATATTTATTCATCTTCTTGAGACTATCCTCTTGCTCTACCCTCACTTTACATCCTCGATTCTCATCAATTTTATGCTCCCCTACATCCGTAACTTGTTTTCTAGTCAACTCATCCTTCTATTTTGCAATAGGGTCCTCCAATACTTTGCCACTCCTCAAAGACATTGCATGAATTATTTTTCTCGGATTCTTCTCGATATCAGAGGGAAGGGTTCATGTAGACCTCTCAGACAATAAACTAGCAAACTGTCACACTTGACTCTCTATGTTTCGAATGGTTGTACCATGAGTTTCATGTCACGACCCAAATTGCAAGGCCGCGATGGGTACCCTGTTCCTTACTCAACCAAGTACCAACATAACATATCTTTCTTATCATACCATTATGGGTAAATAGGCCAGAAGGGGCATCATAAGATAAATAGAATAAAACAAAAGGGAATACTCGACATAGCACGACCCAACATGTAATACAAACTTATATATATGTCATACGGGCCTATAAGACTAAAATGATCACTCGTACACTGAACATAGGCTGACAAGGACATACATTCTCTCATATACATAATATCTGTCTACAAGCCTCTAAGAGTACATAAACGTCATAAAGGCCGGGACAGGGCCCCGCCATACCAATAAATACATGTCCAAAGCATACTGACCAAATAAGTAACTCTAGAGCAAGTGGAGTGTACCAACACCTTCCGTTGAGCTGATAGCCTACTAGGAGGACTCTCAATCTGTCTATCGGGACGTGTGGGCAAGAAACACAACGCCTCAATCAAAAAGGGTTGTCAGTATAAATAAATTACAGTGTATGCAAGGCATAAAATGCAGTATATAATAGACATGAAAGAAACATGGAGTAAAAGACTCAACCTATAAGTCTGAATAGCTCTGTGAATCACGAGACATTTATAATGTCATGCATATGTGTATAAATGTCATACCATTCATAGGTATATGCGTACATAACATCATCAAGCCTTCGAGGGCATCCCGTCATATCATCTCGGCCACAGTGGGCGAAATCATCAACGTATACCAGCTGATCAGGTGGTGATGCGTATATAATGCCATAACCTTTCCCCATACCCTATATACATATAATATATGCCTATATAACGCCATCTGGTCATTGGTCAATGTACATGTATAAATAAATGCAATGCATAAGAAGTAAGTCTATAAGATCTCTCGAAATGTCATAAGATAAATATGCCTTCGGATAAACTTTATCAACTACGTATCTTTCTGAGACCCATGAACAGAAGATATAATAATAAGGCACATGGGGAATCAAGAACATAGTCACCCCTTGTACTTCTATGAATAGAGTCATTTATGAAAGTTGTGCATTTGCTCATTTCGTTTGTATCATATGGGTCATGCCAAAAGAAAGAAGGAATAGTCTTAACATACCTCAAGTCGTCAATGCAACTCGACATAAGCTTACGACAACTAGCGCGCCAACCCTATAACAAAGAAATACATGTACAACTTAGATGGCACTAGTATATCATGCATCTCAAACGATAACTCGATTCTAAAATAAAATGTGCAGCATTTCCCCTGATATTACTGCTCCCTCAAGCCTACTATAGGAGAGACAAAAACACAATGCAACCCACAACTAGAATACAACCTACTACAATTCGGGACCTGTAATCCAACAAAAACCCCCAATATACCATAACACACCCAATCAACAAGTTATCAATTAGCTTGAAATTTCAACGACGAGCGACCAACCCACTACCCTACCACATGTGGCATTTCTCCACGTCCTTTTATCCTTCCAAAATCCATAACTCAGCAGCACAATAGGCCAACACAAGTGGACTTCAAAACAGTTCACTAAAGTGAAATAAATCAAACTCACGGCTTTCGATCTCCGTCCCGTGAGTTCTAACTATTAGGAAACGAATTTATCCACTTTCATTGATATTTAAAAGCTTAAATACCGAAATAAGGTGTTTTATTAACCATGAAGTACCTTCCAAAACTCAAACTACAAAGAAAAAAAGAGGCGGTATAATGATACTTACGTCGTAGGGATCGCTCTAATGTTATCACTTCTTGATTTCGTGAAAGGGATGTTGATCTCGCTTGGAATTTCTTGGACAAGTTCTTGAAGAGATTGAGAGTGTTTTGGTAAGTATTATCTGTATTTTGACGAGATATAAGGGGATAATACCACTTATAAGCCCACCGCCTCAATTCTCCAAGGAGGTGGGTAAGCTGCCTGCTTGGCAGCTTGAGCAGTGAACTTCGGACACTTGTAGCTCTGTACTCTGATATCGTATTGACAAACGGTTTTCAGCGTTAGAAACTAAACACATGGGAATTTAATTACACATAAATATCTCCCTTTAACTCTCAATAGATTGGGAGAAAACAGCCTCGCAACCTGGCTTATAAACCTGCCAGTTTCTCCGAAGTGCGGCGACATGACTTGGCGACCCTATTTTAAAAATCCATATTTCTCTACCCCGATGTCGTATGAATAAATTATTTGGAGCATTGGAAAATAGGTTGCAAGACCTTCATTTTTGTATGAGCTATGTCCCAAAATTATATGATAAAGCTTACGAATTTAATTTCTCAAAATAACTCGTTACAAGGCAATTCTTAACATGCTTTTTTTCCGTAAGTTAAATTCGATTTTTCCCAAACTTTATATTTTATATCCAAACAACATATATAGTAATGTTATGACTTTAGACTCATTTAAATCATTATTAATAAGTCTCATTCATCCTAACTTATTTAACTCTTTGAAAAAACTTCCTTAGCCTTGTAGAAGGATTTCATCCTTTTTGAGCTTACATCAATTGACTTACGACGTACTTTCACATACGAAAACATGGGGTATCAGTACCCCTTTTGGAACATTCGTCCTGGAATGTTGACTAATGTTCTTATCATTCTGATAACCTATAGCTCTTACAAATACATTATTACTCTCCTTGCCATCTAGGCAACTGTTCAGTGAATAAATCCAAAGGCCAGGGCATTCCCACCTTTAGGCCTCTTTCTCACACTACGACTTATGATAAGAATTCTTCCAATCTCGTAATTGTTGTTCAGGCGGAACAGAGCTTTCTATAACTTACGAAAACCATTAGCTCTCTTGTTTGATGGCCTTACTCCCGAGGCCTTACCTATTTTTATCGCCTTCTCACCCACCTTTTCTTATTTGTAATCCTATCTACCTAACACCTTGTCACTCTACCAATGTCACGCCCCAACCTCGGGAGGTGCGACTTGCGCTCAACCGAGTGAACCCGACCGAGCAAGCCTGTTAGAAACTTTCTTCCCAACTAACCCATGATATGAGAAGGCATGTTTTTATTACCTAACCAGTAGAAGGGCCATATGCATAGACATTACCAAACAACTTCATTTTGCTACTTCCTGTTAAGTTTCAAAAAGGCATACATTTTGTGATTTAGTGGAACAAAAATACAAAATACAACATAATCCGTTTGACCTTTCTAATACCCATGTACAACCCACATAACGTCTACGGAGCCCCCGACTATACCTCAAAAGTGACCACAATATAAACCAAAGGTACAATACATGAATCGAGTTCGCTAAGAAGAGGGTGCAGCACTACGTGTGATCAACATTGTCTGCTATGTAACCACTTGCATCCATTTAAAGATGCAGAGCCCCGGCAAAAAGGACGTTAGTACCGTCAAATAGCACTAGTATGTAAAGCTAAATACCAACTCAATAGAATGAACAATAATACAAGAGGAACAGTAAGGAATTCAATAAGGGCTTTGAATAATATTAAAACAACAAGTTAAGGATCATATACGTTTTCAAGTCAATTTCCATATTATTAGGTTAGGTGGTCTTTAGTACCGATATTCCACAATTTACAATACCTATGTATTCTTACACGGAGTCCGATCTCGAGCCGATCGGCGAGGTCATCTCATTTGAGACATTACCACAATTTCATTATAATTTCCAGCACAGTACCACTATGTGTGCGGCATGGCATCCGATCACGGCCCGATCGGCTAGGCCATCTCATTTGAGGCATTACCACAGTTTTATCCACAATAACACCGTGTTCTTACATGGAGTCCGATCTCGGCTCAATTTGCTAGGCCATCTCATTTGAGACATGAACCATTTCAATCGATCGTCTTACTTGATATTTCTTTCCCATCCTTTCAGCACGTTGGCACAAGTGGCTTTAATTATAAAGTCGTTCTTGGCACTTGACCTATTTCATAATTCAAGTTCTTTTCCCGCAATCCAACATTTTTATTATCATCAATAACAACATGGTTTTCATTCGAGACTCTTGATTTCACATATGAGCAATTTAGGATATCTTAGGCACATAGAGGACTTTTATACAATTTGGCATAACAACCTTTATTTCGGTCTTGACATGATGTTTTAACATCCCTAACACATATTCCACATTTTTGAACATATTTATAAATAGCAAGATGACATGATGAAGCATTTAGAATAAACATTGAACAAACATCCTTAAACACAACCATATTAGGAAAAGCCAATTCAATAATGATCAAGGACTTATTCCAATTACATGAACACCGTGGGATTCGATTCTAAGAAGAAGGGGGTTTAGCCAACATACCTCAATTGAGCTTCTCAACTCTAAAATGATCTAAAATTCGTAGCAGCTTCAATCTATTTTAGAAATATAACAAGTTGAATAAAAAATTAGGAAGATGATCATGGTTTTAGCTCATTTGAGCATTTTATCAAACACTAGGTGTGCATTAAGTTCTAAGGTTCTTTTGTGGAAGATTCCATCATTTTCCAACCCACTCTCTACCATTTGTAGCTCACAATCTTCCCACATACTTCAAGGATACATGCATGCAAGACAACAACCCCCACACCCAATAATTGCCTCTCTAATTACCCCATTTTTACAAAATTTCGAAATTGAGAGCTAAGACATAGATTCTTACTTTTAGGGTGAAGACTTCCTTTGTTAATCCTCAATGATTGAGCAAGAGTTGATGGGTAATGGTTAAAGATTTCTCCCCCACTCTAAGAACTCTCCCTCTCACTCTAAAATATCATAAATGTGCTCAAAATGGTCTGTGGGGTGTGTTTTAATGGAATTGGGTCGGGTTTAAAAAACCCAAAAATGAAGCTCCGGAACGGGTTCTGCGATCGCATATGCGACCACATAATGGTTATGCAGTCCGCAAAATGAACGCGAAACTAGGTACCAAGACTGGAAAACAAACTGACCTGGTCAGCGGTCACTATGCTACCCGCAGAACCTCCCTCCAAAAAATCCCAAGTCGGGATATGCGACAAGAATGCGGCCCGCAAAATGGTTATGCAGTCGCATAATGGCCGTGAAATGGGGCATCAAAAATGCCCCAGAAATCTGCCCCACTCTGCGACCAGTTTGCGATCCGCAGAGGGGTTCTGCGGCCGCTGAATGGCTGCAGAAATGCCTACTTCTGCCCAACATTTTCCTTCAACTCCCTAGCACACTGTTCCTACTAATATAACCTCTACGCCTACTTTGGCATCACGAAAATCGAGTTTTAAGGCAAAATTTTATGGGGCCTTACATCCTCCCCCACTTAAGATCATTCGTCCTCGAATGAGGATCAGGGTCCATTATTAGCACCTTGTGCAACTCAGTTATCATACCCTACACCAGCATCCCCAAATTTAACTAACTCCCTAAATTTCCAAAAATTTCGCCAGAGTTCCATTTGTAACTAGGCCTATCCACCTGCCAGAGAGCCCCAGAAACACATCTTACAAACATATGCATAACTGAACGACGTAACAAACTCATAACAGTACCAACCGTGGCCTCATAAGCAACACATAATTAAAAGGAACACCTTTACATTAACTGAACAAGTGATGCTAAATTTATAGGCGACAAATTCCTAAAAAGAAAGGATTACACAGCCATTCAAACAAGTAAGGATACTTGTTCATTTCTTCCTCGGCCTCCCACGTGGTCTCTTCAACCTGCTGGTTTCGCCATAATACTTTCACGGAGGCAATTTCTTAATTCCTCAACTTTTGGACCTAGTTTATCAAGAATGGCAATTGGAATTTCTTCATATGACAATTCTTCATTAACCTCAATGGTCTCAATCGGCACAATAGGTAACGAATCTCTAACTACCTTCTTCAACATAGACACATGGAATACCGGGTAGAATAATGACATTTTGGGTGGTAGCTCAAGCTTGTACGTCATCTGGCTAATTCTCTTAATTATTTTGTACGGCCGGACATACCTTGGACTCAATTTCCCCTTTTCCCAAACCGCATAATACCCTTCATGGGGAAAACCTTTAAGAATACTCAATAATCTTCTTTGAACTCTAAGTCTCTTCAACGAACATCCGAATACGATTTTTGACGATTTTGAGCGGTTTTCAACTGCTCCTTTATGATCTTAACTTTTTCCATAGCCTGATGTATAAGGTCTGGCCCTATCAACTCTGCTTCGCCAATCTCGAACCACCCAATAGGATATCTACATCTCCTATCAAATAATGCCTCAAATGGTGTCATCTGAATACTAGCATAAAAGTTATTGTTATAAGAAAACTCTATGAGTGGCAAATGATCATCCCAGCTACGCTTGAAGTCTAGAATACAAGCACGCAACATGTTTTCAAGTGTCTGAATAGTCCACTCTGCTTTCCTATCGGTCTGTGGATGGAAGGTTGTACTAAGATTCACCTGAGTACCCAAACCTTGCTGAAATTTCTTCCAAAACTTTGCCGTGAACTGAGCCCCTCGATCGGAAATGATAGAAACTGGAGTACCATGTAGCCTGACTATTTCCTTGATATACAACCAGGCAACTGTTCCGCTGTGTCGGTAGACTTAACTAGCAAGAAATGGGTAGATTTCGTGAGCCGATCCACAATCACTCAAATTGAGTCAAACTTGTGCGGAGTGCGAGGTAATCCTACCACAAGGTCCATATTAATCATTTCCCACCTCCATATTGGAATTTCTATGTTTTGTGCCAACCCACCAGGCCGTTGATGTTCGGCCTTCACTTGCTGATAATTCGGACACCTTGCCACAAAGTCCTCCACATTCCTTTTCATGTCATTCCACCAATAGACTTCTTTGAGGTCGTGATACATCTTTGTACAACCTGGATGCACAGAATACCTAGAAGAGTGTGCTTCGACCATGATTCTTTCCCCGAGACCATCTATATTCAGAACACATAGTCACCCTTGGTACCTTAGTGTACCATCATCCATGCCAAGAGCAAAAGCCGTAGTCTTATGTTTTATAATCTCCTCCTTCAATTGCACCAAAGATGGATCATTTTATTGCTTCTCTTTGACTTCCACAACAAGCGATGATTCGGCCATATTTTGCACAACTACCCTTGCTTCACTAGATTCCTCAAAACGAAGTCCAAAACTAGCCAATCGATAGACATTCTTGGCCAATGGCCTTTGATATACCTCCAAGTGTGCTAAACTACCCATAGATTTCCAGCTAAGAGCATCCGCCACAACATTGGCTTTCCCCGGGTGATATAGAATATAGATGTCGTAATCCTTGAGTAACTCAAGCCATCTTCTCTGCCTCAGATTCAGCTCCTTTTGTTTGAAAATATATTGAATACTCTTGTGGTCCGTGAATACATCCACATGGACCCCATAAAAAAGTGACGCCAATTTTTCAATGCAAAAACCACCGCCGCAAGTTCTAAGTCATGAGTTGGATAATTCTTTTCATGATTCTTGAGTTACCTAGAAGCATATGCTATAACTTTGTTGTGTTGCATTAACACACACCCAAGCCCAATTCTTGAAGCATCACAATATACCACAAATTCATCTGTACCCTCTAGCAAGGTCAACACCGGCGTTGTAGTCAATCTCGATTTCAACTCCTGGAAGCTCCTTTCACAAGCATCGGACCATTGGAACTTAACTGCTTTATGATTCAATTTAGTCAATGGAGAGGCGAGAGTAGAGAACCCCTTCACAAACATCCTATAATACCCTGCTAAGCCTAAGAAACTGCGAATCTCGGTTGGTGTTGTAGATCTATGCCAATTCTTTACTGCTGAAATCTTTTGAGGATCAACCTTGATTCCTTCCCTAGAGACAACATGACCAAAGATTGTGACAGATTCGATGCAAAATTAACACTTTGAAAATTTTGCATACAATTGGTGCTGATAAAGAGTCTGTAACACTGCCCCGAGATGATCGGCATGGTCCTCCTGACCTCGTGAATACACAAGAATAGCGTCAATGAACACTATCATAAAGGAGTTATGAAATGCTTGAAAACCCGATTCATAAGATCCATGAAAGCCGCTGGGGCATTTGTTAGCCCAAAAGACATCACCAGAAATTCAAAATGCCCATACCGAGTCCTACAAGCTATTTTCGAAATATCCTGCTCACTGATCTTTAGTTGGTGATACTCGCATCGTAAATCAATTTTGGAGAAGTATCTAGCACCCTGTAACTGATCAAACAAATCATCTATTCTTACTAGTGGGTATTTGTTTTTGATTATGACTTTGTTGAGCTACCGGTAGTCAATACACATCTTCAGTGATCCATCTTTCTTCCACACAATGAGAACCGATGCGCCCCATAGTGACACACTCGGTCGGATGAAACCCTTTTCTAACAAATACTTTAATTGTTCCTTTAGTTCCTTCAATTCTGCTGGTGCTATTCTGTAAAGCAGAATAGATATAGGCTACGTGCCTGGCATCACATCAATCCCAAAATCAATCTCCCTATTTGAAGGAATCCCAGGGAGCTTATCAAGAAAGACCTCTGGAAATTCATTCACAACCACCACAGACTCGAGTGTAGGTGCCTCAGAGTTGGTGTCCGTAACCTGAACAAATGATAGATACACCCCTTGTTAATCATCTTCGTGGGCTTAAGGTAAGAAATAAACCTACCCTTAGGCACCATATTATCCCCCTTCCACTCAACAACTGGCTCGTTAGGAAATTCAAACCTCACAGTTCTAGTTCGGCCGTCGATCTTAGCAAAACATGAATAAATCTAATCCATTCCCATAATTACATCAAAATCAACCATCCCCAATTCAATGAGATCGGCCACGGTGTCCCGACCACGCACCATGACAACACAACCCCGATAAACCCGTGCGGCCTCAATAGACTCGCCAACCGGAGTAGATATAGAGAACGGCTCAGTAAGCTGTTCCGATTCTATCCCAAATTCCATAGCAACCAAAGGGGTAACATAGGACAAGGTGGAACCGGGATCAATAAGAGCATATAAATCATGAGTTTGGACAGTCAATATACCTATGACAACATCTGGAGAAGCTTCTGCACTCTGGCAACCACTCATAGCATAGAAACTGCTGGGTCCTCCTGAACTCTGTGCACCACCCCTAGTTGCACCACGCCCTACTCGTGCCTGGGGAGCTCGAGCTGGAGGGGGTGCTTAAGATGTAGTAGCTGCAGAACTAGATGGTTGTGTTGTGCCCCTACCCGCACCCTGGCAGGATGAACAACAGTCCCTCTAAATATGACCCCTCAATTTGCACTCGTAACATATAGGTAAGTCAGTGTAGCAGATCCCCGGGTGCATCTTCCCACACCTGGGGCATGAGGGCTCCACTACTGCTGGAATCTCCCTCTTGATCTGTCCTAATAGTGGGGTCCCTTGCTCCCTTGATTAGGCCTGAAATGACTCCCCTGCTGCTGACTGTGCCCCACTAGCGGTGCGCTGGCTGAAGACTGAGCATGAGACTGGGTTGGCCCTGATGACCCTCCCCTGAAAGCTGTTCTTTCCCACCAAATGAATCCCCAAAGTTGCCCGGGGACCCGGCCTTGCTGGCACCCTCTCGCTCCCTTCTGTTATTCAACTTACGGTCCTCTGTAGCTTGAGAAAATGCTACTATCTTCCCATAGTTCATGTCTGAATTCAAGGCAATATGTGAATAGCATATTTTGATAGGCGCGCGAACTCCGTGTAATACTCCCATACACTCCTACTCCCTTGGTTAAGATTCTCAAATTTTGCGGCACGGGCTGCCCTAGTCTTGGCAGGCAAGAAATGGTCTATAAAGGCATCCGCAAACTAACTCCATCTCGTTGGAGGGCTCCCCTCCTCCCGAGAGTCCTCCCACAGCTCAAACCAAGAATATGCCACCCCTTTCAGGCGGTAGGTGGCCAACCCAACTCCCTCCATCTCAGTAGTGCGGATTACCCGGAGAGTCTTATACATCTCATCAATAAAGTCCTGTGGGTCCTCCTCGAGATTAGCACCCGTGAACACTGGAGGATCCAACTGAAAAAACCTGTTCACCCTAGAACCACTAGAATCCCCTTGTTGGCTAGAGACATCGGGTGCAACATTTGATCTCTGGGCTTGAGAAGCCACTATCTGTGTTAGCATATGAATTAGGAAATCTTAGGCACATAGAGGCCTTTCATACAATTTGGCATAATAACCTTTATTTCAGTCTTGACATGATGTTTTAACATCCCTAACACATATTCCACATTTTTGAACATATTCGCAAATGGCAAGATGACATGATGAAGCATTTAGAATAAACATTGAACAAACATCCTTCAACACAACCTCATTATAAAAAGCCAATTCAATAATGATCAATGACTTACTCCAATTACATGAACACCGTGGGATTTGATTCTAAGAAGAAGGGAGTTTAGCCAACATACTCCAATTGATCTACCCAACTCTAAAATGATCCTGAATTCTTAGCAATATCAATCTATTTTAGAAATATAACAAGTTGAACAAAAAATTAGGAAGATGGTCATGGTTTAAGCTCATTTGAGCATCTTATAAAACACTAGGTGTGCATTAAGGTTCTAAGGCTCTTTTGTGGAAGATTCCATCATTTCCCAACCCACTCTCTACTATTTTTAGCTCACAAACTTCCCACATACTTCAAGGATACATGCATGCTAGAAAACAACCCACTACATCCAATAATTACCTTTCTAATTACCCCATTTTTACAAAATTTCAAAATTGAGAGCTAGGACATAGATTCTTACCTTTAGGGTGAAGACTTTCTTTGTTAATCCTCAATGATTGAGCCAGAGTTTATGGGTAATGGTTAAATATTTCTCCCCCACTCTAAGAACTCTCCCTCTCACTCTAAAATATCAGAAATGTGCTTAAAATAGTCTATGGGGTGTGTTTTAACGGAATTGGGTCGGGTTTAAAAACCCCAAAAAATGAAGCTCTGGAACGGTTTTTGCGGTCACATATGCGACCGCATAATGGTTATGCGGTCCGCAAAATGACCGCGAAACTGGGTGCCAAAACTGGATTAAAAACTGACCTGGTCTGCGGTCACTATGCGGCCCGCAGACCTGTTATAGGGTGGCATAATGCACCACAGAACGGTTCTGCGGTCGCATAGTGCACCGCAGAACCTCTCTCCAAAAAATCCCAATGTAGGGTATGCGACAAGAATGTGGCCCAAAAATGGTTATGCGGTCGCATAATGGCCACGAAATTGGGCATAAAAAATGCCCCATAAATCTGACCCACTCTGCGACCAGTCTACGGTCCGCAGAGGGGTTCTGCGGCCGCAGAATGGCCACAGAAATGCCTACTTCTGCCCAACATTTTCCTTCAACTCCCTGGCGCGTTGTTCCTACTAATATAACCTCTACACCTGCTTTGGCATCACAGAAACCGGGTTTTTAGGAAAAATGTTATGGGGCCTTATAACCATACTTTAGCTTGCGACCTACACATATTGATTTATACTACTCGTAATCTTCCATTAACTTGCTAACACCATAGATTTCCTTTCGTACCTTCTTAGTTGCCTTTAAACATAAGCAATTACTTTTCCTAGTCGTTTTGCCACTTGCTGCATGAATGCTTGGCTTACCTTAGTGCTCCCGAATACTGGAATTTCTTGTAACTCATATGATCTCAAATATCAATTTTAGTTTTTACTTCCCGTTCACTAGCCATGATAGGTGCCACTTTATTTTTATGGAGTGCGTACAATGTTGTAGTGAGACTGTTGTTACAAGATCATTTCCTCTTTAGGACACTGTGCTTAGGTTGAAGACTTATTCCTTATTTCTCAGCTAGTCTTTCGTTGTAGTACTTAGGGGAGACCCTCTGACTCTTGTAAAGTTGTGAGCTTATTACATCGTATACCCGACAGAATTTTTGATGTTCTTACTCGCGTATAATTATCCTTAGTTACTTACCTCCGTACCATTGTGCTTGTAGGGTGTCTTCTGAACTGAAATTTAAACTATCTCCCTAGTGGCACTCTCTTTTATTCCCATCATACTTATATGGTGCCTTTATCTACCCCAACTCCTATCTGAATATTTCTCAAGGATCATGATGTCATATCTATGAGACTGAATTTACAATGCTGGGGTTCACTACGTTTATCTTGCATGATATGCTGATTTGTCTGTATCCTCTTGTATAGCCATAACTAGGCTCTTCCTGAATCAACTACTAACTACTCGTTAGTCTATTCTCATATGTATCTTCCACGTAATCTCTCTTGGGATATGTCCTTTGTCTTAACATACCTCTTGCACTAGCTCTTGATGTATCAAGTGTCCATTCGCACTTATTTATCAATAACATCTTGGCCAGGAACTCTTAGTGCCTCTCCCCGGCATCATGCTTGCATAATATTCTAGAGTCACAATATATCTGTAGGATGTGAATAAATGCAACCTCATCCCTTTTGCCTCTTTACCACATTTTTTCCTTTACCATTCCATAGTTGCCTGAACCACTTAACTCTGGTTTACTACCACATCATGCCATATTCCCCCATTTAGGGGAGTACTAAGATTTAGTGCTACGACGATCTACCAATAGATATTTTACCTCTTCATCTTTGGCATCATTTCACATCATTAATGAACCTTAATCGCCTTGTGGTAACCCTTCGGAATCTGGGATAACTGAATTCCTTATGCACAAGGGTGACACCTGGTGTAACAGGAACACTTAGTCGTTTAAGCTTAACTCTGCTCACAGTGCTAGCTTTAGGGAAGCGTCTTCTTGAATGAATTTTAATGGCCATTCTTCTATTCTCTACTGTATTATTGCTGGTACGCGATCTCTGAAATTCTCACAATGCCAATTATTATCACACCCTTCGGTTCCTAATTAATGTTTAGCTTATATTGTTCACTAGCCCATACTGGTTTCTATTACTCAGGGGGACTAACTTTTCCTTTCGGTAATCACATTCGAGTCACCAACTCATTTATCGAAGTGAGGTAAGACTTTATGGCTTATATAGTTTTATTATCTCGAGGCATGTCATCTCTTGTCTTTTTCTTCACTTGACTATAGACTCTGTCATGTCATATTTTGATTTACCGTTATCACCCATTTATCACCTCTTACTCATAATGCTTCATTTACTCTCTTCTTATTCTCCGACTAATATTTCAATCTATCACTTTATTGTGAAAGCTTCAACAAAATGATCTTTCATATTTAGCTCTCCTTGCTTCATCTCACTGGCTCTTCAGGACGCCTAACATTACTAGGGGCTGGAGTAACACTAAGGTAAATATTTATCCCTTCTAGGATCCCACTACCTATCTTCTGAAATTTCTATATATTCTAGTATTCATATTTGACTGTACTATTCTAGAGTTCACCATCTGGGTGTCTCACAAGGAGATCTATTACCACATTTGCACTATCTTCGGAAATATTAGCTAATGATAACAATCCATTCACAATTTTGGATTACTCTAACCTAGCTAGATCCTGATATCCCATCCTCCTCTTAAACTATATCTGTTAGCTCCCATAGGGCTTAACTGAGATGGGTGTGGCCAATTCGATATATCTCTATTATTGTTGAAAGTAACTCAAAATGTTTATATTTCTCTGCCTAAATTATAAATACTGATAATCTGCACTAACTGGGTACCTTGTACCCTTCTTCACCTTAATTCTTTTACTTGTTGCAACTTGTATCTTCCTTCTGATACTCTTATTGTTTTTACCATATGTGCGGATAGATATTCATGCCTTAGGGCTCCTTATCAAGAAGCTTACACGTCTTAGTACGCACATGATCTGCTGAAGACCTCATATTTACTCATCATAAGCATGATGCAAAATCGAGTTCCTCTGACTAAACTCTTCCACAGCTACATTCAATCTCTTACCAATTGTCTTTGTGAATGTAGGTATCGTTGTATTACGAATAAAGTAGAATTTAGGATTTTGGATTCTTACAACTGAGCTCTACCACACGATCTAGAGTAAGAAGAAAGAGTGACAATCCTAAATGCCCTATAGCCTCCTGCTTATAAGTGTGGTGCACAACACATCCATAACCAAGACTCTACTAGACACGGCTTGTAGACTCCCTAAGACAGAACTGCTCTGATACCACTTTTGTCATGATCCAAACCACATGGCTGCGACGGGCACCCGCTGCCTTACTCAACCGAGTACCAATGTAACATATCTTTCTTATCATACCATTATGGATAAATGGGCCAGAAGGGGCGTCATAAGATAACCAGAATAAAACAAAAGGGAATACTTGGAATAGGACAACCCAACATGGAATACAAACTTATACATATGACATGCGGGCCTATAAGACCAAAATGATCACTCGTACACTGAACATAGGCCGACAAGGCCATACAATCTTTCATATACATGACATCTGTCTACAAGCCTTTAAGAGCAAGTGGAGTGTACCAATACCTTCCACTGAGCTGATAGCCTACTAGGAGGACTCTCAATCTATCTATCGGGACATGCGGTCATGAAACACAGCGTCCCCAGGCAAAAAGGTACGTCAGTACAAATAAAGTACCGAGTATGTAAGGCATGAAAATCAGTATATAATAGACATAAAAGAAACATGGAGTAAAAGACTCAACCTGTAAGTCTGAATAGCTCTGTGAATCGTGAGATATTTATAATGTCATGCATATGTGTATAAATGTCATACCATGCATATGTATATGCGTACAAAATATCATCAAGCCTTTGAGGGCATCCCATCATATCATCTCGGCAACTGTGGGCGAAATTATCAACGTATACCAGCTGATCAGGTGGTGATGCGTATATAACGCCATAACCTTTCCCCATACCCGATATACATATTATATATGCGTATATAACGCCATCTAGTCATGGGTCAATGTATATGTATAAATTAATGCAATGCATAAGAAGTAAGTCTATAACATCTCTCGAAATGTCATAAGATCAATATGCCTTCGGATAAACTTTATCAACTACGTATTTTTCTGAGACCCATGAAGAGAAGATATAATAATAAGGCACATGGAAAATGAAGAACATAGGCACCCCTATTACTTCTATGAATAGAATCATTTATGAATGTTGTGCGTTTGCACGTTTCGTTTGTATCATATGGGTCATGCCAAAAGAAAGAAGGAATAGCCTTAACATACCTCGAGTCATCAATGCAACTCGACAAAAGCTTACGAAAACTATCACGCCACCCCTATAACAAAGAAATACATTACAACTTAGATGGTGCTAGTATATCATGTATCTCAAACGATTACTCGATTCTATAATAAAACGGGCAGCATTTCCCCTGATTTTACTGCTCCCTCAAGCCTACTATAGGCAATACAAAAACACAATACAAACCACGACTTGAAAACAACCAACTTCAATTCGGGACCTGTAATCCAACAAAAACCCCAATATACCATAACACACCCAATCAACAAGTTATCAATTAGCTTGAAATTTCAACGACGAGCGACCAGCCCACTACCCTACCACATGTGGCATTTTTCCATTCCCTTTTGTCCTTCCAAACTCCATATCTCAGCAGCATAATAGACCAACATGAGTGGACTACAAAACAGTCCACTAAAAGTGAAATAAATCAAACTCACGGCTTCCGATCACTGTCCCGTGAGTTCTAATAATTAGGAAACGAATTTATCAACCTTCTTTGATATTTAAAAGCTTAAATACAAAAAGTAATTTTTTTCTTAACCATGAAGTACCTTCCAAAACTCAAAGCGATATAATGATACTTACGTCGTACGGATCGTTCTAATGTTATCGCTTCTTGTTTTCGTGAAAGGGATGTTGATCTTGCTTGGAATTTCTTGGACTAGTTCTTCGAGAGCTTAAGAGTGTTTTTGTGAGTATTCTCTGTATTTTTACGAGATATAAGGGGATAAGACCACTTATAAGCCCACCGTCTCAATTCTCTAAGCAGGCGGGTAAGCTGTCTGCTTGGCTGCTTGAGCAGTGGAACTTCAGACACTTGTATCTCTCTACTCTGATATCGTATTGACAAATGGTTTTCAGCATTAGAAACTATACACATGGGAATTTAATTCCATATAAAGATCTCCCTGTAACTCTCAATAGATTGGGAGAAAACTACCTCGCAACCTGGCCTATAAACCTGCCAGTTTCTCCAAAGTGCGGCGACGTGACTTGGCGACCATTCTTTAAAAATCCATATTTCTCTACCCCAATGTCGTATGAATAAATTGTTTAGACCTTCGGAAACTAGGTTCCAAAAACTTAATTTTTTATGAGTTATGTCCCAAAATTATATCATAAAGATTACGAATTTAATTTCTCAAAACAGCTCGTTACAAGGCAATTCTTAACTCGATTCTTTTCCGTAAGTAAAATCCGATTTTTCTCAAACTTTATATTTTATATCCAAACATCATATATAGCACTATTATTACTTTAGACTCATTTAAATCATGATTAACAAGTCTCAATCATCCTAACTTACTTAACACTTTGATAAACCTTCCTTAGCCTTGTAGAAGGATTTCATCCTTTTTGAGCTTACATCAATTGACTTACGACGTACTTTCACATACAAAAACATGGGGTGTAACATTTCAAGTATTGACTAGATCTTTCATGATAGTATGACTTGACTGTTGAGGTTGGTGTATTTGTATTTGCTGGTTTTGGAAACTTGGAACTCCTCGTCCTTGAGATCTCGGATTATTCTGCTCCCACGAGTTCAGACAACCACTATGTGAACTCCACGAAAAACATAGGTGCCTCTGCCCCATGGGGTTAAAATTACTACCACCTTGGTAATTGGCTCTGGCAAAGCTTCCCACAGCATTTACCCCTTCATCTGGATATGAGGCTTGATATTCATATGTTAGATGGCCCATTCCACAATAATCATAAATTGATGGTGGGTGGCTCTTGACCTTAGATAAGGTCAATTTTCTGATCTCTTTTTCCATGAAGTCTAGGCGGGCTTGGATAGAAGTGCTAGAATCCACTTGATGTACCCCAACTTTTTTCTTCTCTCGTTATCATCTACAATCCATTGATTTGCATCTTCAGATAATTCATTCAGAATTGCGGCAATCTCCTCAGCGCCTCCAACTGCATTGTTTAGAGTCCTCATAGCAGGGGGTGTCAGTCCATCCAAAAAATCTTGGAGTTGCATCCAGAAGTCGACTCTGTGATACTGACATCTTCTTACAATATCCTTAAATCTTTCTCATACTTCAAACACTATTTTTGTATCTTTCTGCTCGAAGTTGTGGATCTGTCATTGGAATTTTCCTGTTTTTGCAGTCAAAAAATATTTGTCTAGGAACATTCTTTGTCATGTCTTCCCACATTCGAATTGATCCAGTCGGCAAACTCTGCAACCTGTACTTAGCCTATTCTTTTAGTGAAAAAAGAAATATCCTTAAGTAAATAGCTTCTTTCGATACCCCACTGAACTATAAATTATTCATAATCTCATCAAAATCTATCAAGTGAGGACTTGGATCTTCATTGGGCTTTTCTCAGAAGACAGAATTGTTCTGAATGGTCTGTAGTAACCCTTTCTTGATCTCAAAATTGTTGGTTGCGATTGGAGGAGGTTTACACTAGATAATCATTAGTTTTAGACTGATTTGGCATAGTCTCCTTGTGATCGTCCAGGCCTAGGCACATTATTTTAGACCAGGGGACGGTTCGGGTTGAAACTTTGTCCTCTTTCCCCATTAGCTGTTTCATCACCTCTCCTAGCTGCTTCAACAACTGCCCATGTGGCTGCTTCCTGTTAGGCTGCTTCCCGTGCAGCTAAATCAACTGCATCATCACCGTTGTTTTCCATGTTCTCTGGGGTTGAAGATTGACCCATGAATTTCCTGGTGAGTTATTTCTCTTTCCTCAAATGTCGCAAGCGCTTTTCTAACTCTTTATCATATGGAATCACATCCTTGAACGAAGATTTAGTCATGCACCAGAGAAACCTGTTACCTCCGAATTAGTGAGAAATTGAACACTATTGATTGCCATTCCATGATAACTGTGCCAAAATTTGACGAGCGCAAAATACAACACGAAATTGATGCTCGCTAGCCAAAGATAGTATAGCAAAATTATTATCTCCACATGGATTGGATTTAAACAATGACTAATAATTTCTAGTTAACTGCTACCTAGGATGTTTAAAACTTTGATTGGAATGATTATAAAATAAAATTAACTATTAATATTAAAGAAATTGACAATTGCTCACGGAAAAATAAGAGTTTAGCAACACAGAAATAATCAATGGGAGAAGTAAGGGTCACGACAGGATAGGTGCAGATAACTATTCAGGATCTAACTCCATTTAAATTCACTTATAATATTCCAATGATTCTCACGAATTCACTAGATGATTAGCTTAATTTTAAGGTCAAGAATCCCCCCCCCCCGGATTAAATCTTCACTCTACGAGGTAAACTAATATGATGCACGGTGAAGATATGTAAGAACACATTAATGGATTAGTTTTTTTGGAAATGTCTCTCGAATATTCTCTTAACTTAGTTTAATCAACAATTCAAAAAGCTCTTTTTATTGCTTAGAATAATCGCTAAATTAAACAAAATAAAATAATGCAAAGATAATCACCCAAAATATTCCTCTTTTGATTAAATAAATCGGTGAAAAAAGTTGCGATCAATTCAAAGCTCCATAAAGAAATTCATACCAATAAACAAGAGTTAAAATCCACAAATAACAATCAAAGAACCATATCCATCAAACTCTAAGGTAAGCTACTCCAAAATAATATAGGAAGTCATAACAAATAAAGTTAATGAATAAGAACACATCAATCCAGCGTTACAATCCAAACCCGCGTATTGAATTTGTGGAAGGAAGATGAAATCTTGTGTCTTGAAGCCTCCAATGCTCTCTCAATCATCTGTAGGTCAAAAGTCCCTTAAAACGTATTTCTAGTGTATTTATACCAAGTCGGAACGTGCCTGGACCAAACTACCCTCTTCGAGACGAAGTGGGAAAACCTGGAATAGTTTTTACACGTCCTGCGTCACACAGTGCTAGGCAGGGCACGCTGCATTAGTATATTTTGCTCGGTTGTAAACTCTCTAAACTATGCTTGTCCGATAAACATCCGTGTTAATGCGTCACACAGTTCTACACAGGCTGCATAGCACTAGTGTATTTTCTTTTCAGACCCAAAAACTCCAAGTATTTTAACTTCTCAAAATTCTGACGAACTTTTATACTAATGCGTCGCTCAGTGCCACACCTTATGCGACTCATTAGTCCATTTTGCTATAGATCTCGTGCTTTATGCAAACTTCTGTAAGAAACGCCGGTCCAAGAACCCTGGATATGATCCCAGATAATCAATTGAAGCTTTTACTCAGACTTCGAAGCTCCATATTCCATTATGGCTCGGATTTAAGTCCTGAATACACAAATCACGTCATAAGTACAAATTTATAATACTTAAGCTTAAACACTATTGAAATGCAATCAACAATAGGTGAAGTTGAGACCAAAATCCATGCTTGTAGCCTACCATCAGGCAACGAATCATAATAATGGAAATATAGATAAAAGCACATAAGGCTAAAAGATGGCTTTGATGATTATGTAATCCAATTCATCTTAATGATTCAATAAGCAATTAGTTGTTCAAAAGTTTTATCATAATAATTAACATGAACAGAGTAAATCATTTAATCGCCAAATCATGAATCAATATGATAATTATATAACTACGGCTCGACAAAGAAGCTCAGTGTGGAAAAATAATCATTTATGCCCAATTAACAAGTCATAACCCTGAGCATGCTTCTAAGCCCCAATCTCAAGTCATCACACAGTCATTGTATCAATGATGCATAATAAGAAATCCACATAGTCCAAATATGGCATAAACATATGCTTAACGTTTACCGGATATGTCCATAACCTAGCTACACATATATGTGGCTCCTAAGTCAGGCAAAAAGTAGCAAATAGATCGCCTATGGGGAGAATTCCATTTTACAAGGATATACAAGAGACTTACCTCCACCTGGTAGTTTTTAACATTTGAATATAGCCTTCCCTTTCAAATCAACCTCCAAACGAGTCGAATATAGCCAAATACAATTCAACCACGTAGCAGTGAAATTTCTCATAAGAATATCCACCTTTGGAAGTCTAGTGTACAAAATATGAGAGAATGGGTAAAATCTTGAAATTATAACTCAAAATAAGATTCACAACAATACCCTTCGCGATCGCGACAGGACCCTCATGATTGGGATGGCCAAATTATGCCCCTCACCTAAAAACCTTCGTGAATGCGGAACTTACATCACAAAATTGAAGCTCAACCCAACAGACCTATGTGAACGGGAGACACTATACGCGATCGCGATGGCGAATTCTCTAGCCTCTCTTAACACTCCGCGATCGCGACCCTCATGGAGCGAATGAGATGAATATTACATACAACACTTTGCGAACATGACAGCCTAACTGTAAATATGAAGAATGAACATCAACTGGCCAAAACGACCCTCCGCGATCGAGAGATTTGCTCTATGATCGTGAATCAAACCAGACACCAGCAAAATCTTCAACGTCTAACATGCTCTCAGTGGTCCGAAACTCACCCTAGCCACTAGTGTCCCCATACAATCATACTAATAAGCCCATAATCACTACACAAACCTATCCAAAGATTCTAAGCATATATGGGATAGTCACATCTATGAATCAAAGCTCAAACCACAAGCTGAACTTCTCTCAAGTTCATAAGATTCTAAGCTTCCAACCAAGCATCTGATTCATGCCCAACCACCTTGGTTCACAATAAAACTTAGCGAACAGGTTCCAATACACTAAATGAACATATTCATGTCCCAAAACCATAATCGTAGCCCAATAAACTCAAAGTCAACTACTAGTCAAACCTATAAACTCTCCAACCCTTCAAATTGCCAACTTTTGGCAAATAGACCCAAAACCTTCCATGAACGTCCAAATCCAAATCTAAACATACACATAAGTCAAAAATCTTCATATGAACCCATTGGAACCGTCAAATAACCAATACAAGGCCATCTACTCAAAAGTCAAACCTCAGTCAACTCTAGAAACTTAGGCTAACCATCTTAGTCCTAGCGGTGATCCCGAGGGTTATTATCTTGGACTTATCAAGATACTTGAGGTAGTGCTTCATGCCGATCACAATCCTTGGAGTCCCCCTCCTACCTTTTATTATTGTTTATTGTACCAAATGTTTTTATGCTCCATTCTAGACTTTATATTTAGCACTCATTGGGAGATCATGTACAATGTGACACCAACCTTGGGAGGTTTTTATGTTTGTTTAGGTGGTTTTAGACTTATTATGTTGTTTTCATAGATTTATTACTTTTACTTGTAATATTCTACTGTTAGATGTTTAATTCTTCTTCTGTTATTTTCCTTAAGTATTTTCTTGCCTAGAAAGCAGTGCTAGGCACCATCATGACCCCTATTTTAGGATTTTGGGTCGTGACAAGTTCGTATCAAACCCTTAGATTGCATAGGCCTCATGATTCAATGAGCAAGTTTGGTAGAGTCTTGAACATTGGTACGAAGATATATGAACTTATCATTGAGAGGTTATAAGTCTTGAGGAAACATCCCTTTATTTATTTATCTCTCTATCATGTGACTTTGTTCTATCCTAAAGCTTTTAATCTTACACTCTATTCTATCATAGATGGAGAGGATACGTGCTTTAGATGCAGCGGATCAGCAGTTGGAGCCTCAGTTGGTAGCTCCTACAAGGGGTAGAGGTAGAGGCAGGGGCAGAGCTAGAACCAGGCCCAGGACATGTGCAGCAGCACCTACAACTACTCACACTCAAGCTAGAGTTGTGCCACTCGAGCCTAAAATTGTTCCAAACAATGAGCAGATCCCGATGAAAAAGAGCAAGTTGGGCTAGCACAGGTTTTGAAGGGGTTTATTGCTGCCCTACTTCTTCATTACGCTTTCGTTTGAATGGTTAGACTTGCGGAGAGTATGGTTCTGACAGGTATGCTTCCCATGGAACAAGCCATTTAACAGGTCGGGCGAGGAGCTCAGACTCCCGCCACTTACACTCTGGAGAAGGTGGTGTAGGGATATCTGACCCCAAGAGTATTACAAGTTGGGGTGGTTCGGCCTATTGTAGCAGTGCCGTCGAAGGTTAGGACTGCGATGTCAATTGATGAACTGGAGAAGATGGATAGGTTTCTCAAGTTATTTCCTCCTCACTTCAACGGTGTGCCATTAGAGGACGCCCATGAGTTCTTGGATTGATGCTATGAGATTTTTCTCATTTTGGGACTACTTGAGCCCAACATGGATGGTTAGGCCAATAGTTGGGGTTAGAGATATAGGAGATGGCTGACTAGAAGGGTCACCTCCTTTAATTAAGCTCAGCTTTCATAGCTTTCCTTGAAGAAGTTCATTCCGCTTGCATAGAGGGATGAGCTACGTAGCCAGTTTGAGCATCTTCAGCAGGGTGGTATGACAATCACTCAGTATGAGACGAGGTTTGTTGATTTGTCTCTCCATTAAGCTATCCAGATCCCTACTGGGACAGAGGTGTAGAGGTTCATCGAGGGTCTTACCTATGGTATCAGAATTCAAATGGCTAGATAGGCCGAGACTGAGACTTCATTCACTCAGGTAGTGGAGATTCCTAGGAGGATTTAACGCATTGAGCTAGGGAAGATAGATGACATCCAACAAAAGGACTCATTATTTTGGTAGTTTTAGTGGTGCCTCGTCTAGAGGTAGGGGTCAGTTTGGTAGATGTCATATATTAGGCCAGTTCCGTCGGTGCTCTAGGTTACTCATGATACTTTAGGCAGCCATGGTACTTATAGTTCTCACATAGGGAAGTCATCACATAGTGCACCTCCAACATAGGATCCTACCAGTGCACCTCCGATATAGAGCTTCTATGATAGTCTTTCTTGTCGTCAGGTACAACTCAAATTCAATAGCCACAGAAGCTGAAAGGTTGGTTTCAGTGCAAATATGCATGTCACATCAGGAGGTTTTTTCCTAGGCTGCAGAGTGGTGTGCCACCATAGTGTACTCATGCTATGATTCTGGCATCAGTTGCTACACCACATGCTCAGTTAGCTAGGGTTGGGGGTCCACTAGTTAGAGGTGGAGGACAATTAGTGAGAGGTCGTGCTAGAGGAGGAGGACAGGTTGGAGGGGCTCAACCTTGTTGTTATGCATTTTTAGTAGGCCTGAGATGGAGACGTCTGATATAGTCCTCATAGGTATTATCTTAATTTGTTATAGAGATGCTTCGATGTTGTTTGATCCGGGTTCTACTTATTCATATGTGTTTTCATATTTTATATCGCACTTGAGTATGCCTTGTGATTCTCTTGATATTCTTGTTTTTATGTCTACGCTAGTTAGGGATTCTATAGTAGTGGATCAGTTGTGCTGATCTTTTGTTGTTACTATAAAAGGTTTTACTACTTTAGTTAATCTTCTATTGTTGGATATGATGTATTTTGAGGTTATTCTTGGTGTGGATTGGTTGCCCCCCTATCATGCTATCTTGGATTATCACGACAAGACTATGATTTAACTATACCAAGATTGCCTAGAATAGAATGGAGAGGGACCCTTGGCCATGCTACGAGTAAGGTGTTTTCAGTTTCAAAGGCTCGGCATATGGTTAAGAAGTGGTCTTTAGCATATTCGGTTTATATTCAAGATTCTAGTGCGGAAGTTCCTTTTGTGAATTCAGTACCAGCTGTGAGGGAATTTCTAGAGGTGTTTCCTACAAATTTACAAGTTACGCCACCCGATCGATATATTGACTTTTGCATTGACTTGGTTTCGGGCACTCAACCCTTTTTTATACCACCATACTATATGGCTCTAGCTGAGATGAAGGAATTGATGGAGTAGTTGCAGGATTTGCTTGATAATGGATTCGTTAGATTGAGTCTTTCTCCTTGGGGTACACTAGTGTTGTTTGTGAAGAAGGATGGTTAAATGAGGATGTGAATTGATTATCAGTAGTTGAACAAGGTTCTATCAAGAACAAGTATCCATTTCCTCGAATTGATGATTTGTTTTACCAGCTTCAGGGTGCCAAGGTGGTTTCTAAGATTGATTTAAGTTCTAGCTACCATCAAGTGAAGATTGGGCTTACGAATGTCCCTAAGACAGTTTTTAAGACTCGGTATGGTCATTAGAAGTGCTTGGTGATGTCATTTGGGTTGACTAATGCCCCGACAACATTCATGGATTTGATGAACTGAGTGTTTGAGACTTATTCAGATTCCTTTGTGATTATGTCCATTGACTATATTCTGGTTTATTCTGGTAGTACGGAGGAGCATGAGCAGCACTTGAGAGTAGTACTTCAGACTTTAAAGGATCATCAACTTTATGCCATGTTTTGGAAGTATGAGTTATGATTAGAATCAATTGCATTCGTAGGACTTGTTATGTCTAGTGAGGGTATCAAGTTTGGACCTAAGAAGATTGAAGATTTTTATAATTGGCCTAGACTTACTTCAGCTATAGAGATCCGGAGTTTCATGGGTTTGGCAGGTTATTATCACCGCTTTGTTGAGTGATTTTTATATATTATTGCTCAATTGACCAAGTTGACACAGAAGGATGCTCCTTTTAGATGGTCTAGTGAGTGTGAGGAGAGCTTTTAGAAGCTCAAGGTTGCTTTGACTACATTTCATGTGCTGGTGTTGCCCACAAGTTTGGGGCCTTATACCATGTATTGTGATGCTTTGCATATTAGGCTTGGTGTGGTATTTATGCAGGATGGTAGGGTGATTACCTACGCGTCTCGTTAGTTGAAGACCTATGAGAAGAACTATCATGTTCATGATTTAGCGGAGGCAGCTATTGTGCACACACTCATGATTTGGAGGTGCTACTTTTACGGTGTGTCATGTCAGGTTTATACTGATCATCCTTGTCTCAAACATTTGTTTAAGCAGAAGGATTTGAATTTGACATAGCGAGGTTGTTGGAGATTTTGAAAGACTATAATATCATTATCTTGTATCATCCGGGGAAGGCTAATGTAGTAGTTTATCCCTTGATTAGAAATTTCGGAGAGTATGGGTAGTTTGACATTTATTACAGGAAAAGGCAGTTAGTTATGGATGTACAGGCCCTGGCTAAGATATTTGTGAGATTGGATATTTCTAAGCCGAGTAGAGTTTGTACTTGTGCGGTGAAGCAGTTATCTTTGTTGGAGCACATCAAAGCTTGGTAGTTTGATGATCCTCATTTGTTGGTGTTGAAGGACACGGTGCAGCGAGATGGCACAAAGAAGGAAGTGATTGGGGATGATAGTGTTGTTTGGCTTTAGGGCCATATTTGTATTCCTAACGTTTGAGGCTTGAGGGAGTTGATACTTTATGAGGCTCACAGTTCGAGGTATTCTATTCTTCCGGGTGCAACAAAGATTTATCGTGAGTTGAAGCAGCATTATGAGTGGCGGAAGATGAAGAAGGACATTATTGGGCATTTTTCATGCTGTTTGAATTTCCAGCGGGTGAAGTATTAACATCAGAAACCAGGTGGTTTGACTTAGAGGTTGGCTATACTGGAGCTGAAGTGGGAGCCATTACCATGGACTTTCTAGTGTGATTACCACAGACTTTGAAGAAGTTTAATTCCATTTGGGTTATAGCGGACAAATTTGACAAAATCCGTGCATTTCATTATGGTGATGACTTCATTTTGCGCATTTCATTATGGTGATGACTTCTTACACTACAGAGAGATTGACTTAGATCTACATCAAGAGATTGTTTGTCTGCATGGTGTGCCTTTTTCTATTATTTCAGAGTGTGGCACGAAGTTCACATCGCACTTTTGGAGAGTTTTTCAGTGAATATTGGATAGACAGGTAGAGATCAGCACTACATTTTACGCATAAATGGATAACCAGTCCAAGAAGACTATTCATATCCTTGAGGATTTGTTGAGGTCATGTGTTATTTATTTTGGAGCAGTTCCTACCATTGGCAGAGTTTGCTTACAACAAAAGCGATTTGTCTAGCATTTAGATGGTGTCATATTTGGCTTTATATGGTAGACGGTGCCATTGTCCATTGGATGGTTTGATCATGGTGAGGCTAGGATGTTGGGTGCGGATTTGATTCGTGATGTCTTAGATCATATAAAGTTGATTTAAGATAGTCTTTTAACAGCGCAGAGTATGTGGAAGAGCTATACGGTCAAAAAGGTCCGCATTGTGGCTTTTATGGAGGGGGAGAAGGTTCTTTTTAATGTTTCACTTATGAAGGGCGTGATGAGACTTGGAAAGAGCGGAAACTTGAGCTCGAGGTTTATTGGTCCATTTGAGATCTTAGAGAGAGTTGGAGAAGTTGCTATAGGCTATCATTTCCTCCTAGCATACTAGGGGTACTCCCGGTATTTCATATTTTTACGATTCAGAAGTATCATAAAGATAAGTCGCATGTTCAAGATTATAGCACAGTGCAGCTTGATGAGAACTTGACTTGTGAAGAAGATCCAGTAGCCATTGGAGATCGGCAGGTTCGAAAGTTGAGATCTAAGGGAATTTCTTCTGTACAAGTGCTTTGGTAAGAGCAGGTGAATGAAAAGGCTATTTGGGAGTTCGAGTCCGATATGATGAGTGGATATCCACATCTCTTTGCCAGTTCAAGTACATTTCTATTTCCGTTTGAGTATGAACATTTCTTTTAGAGGGGGAGAATGTAAAGACCCGATAGGTCTAGCTTTTCGTTCTGTGATTTAAGACTGTGAATAGCTTCTTTTGATGATTTATGAGTTGTGTGCATGGTTCATTTTTTACTTCAACGTTTAGATGTCTTTTGATAAAGAAATCTTGATTTTGGACTTGCGCATGTTTTGTTGGAGTCCCGAGTTACCCAAGCCTATTTCAGCGCTTATAGTTGAAAGTTGAAAACTTGAGTTATGAACATTTGAATGTTCATGACTTTTGTTATTTGACTATTGATTTTAGATGTTATTTTGATGTTCTGAGCTTGCGAGTGAGTTTGTGTACTTGGTGAGATGTTTGAACTAGGGTCGGGAGGGCTCGGGTGGGTTTCGGAATGATTTTAGACCATTTATGGCTTTGTTTAGATAGCTGATCTGTTGGTGTTTCAAAGTACTTCGTGATCACGGAGCTTGTATTGTGATCGCATGTGAGGATTAGGGCTGGGGGCAAGTTGTTCTTCCCAATCGCGTAGCTAGTCCCGCGATCGTGCACTGTCTTCTGGCACTAGAGGAGATGCTCTACTCTATCGAGACGAAGGTCTAGTAGTTGTGCATAAAGAGTTGGCAGCCAGGGGATATTTGTTCTTTGCAAACGCAACAGATACGATCGCAAACGCGTAGGCTTCCAGGCCTTCTGAGGGTAGGCCTTTTGAGGGTAGTCGGATACGGATACGATCGCGAACGCGTTTGCCGTGATCGCGAAGGCTTGGCTGGGGATTGACTTATTCGAACACAATGCTGACTTCAAGAGCACGATGGTCATTGGCCACTGGCCTTCGCGAGTGCATGGGTACTTTTGCGAATGTGAAGAAGGGAGTTCACCCAGCTATCATCAGTGCTGAAAATCTGGATTTAGCCATTTTTCACCAATTTTGAGACCTAGACCACGGAATTGGGAGATTTTTAAGGGGATAAGTCACATGTTCTAGTTTTCAGCATAGTGTAGCTTTTTGAAAGTTGCTATTTTAGATCGGCGAGTTCGAAAGTTGAGATCTAAGGAAATTCCTTTCGTGAAAGTGCTTTGGTAAGGGCAGCCGACTAAGGAGGCAACTCGGGAGTTCGAGTCTGAAATGAGGAGTATATATCCACATCTCTTTGCTAATTCAAGTACATTTCTTTACTCGTTTGAGGATGAACATTCCTTTTAGAGGGGGAGAATGTAATGACCCGATAGGTCATTTTGAGTTCTAGCTTTCCGTTTCGTTATTTGAGACCTTAAATAGCTTCGTTTGATGATTTATGACTTGTGTGAGTATTTCATTTTTTATTTTAACGTTTATCGTGATACGGGTCTAGTGATTGCATAGAAGAGTTGCGGTCAAGTGGACATTTGTTCTTTACGAACGCGACGGATACGGTCGTGAATGCGTAGGCTTCCAAGCCTTCTAGGGGCAGTGGGATTTTCCCTTCGCGAACCTATAGGGTGTGCCACACACGCGAAGGCTTGGCTTGTGATTTCCTTATTCGTACGCGATACTGGCTTTGCGAGTGCGGTGGTCGTTGGCCACTAGCCTTGGCGAACACATGGGTAAATTTACGAACCTGAAGAAGGGAGTTCACCCAGTTATAAATAGTGATAAAAATCGAGATTTAGCCACGTTTCACCATTTTTGAGACCTAGACTACATATTTGGGAAATGTTTGAGAGGATTTTCACCCAAGTTCAAAGGTTAGTAATTTTAACTTAATTTTTTCTTATTTCCATAATTTTCAGTAGATTTTTACCTCTTAATATAGAAAGTTTAAGTGTAGAAATTATGGTTTTGGGGAAAATACTTATGAGAGTTAATTTTGGAGATTTGAACCTCAATTTGAGGTCCGATTTTGATATAAATAACATATTTGGACTAGGGGAGAATGGGTAATAATGATTTAATCTTTATTTTGGACTTCGACAAAGTGAACCCGTATTGACTTTATGTTGATCTTTCCAAATATGATAAAGATTGAACTTTTTTTATACTAGGATATTTTTTGGAGGCTTGTGCTAAAGGAAAATAGGTTTAGGATTGTTGATTTATTTTAAAAAGAGCTAAGTATCGTGGTTAACCTTGACTGGAGGGAATTAGGATGTAATTGCATCTATTTGCTACTTGTTATGTGTGTTGGGGGCTACGTATATGCAAGGTGATGAGTGTATCTGCATTGTCATCGGTTAAAACATGCTGAAAGAACTAGTTTATTTCATGCCTTTACGTATTTCATGCCCCTAATTATTACATGCCTATACATATTTTATGCATTTAATTTTTACATGTGTTTCCTTGTTATTTGCTTTTATTTGTTACATGCATTTACTTGTTACATGCTTTTACTTGTTACATGCTTTTACTTGTCGCATGACTTTACTAGCAACAAGCCTTTAATTATTTTCATGCCTTTAGTTTCTTCAAGACCCATTCTTCTATGCTATGTCGGATTCTGTGACTACTAGATTGTTCACGTGTTTATGATTTGCTGGGTCCCTTATTGATATATATGTGTGAGGCTACCTATTTTATATTAGGTTGCCTATCAAACCTTGTTCAAGTTCATTTTTCCTTGTTGAATTATGAGCATTCGCTCTCTCTGTGTTATCTTGTGAATTTTGCCATACTTGGTTGTTTCTCAGGTGATTTAATATGAATTGATACGTTGGATCGGGTTGCGAGCTACAACGGTAAAGATTATTTATCATGACCCAAAGTTCCACCAAAGGCGGTGATGGAACCTAAAACACTTGCTGGTCAAGCCAACTCTCACATCAACAACATAATTCAATTATTAAGCTATTAACTGATTCATAATATAAAACAAAGCAAAATATAAGATAACTCAAATATCACATGAGCATAAATCTCAGCCAGGGTCTACACATGACCACAGTAGCCTCAACACCTCTCCCAAAATCCGGGTGTCACAACTAGTCACAAGGATCTGATAAGAGTACAAGATCTCAACTAGATACAAAGTTTGTCCGAAAATAACAAAGATGCAAATACAAATATAAAGAGTAGGGAAGGGGTCAATCTACACAACAATAAGTGCACAAACATTACCAACAAACTACTATTTAACACGACGAGCGGCAAGCTCGGATTGGAACCAACTTAAACCCTTTTACCCTTATTAAGCTTTTAATTCAATAAAACAAAATATACAGAATCACAACAAGTTTATTTAAGGTTTTCAATCCTTATATCCATCTTCAAAATAACACTAAATAGCCTAACAATAGGTAACAACAACAGGAACAACTTCCAAATAAGAGATAGCACACAATATCATATATTACAAGTCTCTCGCAATTACGATATGAGTCGAATAACAACAAGGTAGAATAAGATCCATTACATAGTCTAAGCTACCAATGCACACTCACAATCCAATATCAACTCTCACCGCACATTTCCACATACCCTAAAGTATCCAAATCATTCCAATCTGAGTATCATGCACCCACAAGGCCCAAAGTAATATGGGTAACCACCTAACTCTGGAGGGATGGTACCAAATCCAAGCGTCTTCGCAACGTACAACCTGATCCATAAATAATAATAATAATAAAATTGCAGTGCACAACAGGATCCATAAATATTCCCATGGTAGCGTGCCACCTGCTCCACAAACATTTGTTCTTCGCGAACGCGACGGATACGATCGCGAATGCATAGGCTTCCCGACCTTCTGCGGGTAGTGGCATTTTCTCTTTACAAACGTGTAGGGTGTGTTATGAACGTGAAGACTTGGCTGGGGATTGCCTTATTTGAACGCGATGCTAGATTAGCGAGCGCGATGGTCATTTTCCATTGGCATACGTACGCAAGGGTACCTTTGCGAACGCGAAGAAGGGAGTTCAACCAGTTATAAATAGTGTTGAAAATTGGGATTTAGCCATTTTTCACCATTTTTTAGACTTAAACCACAGATTTGGGAGATTTTTGAGAGGATGTTAACCTCAACTTCAAAGTTTAGTAATTTTAACGTAGTTTTTGTTTATTCCATATTTTTTCGTGGATTATTACCGTTTAATCTAGATATTTTAAGTGTAGAAATTGGGGTTTGGGGGAAAAACATAGGAGAGTTAATTTTGGAGATTTGGCTCTCGATATGATGTCCGATTTTGATATAAATCACATATTTGGACTCGAGAAAGAATGGGTAATTAAAATTTGTCTAATTTTAGATTTCGACCAAGTGGGCAATGGTTGACCTTTTTGGATCTTTTCAAATATGATAAAGATTAAACCTTTATTATACTAGGATAGTTTTTAAAGCTTGTCTTGACTTATTGGAGTATTAATTTACTAGATTGTTTGGAGGTTTGTGCTAAAGGGAAAATGATTTTGGATTGTTTATTTATTTCGAAAAGAGGTAAGTATCATCGTTAACCTTGACTTGATGGTATTAGGTATTGATGGTATTGTTATTGGATCGGATTGCATGCCACAATAGTATTGTGTTTGGTATCGGGTTGCACGACACAACAAATATGATGTCTCGTGGTTATTTCTTAGTTGTGGTTCTCTACTATGGTGTTTGTGTTATAAGGTTATGCCATGATGTTATTTATGGGAACTTTGTTATTTATTCTCTTATTTAAGCTTATGCTTTTAGTTGTGTCTTTCTATATTGCTACTGCTTTCTACTTATTATTTGCACATGTTTATAGTAGTTGTCTTGTCTTACCATCATCACTACCTCATCGAGGTTAGGCTCAATACTTACTGATTACATAAGGTCGGCTGTACTCGTACTGCACTTCTGCACTTCTTGTGCAAATCCCAACATTGGTCCTAGTGGTGCTCCTAGGGGTGATTAGATTAGACTTATTAGGAGACTTGAGGTAGTGTTGCATGCCGCTCGCAAACCCCAGAGTCCCCCTCCTATCTTTTATTACTGTTTATTGTACTAGGCAGTATTATACTTTATTTAAGACTTTTGTATTTAGCACTCTTTAGGAGCTCATGTACTCTGACACCAGTCTTGAGAGGTGTTTATGTTAGTTGCATGGTTTTAGACTCATTATATTATTTTCGTAGCTTTATTACTTTTATTTATATTATTTTGCTGTTAGATATTTGATTCTGCCTTTGTTATTGCTCTTAAGTGTTGGCTTACCTAACAAGCAATTTAGGCGCCATCACGACCCTTTGATTGGGATTTTGGGCCATGACATGAGAGCAGATCAAGAGCAAGCATTTTCATCCTAGACTCATGCAATAGATTTTATATGATTTTTCTTACCCACATCATGATTATGAAAGAATGTGAAAATCTGTTATTGTATTCTATCTCTTTGACTAAAAAGCATGTCTTAATTCTTGAATTTACTATGCTTCTAATTTTGGAATCGATTGATGTTATCATGATTTATTCCATGTACTAAATATGTTGTCACTTACTGTTTGGACTGTTATTAAGTGTCAATGTTCACACCTCATCACTATTTCTTCGAGGCTTGACTTGATACTTACTGTGGTATATTTGGGTCTGATGTAATGTGGTATACTTGGGTCTGATGTCACTTTCGAACTCGACAAAAGTTATTGCAAGTTATGTTAATATGTTTACTAAAATTTGGGTATGATGTCACTAAAACTTTTCCCCAATATACTTGGATTTATGGGGTGATCAACCCACCAATTGAAGGTATACGAGTATAGTTTCTAACACATTTAATTGTGCATCGATACGATATCGGGGTAGGGAGATATGCACGTTTTAGCTGGACAACACAAGCAACCCCATTAGGACCCATATTGGCAGAGGAGATTATTTTTGATGTTATAAGCGGAAGACCTTTTCGCACCTAATTTTTAATCCAATAAAGAAACTTAAGCTCCCTAAATGCTTGCAAAGCATCTTATTCAGAAAAGCCCACTAAGGTTCTGAGCTAATTCTTCCTTCAGAAAGAACGTAGTACTCGTATAAGCTTGTTTTTTCTTGTTGTAGTGGATTTGGGGACTCCTTCAACTTGAAGTAAGTCACGTTATAGGATGTTCGTGTTGTTTAAGGTAAGAATATCCTTCTTCTACATGTATTTGAGCATTGTGTTGTTTAAATTGTTGAAGCAAGAACTTGCAGAATCGGCTATCAAAAGTTGTATATAGCTTGCTGTAATTGCTGGACTATTATGGAGTTGCTTATATGTTCTCTACGACTAGAAATCATGAAGTAAGACTTGAGTATGTTGTATTTGTTTTTAAAGTGTAGCTTTACTAGTTGTGACCCGAGCTTGTCGCTTGATGTATTGTTTGTGTTAGTTGAAGAGCTAAATGTGTAGTTGCTAGTTGTTGTGATTGTTATTGTTACTGGAAACGTACAGATTTTAAAACAAATAGGGGATATGCTTTCGTTTTTTATAGAATAAGCTTGTTGTTTGATATATGATAGATGTATCATTCATAGCTTGACCATAACGACATTATCATTGATTGTAGATTGTGGTGCTACTCAAGTTAAGCGTATTAAGTTGTCGAGCAATTGACGAAAGGTATGTAACGGCTATTTATCTTCTTCGATGGAATGAATCCATAATTAAGTAAGTTCCGAACATAGTATAACCAAGAAAAGTCATTCGTAAAGATCCTGTGTTGTATTATTCCAACTTGCTCATGATGTAATTATCCCTTGTTGGTAATTCCTATTTAGTTTAGCATTGTTCCATGTCTAGTTGAGAAATAGAGAGTATACATGTGTCACTTACTATATTACTATACGCCTATAGGGCTAGACAGATGCGCGCCATTCCTTTGGGGCTAGATAGATTCTTCGAGGCTATATAGTTGCTTGTGGGGCTATATAGTTGCTTATGAGGCTATACATATACACACCAAGATCTATATAAGGTAGGATAGTTTATTTCAGTTTTAGTTATATGATATGACTCAGAGACATGTAAGCATGTTTCCAGATTATCATTGACTCCTTATATTACATTCAGTATATCATGCATAACAATTCAGTTTCAGTTTGAAATATTCAGTTGCCTTACATGCTCGGTATATAATTTTGTACTGACACCATTTTTGACGGGGGCATTGCATTCATGCTTGTAGGTCATGATTTTCAGAGACATAGGCCTCAAAATCAAGCATGTCAGTATACAGCTTGATCGGTAAGCTATATATCATCTAGAGTTACTAGGTCTAGAGTTTTTGTTGCATGTTCAGACAATATAGGTATGTCGCGGTGCTGCCCCGACCATAATGCATTTGTATTCTTTAGAGGCTTTTAGACATGTATAGTGTGTACAAATGGCAGCATGGTGGCCTTGTTGACCCTTGTATGTATTATTTTTTGATTGTATAGGTTGACATTACTCATGGTGGTGACTTACCGGCCTGTATATGTACATATATATATTTTGGGGTGCTTCCCGTTCAGTTAAGATTAGTTGTTCATTCCTTAAATTTTCAAAAGTTATGGCGTAGTCGGCGTAATATTACAGAATAGTATTCAGTTGGCCTTGTCAGCCTGAGCAATTTTATATGTTCAGATAATTCAAGTTTTACTTGGTAAACTCGTAGTAAGGCAATGGGTGCCGGTCTAGCCTCCCCGTATTTGGAGCGCGACAAACTTGTTATCAGAGTAGGTCTGTCGTAGGGAGTATACAAGCTGTGTCTAGTAGAGTCTTGTTTATGATGTGCTGTGCATCACATTCAGAAATAGGAAGCTTCAGGGTATTTAGGAATGGTTATAATTCTTTCTTACTCCAGATCGTATTATAGAGCCAAGCTATGAGAATTCGAGTTAAACATATGCCTGTAACCATGAAAGCTACAGCTAGCCAAAATGCTAATGCAGAGGCAGGAGAGGGTACGAGTAGAGTGCCACCCGATAATGCGGCCAAGTCTAAGGCACCCGTTGAGACACACTCCCAGCCATCTCCGACTACTCCCCCACCTGCGATGATCCCGACAGGTACAACAACTCAAGTACGTCATCCTATTAAATCTGATCAAGACATTAGGAGTGTTGTGCACTTATTGACACAAATAGGGGTGACATAGTGACAGCCAAGAGCAGTGGAAAGTGTTGGACCTTCTGAGGGGCCAGGAAGTTCGAGGGTCATAGAGTTTATCGATTTGAGTCCTCCAGAGTTTACAAGATCAGAAGCAGGGAAGGATCCAAAGAATTTTATTGATCTGCCCCACATGATATTTGTATTTATGCATGCATCTAAGACGGAGGCAGTAGAGTTTGCAGATTTTAGGTTGCATGATATAGTTGTACTCTGGTATGAGTAATGAGAGCGATATAAAGAAGATGAGGCAACTCTAGGGGTATGGACGAACTTCTCAAGGGCTTTCCTAGACCGGTATCTTTCATTAGAGATCCGAGAGACCAGGGTCGACCAGTTCTTGACCATTCAGCAGGGCAACTTGAGCATTATAGAGGACAGTCTTCGATTAGATGCTTTGACGAGGTATTCTCCATCCATTGTAGATATGATGTAGGCCTGAGTACACCAGTTTCTAGTTGGTTTAGATGCACAGTTGATCGGGGCTTTTACAACAACATCACTATATGATGATAAGGATATTGCTCGAATACATGCTATTACTTAGACTCTAGAGGAGAAAACACGCCAGCAGCGGGTTAATGTGAGGATAGAGAGAAAGCACAAGAGAACGAGGGCCCCAGGTTACCGGGAGCTTCCTAGGGTGGTTTCAAGCCATAGTTTTTGGGACGGCCACCTTGGCCTCCACCACCTCATTCTTACGGTTATAGATCTGATTGTTATGCTTCATTAGGACCAGGTGAGAGCTCACGAGTGTCAGGGTTCCAGCATCAAAAGAGTTCAGCACAAATGAGAGCAATAACACCGTGATGTGATACACGCGGTAGGGGTATTAGGGGAAATGTAGGTAGGGTTCGACCGCATGTTATTTTTTTGGATGTGAGGATCACATGATTAGAGACTAACCGACTAAAGAACAGGGTGGTATGGCCCAGCCCCTTACTACCTTCCAAGCAAAACATCAAACACCTCAACTTAATCTAACATAGTATAAGGAGATTCATAATCAGTGCTAAGTAAAGGCTAAGTTCGTAGCTTAAGCTAGTTGCTCGTTCACATAAATTTGGGCAGCATATCCCCTATAACAAGGGCCTCCTCCAATACAAAACTCCAACAACAACAACTAGAGCAATGCAGCAACATATAAGTATCAATAACAAGACACCATATAACAACAACAAGTCACAACTACTTCACGACGAGCGGCAACCTCCGATTGGAATCCGTATACCCCATGTCACCCCTTATAGACTTCTTACTTTTACTAGAAAATATCCTAACATGATAATGAAGTCATTCATCAATGATTCCATCCTTATATCATATGTCTATAACAAAGAAAATAGTCCACAACTCCTTGCTAGCGGGTATAAATTAAGTAGTGCTTAAGGAAAGAGGGAACATTATTGGGGGTGATTTTAGTCGTGGAATTGAAGTAGGGATTGAAGAATTTGCACTTAAAGCTAATTTTGTGATGTGTTAAAGTGCTCAGGACGGTGAGTCACTATCTCTAAATTTATCCTACCGTCCCTTAAACCACATTACAACCATAAAAAGTCCTAATTACTTTTAGATCGAGCGAGCCTACATTAGTAGAGATTTACATTATGGGCAAGTCTATGGTACCAATTGTATGTATGTGACTTTTTTGTGAGAGTGAACAATTTCTTTGATATATGTCAGTCCTTAAACTATATTGATCATGAGATTCGAATGTACGAACTCAAGTTACTCTCTTTGATTTTTTTGTGAGGGCACGTGATTTCAGGAGGGATAGGTAACGTTATTAGACTTCACTATTATGTTGGATGTTCAAGCCATGAGTGCATTTTGACATTAAAATGGCTTTTGAGGCTAGGATTGTTATGAGCGTGTGGTCTTTGTTGTGAATATTTTTGTACTTTTGGTGTACGGGTTTTGAAGCTATTTTATCTCCTTTTTGGTTTTGGACTTATTTATTTCGTCTAGGATTTTTTCTACACCTATAAATAGTCTTTAAACACAATTTCTATACAACTTTTGACGAATGGAGAGCACAGAGCCGTCGTGGAGGCCGGGTTTCATCTTTTTTTTTTATCAAACTTAGTAATTTTTATATTTATTTGTATGATTTGTTGTTTGGCTACCATGTCTATGGGGAGCTAAAATTTACGTTCTAAGGTTGTGGTTCTTTCACGACTATTATTATTTGAATATTGATTTTGACTTCTTATTTATCATATTGGTTTATTTATTCAATCCTACGCTTAATTATTTGGCTGCTTGATAACCAATTGAATACTTTATACGAATATAGAATTGAACTCGAAAGTGAAAATTCTAGATTGTACAGAGGATTGAGTAGAGCAAGTTGTTGAACCCAGGCATCGGGAAATGGATTCGCGGTTAGGATAGACATATGCTAATTGCCTTGCTTTGTTATTATACGGAAATTATGAATGCATTATTGTTGATTCTAACTCTATAGACATATAAGTGTTAGTTTAGCTTTAGCGAGTAAGAGATCGACAGATTCCTGTGAGCAATATTATAACACCCCACGTTTTCGTACATGGAAGCGCGCCATAAGTAAATTGATGAAAGCTCGAAAATGAGAAGTTACATCTCGTATTTCCGTACATTAAAGTTTCGTCATAAGTTAATCGACGTAAGTTGGGGAATGAGATTATTTTGTGATTATAACCATTATGCTATTTCAAACAAGTGATGAGTAATTTCGTGAAGGTGAGATGATTAGCAAATCAAAGAAAATAAATTTCGTCAAAGTTTGTTATTTTGATAAAATACGGTCCAAGCTACAATGCCTCGTATTTATGGACTAGTGCCATAAAAGGTACCACATGACCATGATAGTAAGGTGTATAAGGTGTGATAAAAATAAGTAGTATTTTAAGTAATTTTGGATAATTCTTAATTATGTGAATATTTGGTTAATTATTTATTTGAGTGGGAAGTTAACAAATTAATTAAAAGTTTGAGGATAATTATCTTGGATAAGTATTAGGGGGCAAGTCACGTGAGATTATGGAATATGGAAGCCAAAGAGGTCTTGAATTATGACTCATAAATCACATAATAAGGTGGCAAAAATTGGAGGATGTTTTGTGGCCAAGTCTTACAAAGTGGGGCCACACCACCAAAGACTTACGATCTCTTTAATTTGCAAAAATGAGAGATGTTTAAACCTACTAAGCATGCTAACGGATGAAGCTTCCAAAACCAGCAATTTAAGACATCCCTATTTCATTAAGGAAGATGTATAAGCTTGTTAAGCTTATGGATGGAATTCACAAAGCCATAGTCTCAACGTGATGGCTTCAGTAAGTATCTTACAAGGTTGTGATCAAATTCACAAAGTGATCATACGGAATTGCGACAAACATTCATACGAGATTTCACAAGGTAATAGCAATGGGATTTTGTGATTCTATTGGAGTACGGTATAATCTTTCTCAAAAATATCATATGCATTTTTCCTTACTTCCATCCGCCGTTACACGTTGTCACAATTGACGTGTGTTGGAAGGATTGTCAAGAGAATAGGCTCAGGTATATTCATAGAAATACTAGGGGTGTCTATATTCTTGATTCCCCATGTGTCTTATTATTCTATCATCTGTTCATGGGTCTCAAAAAATACGTAAGTTGACAAAGTTTACTTCATGATATTAATAAAACTCATAATGGTCGTATGACATTCCGAAAGATGTTATTAAAGTATTTTTTATGAAAGTATATACATTGACCCATGACCAGATGGCATTATATACGCGTATATTATATGTATATGGGATATGGGAAAAGGATATGGCGTTATATACGCACCACCACTTGATCAGCTGGTATACGTTGATAATTTTCCCACAGTGGTCGAGATGATATAATGGGATGCCCTCAGAGGCTTGATGATGTTATGACATATACCTAAGCATGGTATGGCATTTATACGCATATGCATGACATTGTAAATATTAATGATTCATAGAGTTGTTCGGACTTACCTGTTGAGCCTCTTACTCCAGGTTTCTCTCATGACTATTATTCACTGATTTTCATTCCTTACATACTAGGTACATTATTTGTACTGACGTCCCTTTTTCCTGGAGACGTTGCATTTCATGCCCGCAGGTCCCGATTGACAGGTCCAGAGTCCTCCAAGTGGGCCATCAGCTTAGCGGAAGATGTTGGTGCGCCCCATTTGCTCCGGAGTTGCTTATTTGGTCAGTATGATTTAGACGTTTATTTTTTGGTATGGCGGGGCTCTGTCCCAACCTTTATGACAATTATGTATTCTTAGAGGCTTGTGGATAGATGTCATGTACGTAAACGATTGTATGGCCTTGTCGGCCTATGTTCAGTGTATGAGTGGTTATTTTGGTGTTATAGGCTCGAATGTCTTATGTATAAGTTGGTATTACATGATGTATTCTACTTATCTCACGACAGCCTCTCCGTCTCAGTTATCTATGATAGTATGATACGAAAAGATACGTTATATTGGTACTCGGTTGAGTAAGGTACCGGGTGCCCGTTGCAGCCAATCGGTTTGGGTCGTGACAGAAGACCTGATGTTACACCCCATATTTTTGTACGTAAAAGTACGCCATAAGTAAATTGATGAAAGCTCGGAAACGAGATATTACATCCCGCATTATCGTACGTTAAAGTTTTGTCGTAAGTTAACCGACGCAAGTACGGGAATGTGATTGTTTTAAGGTTATAAGCATTTATGCTATTTCAAAACAAGTGATAAGTATATTCGTGAAGATGAGAGGGTAAGCGAATCGAAGAAATGAGTTTTGTCGAAGTTTAACATTTTGGGATAAAATACGGTCCGAGCTATAATACAAAATATTTATGGACTAGTACCATACAAGGTACCACATAACCATAATAGTAAAGTTTGCAAAGTGTGTTAAAAATGAGTAGTATTTTAAGTAAGTTGAGATAATTCTTAATTATGTGGATAATTGGATAATTATTGATTTTAGTATGAGAATAACTAATTAATTAAGCATATTTGGATAAGGTTGATTAATCTCCTAATGTGGCAGCCAAGGGGTTTTGATTTTAAAGCCCAAGTAATGACTCATAGTCATTAAAATAGGTGGCAATTGGAGGATCTTTTGTGGCTAACTCATCACCTTAGTGGGGCCCACACCCACTAAGGTAAAAGACATCTTAAAGATTCAAAGAGAGATATATTTCATTCTTCATAGCAAAGTGAAGTGCTCCAGCGAACTCTTACAAGTGATGGCAACGTAAAATTGCTTCAACGAAAGTCATACAAGATCCAATTATGCGTACGGTGCAATTTTAAGCAACGTGATCTTCTACAATTAATGACTCTAAGGTACAAATCTTCAATAATTGAAACAAAGGTTTCATAGCATCTTAAGCAACTTGAGATTTTACAATTTTAAGGGAGTATGCTGCAATCTTTCTCAAAAATATTATACGAATTTTTCCCTACTCCGATCTTACCATCACGTGTTTTGCCGCAATTGACGTGTGTTAGATGGATTGTCAAGCGAATTGACTCAGGAATGTTAAAGCTATCCCTTCTTTCTTTTGGCATGATCAATACGATACAAACGAAATGAGAAAATGCACAACTTCCATAAATGACTCTATTAATAGAAATACTAGAGGTTCCTATGTTATTAATTCCCCATATGTCTTATTATTCTATCGTCTGTTCATGGGTGTCAAAAAATACGTAAGTTGATAAAGTTTATTTCATGACATTAATCAGAGGCATAATGGTCTTATGATGTCCCAAGAGATTTTATTGACGTACTTCTCATGCATTGCATTAATTGACATTGACCCATGACCAGATGGCGTTATATACGTGTATATATATATGTATATGGGATTTGGGAAAAGGTTACAGCGTTATATACGTGTAACGACCCAGCCGGTCGTATTGAGAGTTATAGCCCCGATCCCCTATTAACTGCTTTCCCCATATCTATTTCTGCTATTGTGACTTGCCGGGAGGTTTCATTTTGGTTTTTGGAAGTGTTTGTGACACTTAGTCCCTAAATAGAGGTTTAAGCCTTAGGATTGGCACCATAGTTGGAACTATATGAAGACGACTCCGGAATGGAGTTCCGTTGATTCTGTTAGCTCCGTTGGATGATTTTGGGAGTAGGAGCGTGTCCGGATTATGTTTTGGAGGTCTGTAGCTCATTTAGACTTGAAATGGCGAAAGCTAAATTTTTTATGTTTTGGACCGGTAGTGGAATTTTTGATATCGGGGTCGGAATCCAATTACGGAAGTTGGAGTAGGTCCGTAGTGTTGAATATGACTTGTGAGCAGAATTTGAGATCAATCGGACGTGGTTTGGTTGGTTTCGGCATCGGTTGTCGAATTTGGAAGTTTCAAGTTCCTTAAGTTTGAATTGGAGGGCTGGACTTAGTTCGTATGGTGTTTTAGGATTGGGTAGCATGTTTGGTTGAGGTCCTGGGGGCCTCGAGTGTGTTTCGAATGCTTAACGGATGAATTTTGGACTTAGGGAAGTTGCTGAGTTTTTGCTGGTTCTAGTCTTTCGCCCCTGCAGAGGGGAGACAGTAGGTGCAGGCTCGCACGTGCGGAGGAACAGGCGCAGATGCGGATTTCAGAGGCTTGACCAGGGGTCACAGGTGCGAGGAAATTCCGCATCTGTGATGCCCGCAGATGCGCCCAAGGATTACCGCAGAAGCGGACAGTGTTTCGCAGGCGCGCACGCGCAGGTGCGGCTCCCACTGCCTAGATGCGGACCCACCGCGCAAGTGCAACGATCACTGGGCAAAAAGGGGAAGAATCGAGGGTTGAGGTTCATATTCACAAATTTGATTTTTGAGCTCGGGAGAAGGCGATTTCTTGAAGGATTTTCAGAGAAATATTTGGGGTAACGATTCCTAATTAAGGAATTTGAGTGACAAAGTTGGGTGAATGGGAGAAAATTCCCCAAACAAATTTCTGAGTTTTGAGTGGGATTTAGGCATCAGATTTGGATAATTGTGGTACGAGTGATCTAGTGAGCGAATGAGTATTCTTAATTGGTAACTTTTACCCGATTCCGAGACATAGGCCCGGGGAGGCTTTTGGGGCGTTTTCTAATTTCTTGCCATAGCTTTGATTTCGTTAGCTAGATTAGTTCTTGTAGCTATATTTATGTTATGTAGTTGGTTTTGGCTATATTTGAGCCATTTAGAGTCGGATATTCGTGGAAAGAGCATTGTGACGGATTCATTTGAGCTTGGTTCGAGGTAAGTGGCTTGCCTAACCTTGCGTGGAGAGATTTGATACTGTTTGATATGTGAGCACTGTGTACGTGAGGTGACGAGTATGTACACGGGTTATTCGTTGTAAAACTCTATTTTTCACTAAGTCATAACTTGTTTTCTCCTTATTTGAAACACTAGCATATGTAACTATCCTGTTTAGACTAGAATAGCATGCCTACTTGTTTAACTGCCTATTTGAACTATGTGCAGCATGTTTTAGTGAAATTACCTACTTTCCTTGACTTGAACTTAGTCTAAACTGTAGGATTTCTTGCTCTAACTGTTATTTCGGTTGGTTGCACTGCATATTTACTTTGGGACTACGGAACGATATTCTGGGAGATCCCCCTGTACTGCATATTTACTTTGGGACTACAGAACAGTATTACAGGAGATCCCCCTGCTCAGCATATTTATTTCGGGACTACGGAACGGTATTCCGGCAGATCCCGCTACAAATTTACGTTTGGGACTATGAGACGGTATCTCGGAAGATCCCTTGTTGTTATCACTATGTTCTGAGCTGTTGTCTTTCATTTGATTCTATTCTTGTTAGATTTTTTACTGCGATATTTCATTCTTCCTTATTTCATTATATTTATACCAGTAGGGCCCTGACCTAATCTCGTCACTACTCGACCGAGGTTAGGCTTGACACTTATTGGGTACCGTTGTGGTGTATTTATGCCCTTTCCTGCATATATTTTTTGTGCGTAGATCCAGGTTCATCTTACCAGCCTCATCACTAGTTGCAGTTGCTGCTGCTTATTGGAGACTTCAAGGTACATCTGCCCGCGCCCGCAGATCCTCGGAGTCCCCCTTTATCCCCCTATGTTCATTTTGCCTTCTTTCTATATAAATGATGTATAGAACGGTTAAGACTTCTTAGTAGTTTGTGACTTATGGTATTCTGGGTTTTGGGAAAAGTAATTATTGTATATGCTGAGGGGCACTGTTTCTGCTTATTTAATATATCTGTTAGCTGTTATCTTTGTGTTTTCAACTCATTTCCACAATAATTAGGCTTATCTAGCCGTAGAGACTAGGTGTCTTCACGACGATTCACGGAGGGAGAAATTGGGTCATGAAAAATTGGTATCAGAGCTCTAGGTTCATAGGAGTCGTGAGTCACAAGCTAGTTTATTAGAGTCTCGCGGATAGGTACGGAGACGTCTGTACTTATCTTCAGGAGGCTATGGAACTATTAGGAACAAACATACTTTTTTTGATTCCTTGTCGTGCGAGTTATTGGCATCGAATTCTAAAAATTTTCTATTCTATTTTTCTCACAGATGGTGAGGACCTGTACCGGAGGATCTGACAACCAGGCACTCGCGCCCCCTGCTTTAGCTACCAGATGCCGGGGCCGGGTAGAGTAAGGCCATGCGGTGTAGCCAGAGCACCCACACGAGATGCAACAGAGTAGCCACCATCAGTTCCAACTAGAGGGCAAGCACCAGAGGTTCCTATTACTGCATCAGCCCCTAGGAGACTCTAGCCTAGTTCATGAGCATGTTCAGCACCTTAGCTCAGGCTGGATTGATTCCATTAGGTCCCGCCATATCTCAGACCGGGGGAGGGGCACAGACATCCGCAGCCTGTACTCCTGAGTAGAGGGTCCAGGTTGATCAGGCCCCAGAGTTCATTCCTATGCCGCCGGTAGCTCGGGTTCAGCATGAGACTAGGACATCCGCTTCTGAGGCGGAACAACTCAGACTTGAGAGGTACAAGAAGTACGACCCACCTACCTTCAGCGGATTGGCTACAGATGATGCTTAGGGTTTTCTGGAGCAGTGTCATCGTACTCTCTGTACTATAGGCATAAGGGAGACGAGTGGTGTTTCTTTTACCACTTTTAAACTTAGAAGAGCAGCCTATCTATGGTGGCATGCTTATGAGTTTAGTATTCCGAATGAGGTAGCTTCACTTACATGGACTCAGTTATCGGACATGTTTTTGAGAGAGTATGTCCCTCAGAGCCTGAGGGACTCATGGCACGCGGAGTTTGAGCAGCTGCACCACAGTGCTATGATTGTGTCAGAGTATGCAGTCCGCTTCAGTGATTTGGCCCGATAAACACCGGCCTTGGTTGCCACAGTTCAAGAGAGGGTTCGACGATTTATTGAGGGACTCTACCTCAGTATCAGGATTAGTATGGTAAGGGAGTTGGAGTTGGATATGTCTTACCAGTAGGTTGTGAGTATTGCTAGGAGATTGGAGGGCATGCTTGCCCGGGACCTAAATGAGAGAGAGGCCAAGAGGTCTCGAGAGACTGGTTCTTATTCTGGAGCATGTGCCCCAGTAGCCCGCCATGGTAGGGGTTATGTGGGTTGCCCCGTTCATTCAGCTCTTCCAGCCGCCAGTGGTGTTCCATCCCCTTCTAGGCCCAGGAGCCTTATTATGCACCGCCAGTATCTAGTGTGCCTCCTGCTCGGGGTGCTTTTAGCGGCCAGTCCAGCAGACCTGGCCCGAGTCAGTCACAGCATCCATGCCCTCTGAGGTGTTGTTTTGAGTGTGGAGACACCCGCCATATGGTGAGGGATTTCCCTAGACTTAGGAGGGTTGCACCTTCACAGACTTCTCAGCCACCACGTGCTCCACCGGGTTCTCAGGCCATGATTCCAACACCAGCTACTGCCCCAGCTGCTCAGCTAACTTGAGGTGGAGGTCGGGGAGGTCGAGGTCGCCCCCAAGGGGGAGGCCAGGCCAGGTATTATGCTCTTTCGGCTCGTAAAGAGGCAGTTTCTTCCGACTATGTCATTACAGGTATTGTTCCAGTATGTCATAGAGATACGTCGGTATTATTTGACCCATGCTCTACGTATTCATATGTGTCCTCTTATTTTGTACCACGTTTGGGTGTATCTCGGGATTCGTTGAGTTCCGCTATTTATGTGTCTACTCCTGTGGGAGATTCTCTTGTTGTGGACCGCATGTATCAGTCGTGTTTGATTGCTCTTAGTGGTTTTAAGATCAGAGCAGACTTATTATTACTTAGCATGATAGATTTTGATGTTATCTTGGGCATGGACTGGTTGTCACCGCATTATGCTATTCTTCATTGTCACGCTAAGACCGTTACACTAGCTATGCCCGGCTTACCGCGATTAGAGTAGAGATATACCTTAAAGTATACTCACAACCGAGTTATTTCATTTCTTAAAGCTCAACGAATGGTTGAGAAGGGGTGTGACGTGTATCTAGCTTATGTGAGAGATGTCAGTATTGATACCCCTACAATTGAGTCAGTTCCAGTAGTGAGAGATTTACCAGATGTGTTTCCAGCTGATCTTTCGGGCATGCCGCCCGGCAAAGATATTGATTTAAACATTGATTTGTTGCCGGGCACCCAGCCTATCTCTATTCCTCCATACCGTATGGCTCTTCCTAAGTTGAAGGAGTTGAAGGAGCAGTTGTGGGAGTTGCTTGATAAGGGCTCTATTCGGCTCAGTGTGTCGCCTTGGGGTGCTCCTGTCTTATTTGTGAGCAAAAAGGATACTTCTATGCGTATGTGTATCGATTATCGCTAGTTGAACAAAGTCACATTGAAGAATAGGTATCCTTTGCCTCGTATTGATGACCTATTTGATCAGTTATAGGGTGCCAAAATATTTTCCAGTATTGACTTGTGTTCAGGTTATCATTAGTTGAAGATTCGGGAGCCAGATATCCCGAAGACTTCTTTCAGGACTCGGTATGGCCATTACAAGTTTCTTATGATGTCATTTGGGCTGACCAATGCCCCAGCAGCCTTTATGCACTTGATGCACAGTGTGTTCCGGCACTATATTGATTCTTTTGTCTTTGTATTCATTGATGACATTCTAGTGTATTCCCAGAATCGGGAGGATCATGAGCAGCACATGAGAACAGTGCTTCAGTTTTTGAGAAAAAAGTTGTATGCAAAGTTCTCAAAATGTGAGTTCCGGTTAGATTCTGTGGCATTCTTGGGTCATATTGTGTCAAGTGAGGGGATCAAGGTTGATCTGAAGAAGGTGGAAGCAGTACAGAGTTGGCTTAGACCGTTCTCAGCTACAGAGATCCAGAGTTTTCTTAGGTTGGCGGGGTATTACCGTCAGTTTGTTGAGGGTTTTTCTTCTATCGCAGCACCTATGACCAGGCTGACCCAGAAGGGTGCTCCGTTCAGGTGGACAGAGAAGTGTGAGGAGAGCTTTCAGAAGCTTAAGACAGCTTTGACTACAGCCCCAGTATTGGTATTGCCTTCAAGTTCGGGGTCTTATACACTTTATTGTGGCGTCGTGAGTTGGCCTCGGCGCGGTGTTGATGTAGGACCGTAGGGTGATTGCCTATGTGTCCAGACAGCTGACGGTGCATGGAAAGAACTATCATGTCCATGACCTTGAGCTAGCAGCTATTGTTCATGCTTTGAAGATTTGGAGGCATTATTTGTATGGCGTTCCTTGTGAGATCTACACTGATCACCGGAGTTTGCATCATTTGTTCAAGCAGAAGGATCTGAATTTGCGTCAGAGGTGGTGGTTAGAGCTGCTTAAGGATTATGACATTACCATTTTGTACCATCCTAGTAAGTCCAATGTGGTGGCCGATGCTTTGAGTCGCCGGGCAGAGAGTTTGGGGAGTTTAGCTTATCTACCAACAGTAGAGAGGCCCATGGCATTGGATGTTCAGGACTTAGCTAGCACGTTTGTGAGATTGAATATTTCTGATTCGAGTCGAGTAATAGGTTGTTTGGTCTCTCGATCTTCCCTTTATGATCGTATCAGGGAGAGTCAATATGATGACCCCCCATTTGCTTGTCCTTAAGGACACGGCCCGGTGCAGTGATGCTAAAGAGGTCATATTGGGGAGGATGGTGCATTGAGGATGCAGGACAGGTTATGTGTGCCCAATGTGGATGGTTTGCATGAGTTGATTCTCCAGGAGGCTCACAGCTCGCGGTACTCCATTTATCCGGGTGCCGCGAAGATGTATAAGGACCTGAGGCAGCATTATTGATAGAGGAGGATGAAGAAGGACATAGTAGAGTATGTGGCTAGATGTCTAAATTGCCAGTAGGTGAAGTATAAGCATCAGCGACCGGGTGGGTTCCTTCATAAGATAGAGATTTCAGAGTGGAAATGGGAGCGAAAGTGTGATGCAGTTTGGGTGATTGTGGACAAGCTGACCAAGTCAGCTCATTTCATTCCTATGATGACTACCTACTCTTCCGAGCAGTTGGCTCGAATTTACATTTATGAGATTGTCAGACTTCATGACATACCGGTATCTATCATCTCTGACCGGGGCACGCAATTTACATCGCGGTTCTGGAGAGCCGTACAGCAAGAGTTGGGTACTCGGGTTGAGTTGAGCATAAATTTTCACCCTTTGACGGACAGGCAGTCCGAGCACACTATTCAGATTCTCGAGGATATGCTCTGTGCGTGTGTGATGGAGTTTGGAGGTTATTGGGATCAGTTCTTGCCACTTGCGAAGTTTTCCTACAACAACAGTTATCAGTCTAGCATTCAAATGGCACCGTATGAGGCTCTGTATGGTAGGCAGTGTCGATCCCCAGTTGGTTGGTTCGAGCCGGGCGAGGACAGATTATTGGGTACGGACATGGTTCAAGATGCCTTGGAGAAGGTGAAGATGATTCAGGATAGACTTCACACAGACCCGTCTAGATAGAGGAGCTATGCGGACCGGAAGGTTCGCTATGTTGTATTCATAGTTGGAGAGCGGGTCCTGCTTCGGGTTTCGCCTGTGAAGGGCATTGTGAGGTTCGAAAAGAGGGGCAAGCTGATCCCAAGGTTTATTGGGCCCTTTAAGGTGTTGCAGCGAGTTGGAGAGGTTACTTATGAGTTTTCCTTACCTCCCAGCCTAGCAGGAGCTCATTCGGTATTTCATGTTTCGATGCTCCGGAGGTATCACGGCGATCCGTCTCATGTGTTGGATTTTCGCTCAGTCCAGTTGGACAAGGATCTATCCCACGTTGAGGAGCCAGTGGCTATTTTTGGACAGGCAAGTTCAGAAGTTGAGGCAAAGAACATTTCATCAGTAAAGGTTCAGTGGCGGGGCCAGCCAGTCGAGGAGGGGACTTGGGAGACCGAGTAAGATATGCGCAACAATTATCCTCATCTTTTTCACCGCTTCAGGTATGTATCTATACTCATTCGAGGCCGAACGATTGCTTTAAGAGGGGGAGGATGTGACGACCCGGCCGGTCGTCTTGAGAGTTATATCCCTGATCCCCTATAAACTGCTTCTGACATATCTATTTCTGCTATTGTGACTTGCCGGGAGGTTTCATTTTGGTTTTTGGAAGTGTTTGGGACACTTAGTCCCTAAATGGAGATTTAAGCCATAGGATTGGCACCGTAGTCGCAACTGTATGAACACGACACCGGAATGGATTTCCGTCGATTGCGTTAGCTCCGTTGGGTGATTTTTATCTTCTGAGCGTGTCCGGATTATGTTTTAGAGGTATGTATCTCATTTAGGCTTGAAATGGCGAAAGCCAAATTTTTAAAGTTTTGGACTGGTAGTGGAACTTTAGATATCGGGGTCAGAATCTGATTCCAGAAGTTGGAGTAGGTCCGTAGTATTGAATATGACTTGTGTGGAAACTTTGAGGTCAATCGGACGTGGTTTGTTTGGTTTCGGCATCAGTTGTCGAATTCGGAAGTTTCAAGTTCATTAAGTTTGAATTGGAGGGTGATTCATGATTTTAGCATTGTTTGATGTGGTTTGAGGGCTCGACTAAGTTTGTATGGTGTTTTAGGATTGGGTAGTATGTTTGGTTGAGGTCCCTGGGGCCTCAGGTGTATTTCGGATGCTTAACGGATGAATTTTGGACTTAGGGAAGTTGCTGAGTTTTTGCTGGTTCTGGTGTTTCGCACATGCGGATGGGAGACCGCAGGTGCGGGCTCGCACGTGCGGAGGAATAAGCGCTAATTCGGATTTCGGAGGCTTGACTAGGGGTTGCAGATGAGAGGAATTTTCGCATCTGCGATGCCTGCAGATGCACCCAAGGATTCGTAGGCGCGAAGGAAGACCGCAAAAGCGGACAATGTTCCATAGGTGCATCCCCCACTACCGCAGATGCAGACCTAGCACTCTTAAGTGTTTTTCGCACCTGCAGGTGTGACCCATGGCCCGCAAGTGCGAAGATTGCTAAGCAAAAAGTGGAAGAATCGAGGGTTGAGGTTCATATTCACAAATTTGATTTTTGAGCTCGGGAGAAGGCGATTTCTTGAGGGACTTTCAGAGAAAGCTTTGGGGGAACAATTCCTAACTTGTTCCCAACTGAATTTCTGAGTTTTTAGTGGGATTTAGACATCGGATTTGGATAATTTTGATAAGAGTGATCTCGTGAGCGAATGGGTGTTCTTAATTGGTAACTTTTACACGATTCCGAGACGTAGGCCTGGGGAGGCTTTTTGGGCGTTTTTCTAATTTCTTGCCTTAGCTTTGATTTCGTTAGCTAGATTAGTTCTTGTAGCTATATTTATGTTATGTAATTGGTTTTGGCTAGATTTGAGCCATTCAGAGTCTGATATTCGTGGAAAGAGCATTGTGACGGATTGATTTGAGCTTAGTTCGAGGTAAGTGACTAGCCTAACCTTGCATGGCGGAACTCCCCATAAGATTTGGTACTGTTTTATATGTGAGCGCCGTGTACGTGAGGTGACTAGTACGTATACGGGTTATTTGTTGTAAAACACAGTTTTCACTAAGTCATAACTTGTTTTCTCCTTATTTGAAACACTAGCATACGTAACTATCATGTTTAGACTATAATAGCATGTCTACTTGTTTAACTGCCTATTTGAACTCTGTGCAGCATGTTTTAGTGAAATTACAAGCTTTCCTTGACTTGAACTTAGTCTAAACTGTAGGATTTCTTGCTCTAACTGTTATTTCGGTTGGTTGCGCTACATACTAACTTTGGGGCTACGGAACGATATTCTGGGAGATCCCCTTGTACTGCATATTTACTTTGGGACTACAGGATGGTATTCCGGGAGATCCCCCTCCTCAGCATTTTTATTTTGGAACTACGGAACGGTATTCCGGGAGATCTCCCAGCATATTTATTTTGGGACTACGGAATGGTATCTTGGGAGATCCCCCTGCACATTTACGTTTGGGGCTACGAGACGGTGTCTCGGGAGATCCCCTGTTGTTATCACCGTGTTCTAATCTGTTGTCTTTCATTTGATTCTATTCCTCTTAGATTTCTACGATATCTCATTCTGCCATATTTCATTATATTTATACCAGTAGGGCCCTGACCTGATCTCGTCACTACTCGACCGACGTTAGGCTTGGCACTTACTGGGTACCGTTGTGGTATACTCACGCCCTTTCCTGCACATGTTTTTTGTGTGCAGATCCAGGTTTATCTTACCAGCCTCGTCACTAGTTGCAGTCGCTGCTGCTTATTGGAAACTTCAAGGTACATCTGCCCGCGCCCTCAGATCCTCGAATACCCCCTCTATCCCCCTATGTTCATTTTGCCTTCTTTCTGTTGAAATGATGTATAGAACGGTTAAGACTTCTTAGTAGCTTGTGACTTACGGTATTTCGGGTTTTGGGAAAAGTGAATATTGTATATGCCGAGTAACATTGTTTCTTCTTATTTAATATATCTGTTAGTTGTTATCTTTGTTTTTTCATTTCATTTCCACAATAATTAGGCTTACCTAGTCATAGAGACTAGGTGCCGTCATGACGCTTCACGTCGGGAGAAATTGTGTCGTGGCAATACACACCACCACTTGATCATCTGGTATACGTTGATGATTTGCCCACAGTCACCAAGATGATATGATGGGATGCCCTCAGAGGCTTGATGATGTTATGAACGCATATACCTATGCATGGTATGACATTTATACGCATATGCATGACATTATGAATATTAATGATTCACAGAGTTGTTCAGACTTACATGTTAAGTCTTTTACTCCATGTTTCTCTCATGTCTATTACTTACTGATTTTTACTCCTCACATACGCGGTACATTATTTATACTGACATCCCTTTTGCCTAGGGACGCTGCATTTCATGCCCGCAGGTCCCGATAGATAGATCGAGAGTCCTCCAAGTAGGCTATCAGCTCAGCGAAAGATGTTGGTACGCTCCATTTGCTCTAGAGTTGCTTGTTTGGTCAGTATGATTAGGCGTGTATTGTTTGGTATGTCCCGACCTTTATGATAAGTATGTACTCTTAGAGGTTTATAGAAAGATGTCATGTGTACGGATACTTGTATGGCCTTGTCGGCCTATGTTTTAAGTATATAATGGATCACATTGGCCTTAGAGGCTCGTATGTCACAGGTATGAGTTTCTGTATCAGGTTGGGTCGTTCTATGTCGGGTATTCCCTCATGTTTACTTTGTTTATCTCATGACGCCCCTTCTGGCCCACTTACCTATGATGTAATAAGAAAGATGTTACGTCTCGTATTTTCGTACGTTAAATTTTCGTCGTAATTTAATCGATGTAAGCTCGGGGATGAGATTATCTTGAGATTATACGTATTTATTCTATTTTATAACAAGCGATAAGTAAATGCCGTAAAGGATAAAGGGTAAATGAATTAAAAGAAGTGAATTTCGTTGAAAGCTGTCGATTTGGGATAAAATATAGTCCGAGCCATAATACCCGGTATTTATGGATTAGTGCTATACAAGGTACCCAATGACCACAATAGTAGGGTACGTAAAGTGTCTTAAAAGGGAGTAGTGTATTAAGTAATTTGAGATAATTCTTAATTATGTGGGTAATTGATTAATTATTGGTTAATGGGAGATTAACTATTTAATTAATGAATGGTTGGATAAGACTAACCCTCCCCCCACGTGGCAGCACCCCCCATCCCCATGTATGACTCTTAAGTCACTAATATATGTGGCAAGATTAAGAGATGTGAGAATTTGGCAAGTCTTATAATGTGATTCACATTATTCATTTAATGAAAGAGATACATTTTAAGTCTTAGGAACATGAGTCATTAGTCACATATTCATCTAAGGACAGAGAGCCCATTTAAGTCTTAAGAACATGAGTTCTTCATAAACGTGAATTCTTCATAAACGCGAGTTCTTCGAATGGCAGAACAATTCCATACCAAAATTAGATAACGTTGGTTGTTGATTTTGTAAAGCGTAAATTGCAAATTGTAAGCGAATCAGTTCAGGTATATTAAGGCTATCCCTTCTAAACGAGTAAATGCATAATTTCCATAAATGACTATTCATAGAAATATTAGGAGTGTCTATATTCTTGATTCCCCATGAGAATTATTATTATATCTTCTGTTCATGGGTCTCAAAAAAATACGTATTTGATAAAATTTATCCGACAGGCATATTATTTTTATGACATTCCGAGAAAATCTTATTAACATATTTCTGATGCATTTCAGGCATTTATACATGTACATTGACCCATGACCAGACGCCGTTATATACGCGTATATTATATGTATATGGGATATGGGAAAAGGTTATGGCGTTATATATGAACCATTACCTGATTAGCTAGTACATGTTGATGATTTTTCCCACAGTGGCCGAGATAATATGATGGGATGCCCTCAGGGGCTTGATGATGTTATGTACACCTATACACATGCATGACACGACAATTGTATGCACGTGCATGACATTATAAATGTTTCAGGATTTACAAGTCATTTAGGCTTACAGGCGAAATTCTTTATTCCATGTTTCATCTATGTCTTTTGTGTACTGATTTTTATGCCTTACATACTCAGTACATTATTCGTACTGACGTTTCTTTTTGCCTGGGGATGCTGCGTTTCATGCTCGCAGGTACAGGTAGACAAGCAGACTGTCCCCCTTCTTACGATCCTTGTTCAGCGAGAGTTGGTGTGCTCCATTTGATCTTGAGCTGTTTTGGATTTTGGTACGATAGGTTTGTTTACATATATGGGTATGGCGTCCTTGTACATGTACAGTTATATAATCTGTTAGGGGTTTGTAGACAGTCATGTATAGTTGGGTAGTATGTGGCCTTGTCGGCTTCCAGTTTTGGACATGTAGTTGTCTATAGCAGCCTTGTCGGCTCGCCCTTCGTATTTCGCACGTTTATGAATATAAGTCTTTTGGACAGGTTTTCCTCACGCATGTTATTCTCGTAATTTAGCAGATGTTATTCATGTTCATATATTAGTCACATGCTTAAGGGTGTTCGACATGTAGGACTCGGGCACTCATCGCGGCCCATCGGTTTGGGTCGTGACAAAAGTGGTATCAGAGCAGTTCTGTCCTAGGGTTGTCTACATACCGTATCTAGTAGAGTCTTGTTCATGGGTGTGTTGTGCACCAAACTTATAGACAGGAGACTACAAGACATATAGGATGTTATCCTCTCTTCTTATCTTAGATCGTGCGATATAAGAATTCATGTTCATAACGATATGTTACATTTTCAGCGATGCCTTCGAAGACTACAGCCGCCCAGAAAGGAAAGTCCGTGGCTGGTGAGACTACTACTCAAGCGCCACGAGTTACCAGGGCTCAGGGAGAGTCTTATAGTGAGATTCCATCTCAAACTTCACATACCCCGCCCGCTCTAGAAGAGCTTCGAGGGGCACCAGCTCTAGCACCCACCCTTCTTCGTTCAACCCCTCATCCAGATGCACCGGGTCAGGAGATGAGAGATGCTATTCAGTTGTTAACTCGATTAGTAGCCACACAGGCTCGATGTTAGGAAGTAGGTATTGGTCATGCAAATAGGTCCGTCAGTGCGAGGGTTCATGATTTCATTAATTTGGACCCTCCGGTATTGACTGGTACAAACCCAAATGAGGACCCTCAGGTATTTATCGATAGAATGCAGAGCACTTTGAGGGTAACTAAGGCCACTATGACTGAGTCAGTTGTGCTAGCTTCCTATAGACTCCAAGATGTTGTAGTTAATTAGTACGAGTTTTGGGAATTGTCCAGAGGTGAGGATGCCCCTCCAGTAGTATGACAGAAGTTTACAGAAGTTTTTCTTCGACAGTATCTTCCACAAGAGCTTAGACGGGCTAGATTTGATAGGTTCTTAACCCTTCGGCAGGGTAACATGAGTGTTCGAGAGTACATTCTTCAGTTTAATTCATTGGCTAGGTATGCTCCCACTATTGTATCTAAGATGGAGGATCAGGTTCACCGGTTCATGATGGGGTTAGAGCTACACTTTCTTAACGATTGTATGTCGGCCTCACTTCAGCCAGACATGGATATTTCTCGTATTCAGGCATACGCTCAGGGTGCAAAGGATCGTAAGCAGAAGTAGAGGGCCGATCGTGAGCATGATCGGGGCCTATAGTAAGAGAGCGAGGTCTTCGGGTCCTTCTAGTTAGTTTCGAGGAGGTTAGAGACCACAATACCCAAGGTATCCAGCCTAGCCATCGACTAGCGCGCCCCATCAGTTTGGCGGTAAAAGATTTGATCGTTCCACATATTCAGGGCCTGGTGAGAATGCCAGGGCCTCAGGTTCTCAGTATAGGGGTTAGTCAAGTCAGATGAGGCCGCCCTTGCTACGATGTGCTCAGTGTGGTAAGCAGCATGCCGGGCAGTGCCGTATGTGGTTGGCTGTATGTTATACTTGTGGTTATCCAGGCCACGTTATGAGGGATTGTCTGATGAGAGGTGATGCAAGCATAGCTCAACCAGTGGGATCGGTAGCTGGTTTGTTATCATCAGTACGCCCCCCTGGGTAAGGTTCACAAACACCAATGAGTCGTGGTAGAGGAAGAGGCAGAGCATCTAGCTCGAGCGGTCCTCATAACCGCATTTATGCATTAGCAGGACGACAGGATCAAGAATCATCACCCGATGTTTTTACAGGTATATTATCAGTCTCCTCATATGATGTATATGCACTAATTGACCCATGTTCCACCTTATCATATGTTACTCCGTTGGTTGCTAGTAAGTTTAGAATAAAACCTGAGTTGGTTAAGCCTTTTGAGGTGTCCACACCTATTGGGGATCCAGTGATAGCCAGACGGGTATATAGAGGTTGTATAGTAGTAGTTCATAGTCGATCTACAGTAGCGGACCTGATTGAGTTAGATATGGTAGAATTTGATGTTATAATGGGTATGTATTGGTTGGATTCTTGTTATGCCAACGTTGATTGTAGATCCAAGATGGTCCGATTCCAATTTCCAGGGGAGCCTATTTTGGATTCGAAAGGTAATACGGCGTCGCCGACAGATAGATTTATTTCCTATCTCAAGGTAAGGAAGATGATCAGAAAGGGTTATATTTATCTCTTAGTTCGAGTTCAGGATGTGAAAGTAGAGTCACCAACTATTCAATCTATCCTTGTAGTTAATGAGTTTCCCGATGAGCTTTCGGGTCTTCCGCCAGAGCGAGAAATTGAGTTTCCTATTGATCTACTACCTGATACTCATCCAATATCTATTCCTCCCTATAGAAAGGCCCCCATAGAGCTGAAAGAGTTGAAGGAACAACTAAAGGACTTGCTTGAAAAAGGCTTTATCAGACCTAGTACATCACCGTAGGGAGCACCGGTGTTATTTGTGAGGATGAAAGATGGTTCCTTATGAATGTGTATTGATTATAGACAGTTGAATAAGGTGATGATCAAGAATAAGTACCCGCTCCAGAGGATTTATGATTTATTTGATCAATCGCAAGGTGCCAAGTGTTTCTCAAAGATAGACTTGAGGTCCAAGTACCATCAGGTAAGAGTTAAGGAGAAAGTTATTCTAAGCACATCATTCAGGACTAGATACGGGCACTTTGAGTTTCGTGTTATGTCATTCAGTTTGACTAATGCCCCAGCAGTATTCATGGATTTGATGAACCGTATCTTCAGACCCTCTCTAGATCTGTTCGTAATTGTATTTATTGAGGATATATTGGTATATTCTCGTTCAGAGGCTGAGCATGCAGATCATTTGCGTACTGTGCTCAGAGTTCTACAAAAAGGGAAGTTGTATGCAAAATTCTCTAAATGTGAATTTTGGCTGAACTCTGTAGCTTTTCTTGGGCATATCATTTCAGGTGAAGGTATCCGGGTTGATACACAATAGATTGAGGCAGTAAAGTCTTGGACAAGACCCACGACACCGACGGAGGTTCGTACCTTTCTTGGTTTGGCAGGTTATTACAAGAGATTTGTAGAGGGATTTTCTTTCCTTTCAGCACCTTTGACAAAGTTGACTCAGAAGGGAGAAAAGTTTCAATGGACTGATGCTTAGGAACGGAGTTTTCAGGCATTGAAGGACAGATTAACTTCAACATCAGTTCTAACGCTCCTAGAAGGGACCGATGGTTATGTTATCTATTGTGATGCTTCGGGCGTTGGATTGGGTTGTGTATTGATGCAGCATGGTACGTTTGTAGCTTATACTTCTAGACAACTAAGAAAGCAGGAGAGGAATTACCCGACCCATGATTTAGAGTTTGCCGCAGTGATTCATGCACTAAACATGTGGAGGCACTACTTGTATGGCATTCATGTTGATATCTATATGGATCATAAGAGCCTCTAGTATATCTTCAAGCAAAAGGAATTAAATTTACGTCAAAGGAGATTGTTGGAGCTGCTTAAAGATTATGACATTGATATTTTATACCATCCGGGGAAGGCGAACGTGGTAGCCGACGCCCTCAACCGTAGATCTATGGGTAGCCTATCATATTTATAGCCAGAAAAGAGGGGAATAGCCCATGAGATTCATTAGCTATCTAGTCTTGGAGTTCGGTTACTGGACTCAGGTGATATTAGAATTACTATTCATGACACTGCAACATCCTCTTTAGTAATTGAAGTAAAGGAACGCTAGTACGAGGATCCTGTGTTAGTTCATTATAGGGATATCACCCCTCAGAAGGGGAAGACACTATTTGAAATTATAGAAGATGGGGACCTCAGATATTGAGAACGATTATGTGTCCCTAATGTTGCAGGGCTTCATCAGTAGGTTATGGGAGAAACTCACTATTCTTGTTATTCTATCCATCCAGGAGCGACAAAGATGTATCATGATATCAGGGAAGTATATTGGTGGGACGGAATGAAAAAGGATATAGCAGAGTTTGTTGCTCAGTGTCCTAACTATCAGCAGGTTATGATTGAGCATCAAAAACACGGTGGATTATTGCAGTCTTTGGAGATTCCAACTTGGAAATGGGAAGCAATTAATATGGATTTCATTGTAGGCTTACCTCGTACCCATCATAAGTTCGATTCTATATGGACGATTGTTGATAGGCTTACAAAGTCAGCCCATTTACTGCACATTAGGACTACATATTCCGCAGAGGATTATGCAAAGCTTTATATTAAAGAGATAGTACGACTGCATGGTGTCACTGTATCTATTATCTCGGATAGAGGAGATCAATTTACATCGAACTTCTGGAGGTCCATCCAAAAAGTATTGGGGACTCAGGTAAGTCATAGTACAACATTTCATCCCCAGACAGACGGACAGGCTGAGCGTACTATTCAGACACTTGAGGATATGTTACAGGCTTGTCTGATAGACTTGAAGGGTAGCTGGGATGATCATCTGCCGCTTATTGAGTTCGCATATAATAATAGCTACCATTCCGGTATTCAGATGGCTCCATACGAAGCTCTTTACGGACGGAAGTGTAGGTCGCCTATAGGGTGGTTCGATATTGGGGAAACTACGTTAGTAGGACCAGAATTGGTACATCAGGCAATCGAGAAAATTAAGCTTATACATGAAAGGTTATTAGCAGCTCAAAGCCATCAGAAGTCTTATGTAGATAATCGACGGCGAGACTTGGAGTTTCAGGTTGACAACTGGGTATTCCTAAAGGTATCACCGATAAAAGGTGTTATGAGGTTCGGTAAAAAAGGAAAACATAGCCCTCGGTACATTGGTCCATATAGGATCATATGCAAGGTAGGCCAGGTAGCATATGAGTAAGACTAGCCTACGGACTTAGAGTATGTGCATCCAGTCTTTTATGTGTCTATGCTCCATAAATGTATCAGAGATCCTTCTAGAATCATGTCAGTTGACGACGTTAAGGTCACAGAGCATCTACCATATGAAGAAACTCCCATTGCTATACTAGATAGACAGGTTCGGAGATTGAGGACTAAAGACGTAGCTTCAGTGAAAGTACTTTGGAGAAACAACAATGTGGAAGAAATGACCTGGGAGGCCGAAGAAGACATGAAGTCTAGATATCCTCACTTATTTCCTCTTTTAGAGAAGGGTCCGACTGAGACATTACAACCTTAAGGTACGTGTATGGATTCTTATGTTAGTTATTATCATTGGTCGTGTGACGCCGTTGTCGTTATTTATGATTGTGGTCCTATGTGGCATTAAATTATTGAGTTTCTACAGGACGAGTTGGTAGTAGTATTGCTACAAAGGTGACTCTGCCAAAGTTATATAGATCACAGGGAGTTAAACATTCGAGGACGAATGTTTCTAAGGGGGGAAGGATGTTACATCTCGCATTTTCGTACGTTAAAGTTTCAACGTATGTTAATCGACGTAAGCTCGGGGATGAGATCATCTTGAGGTTATATGTATTTATTCTATTTTATAATAAGCGATAAGTAAGTACCGTAAAGTATAAAGGGTAAACGAATTAAAGGACGTGAGTTTCATTGAAGGTTGTCGATTTGGGATAAAATACAAGCCCGAGCCATAATACCCGATATTTATGGACTAGTGCTATGCAAGGTACCCCATGACCACGATAGTTGGGTATGTCAAGTGTATTAAATGGGAGTAGTATATTAAGTAATTTGAGACAACTCTTAATTATGTTGGTAATTGGTTAATTATTGGTTAATGAGAGATTATCTATTTAATTGAGGAATGGTTGGATAAGACTAACCCTCCCCCCACGTGGAAGCACCCCCCATCCCCATGTATGACTCTTAAGTCATTAATATATGTGGCACCATTAAGAGATGTGAGAATTTGGCAAGTCTTATAACGTGAGTCACATTATTCATTTAATGAAAGAGATCCCTTTTTAAGTCATAGGAACATGAGTCATTAGTCACATATTCATCTAAGGACAGAGAGCCCATTTAAGTCTTAAGAACGTGAGTTTTTCATAAACATGAGTTCTTCATAAACGTGAGTTCTTCAAAAACGTGAGTTCTTCATAAACGTGAGTTCTTCATAAACATGAGTTCTTCGAAGGGCAGAACAACTCCATACCAAAATTAGATAACATTGGTTGTTGATTCTGTAAAGCGCAAATTGCAAATTCTAAGCGAATCGGTTCAGTATGTTAAGGCTATCCCTTCTTTCTTTTTGGCATGATTTATACGACATGAACGAAACGATCAAATGCACAATTTCTTTAATGACTATTCATAGAAATATTAGGGGTGTCTATATTCCTTATTCCCCATGTGAATTATTATTATATCTTTTGTTCATGGGTCTCAGAAAAATACGTATTTGATAAAATTTATCCGACAAGCATATTATTTTTATGACATTCTGAGAAAATCTTATTAATGTACTTCTTATGCATTTCATGCATTTATACATGTACATTGAACCATGAACAGATGGCGTTATATATGTGTATATTATATGTATATGGGATACGGGAAAATGTTATGGCGTTATATACGCACCACCACCTGATCAGCTGGTACATGTTAATGATTTTCCCCACAGTGGCCGAGATGACATGATGGGATGCCCTCAGAGGCTTGATGATTTTATGTACACCAATACCCATGCATGACACGACAATTGTACGCACGTGCATGACATTATAAATGTTTCAGGATTTACAATCCATTTAGGCTTACAGGCGGAATTCTTTATTCCATGTTTCATATATGTCTTTTGTGTACTGATTTTTATGCCTTACGTACTCAGTACATTATTCGTACTGACGTCCCTTTTTTCCTGGGGATGCTGCGTTTCATGCCCGCGGGTACAGGTAGACAAGCAGACGGTCCACCTTCTTAGGATCCTTGATCAGTGAGAGTTAGTGTGCTCCATTTGATCCGGAGCTGTTTTGGATTTTGGTACGATTGGTTTGTTTACATATATGGGTATGATGGAGCCCAGTCTCATCCTTGTACAGTAGTATATTTTGTTAGAGGTCTTTAGACCGTCATGTATAGATGGGTAGTATGTGGCCTTGTTGGCTTCCAGCTTTGGACATGTAGTTGTCTATAGCAGCCTTGCCGTCTCGCCCTATGTATTTCGCATGTATATGTATATATGTATTTTGGACAGGTTTTCCTTACGCATGTTATTCTCGTAATTTAGCAGATATTATACATGTTCATATATTCGTCGCATGCTTAAGGGTGTTCGACAGGTAGGACTCGGGCACTCGTCGCGGCCCATAAGTTTGGGTCGTGATAAAAGATATGTTATGTTGGTACTCGGTTGAATAAGGTATCGGGTGCCCATCACGGCCCATCAGTTTGGGTCGTGACAAAAGTGGTATCAGAGCAGTTTTGTCCTAAGGAGTTTACAAGCCATGTCTAGTAGAGTCTTATTTATGGGCGTGTTGTGCACCACACTTATAAACAGGAGGCTACAGGGCATTTAGGAATGTCACTCTATCTTCTAACTTTAGATTGTGTGGTATAGCTTAGTTGTAAGAACTCAATTTCCTAAACTCTATCTTATTCATAATACGATGATGCCTACATCTAGAAAGACAGTTTGTAAGAAATTTAATGTAGCTGTGGAAGAATTGAGTCAGAGGAACTCAATTTCGTCATTCTTATGATGGATAAATGTGAGGTCTTCAGCATAACATGTGTATACTAAGACATGTAAGCTTCTTGATAAGGAGCCTTAAGGCAAGAATATCTACCCATATGGTGAAAAGCAATGACAGAATCAAAAGGTAGATACAAGTTTCAACAAGTAAAAGAAGCAAGGTGGAGAAGGGTACGAGGCGCCCAGTTAATGAAAATTATCAGTATTTACAATTTAGGCAGAGAAATATAAGCATTCTGAGTTACTTTCAACAGTAACAGAGATATATACAATTGATCACACCCATTTCAGTTATGCCTTATGGGGGCTGATAGGTATAGTTTAAGAGAAGGACGAGATATTAGGATCCGGCTGGGGTTAGAGTAACCTAAAATGGTGAATGGATTATTTGTGTTAGTTGACATTTCCGAAGGACATTACAAATGTGGTAATAGATCTCCTTGTGAGACACCCAGATGGTGCACTCTAAAATAGTACAGCTAGATATGAGTACTACAAAGATAGGCACTGGAAGCCTTGAAAGGATAAATATTACCTTAGTGTGGCTCCCGTCCCTAGTAGAGAAAGAATGTTAGGCAACCCGAAGAGCCAGTAGATAGAGCAAGGGGAGCTAAAAGCAAAAGAATGTCTTGTTCGAGTTTTCAGAATAAAGTGATAGAAATAGATGTTAGCAGGAAATAAGAAGGGAGTTAATGAAGCATTATGAATAAGATGTGACAAAAGTACTATCTAGAGATTGGCTAAAAGCTGAAGAGAAAAGTCGCATAGGCACACATACAAGGAAAAAGTACCACAAGTCGTGGTGTGATAAAGAGGCCTAAAGGGGGAATGCCTTGGCCTTTGGATTTATTCACAGAATAATTGCCTTGATGGCAGGGAGAGTACTAAAGTATTCAGAAGACATAGGTTATAAAAATGATAAATGCATCAGTCAACATTCGAGGACGAATGTTTCAAAGGGGAGAATGATGTAACACCCGATGTTTTCGTACGTAGAAGTGCGCCATAAGTAAATTGATGAAAGCTCGAAAATGAGATGTTACATCTCGCATTTTTGTACATTAAAGTTTCGTCGTAAGTTAATCGACGTAAGTTGGGGAATGAGATTATTTTGAGATTATAAGCATTATACTATTTCAAACAAGTGATGAGTAAATTCGTGAAGGTGAGAGGGTAAGAAAATCAAATAAAATGAATTTCGTTGAAGTTTGTCATTTTGAGATAAAATACAGTCCAAGATACAATGCCCCGTATTTATGGACTAGTGTCATACAAGGTACCACATGACCATGATAGTAAGGTGTATAAGGTGTGCTAAAAATAGATAGTATTTTATATAATTTGGGATAATTCTTAATTATATGGATATTTGGTTAATTATTGATTTGAGTGGGAAGTTAACAAATTAATTAAAAGTTTGAGGATAATTATCTTAAATAAGTATTAGGGAATACGGCAGCCAAAGAGGTCATGAATTATGACTCATAAATCACATAATAAGGTGGATAATATTGGAGGATGTTTGGTGGCCAACTCTTACAAAGTGGGGCCACACCACCAAAGACTCAAGATCTCTTTAGTTTTCAAAAATGAGAGATGTTTACACCTACTAAGCATGCTAACGGATGAAGCTCCCAAAACCAACAATTTATGACATCCCTATGTCATTAAGGAAGATGTATAAGCTTTCTAAGCTTATGGATGGAATTCACAAAGCCATAGTCTCAACGTGATGGCTTCAGTAAGTATCTTACAAGGTTGTGAACAAATTCACAAAGTGATCATACGGAATTGCTACAAAAATTCATACGAGATTTCATAAGGTATTAGCAATGAGATTTTGCGATTCTAAGGGAGTACGGTATAATCTTTCTTAAAAATATCATATGGATTTTCCCCTAATTCGATCCACCATTACACATTGTCGCAACTGACGTGTGTTGGAAGGATTGTCAAGAGAATCAGCTCAGGTATGTTAAGGCTATCCCTCCTTTCCGTTAGACATGGTCCAAATGATACAAATGAAACGAGCAAAATACGCAACTTTCATAAATGACTCTATTTATAGAAATACTAGGAGTGTCTATGTTCTTGATTCCCCATGTGTCTTTGTATTCTATCATCTGTTCATGGGTCTCAGAAAATAAGTAAGTGGACAAAGTTTACTTCATGATATTAATCAAAAGTCATAATGGTCTTATGACATTTCGAAAGTTCTTATTAACGTATTTCTTATGCACTTCATGCATTTATACATGTAAATTGACCCATGACCAGATGGCATTATATACGCGTATTTTATATGCATATGGGATATGGAAAAAGGTTATGGCATTATATATGCACCGCCACCTGATCAGCTGGTATACGTTGATGATTTGCCCACAGTGGCCGAGATGATATGATGGGATGCCCCTAGAGGCTTGATGATGTTATGGCATATACCTAAGCATGGTATGACATTTATATGCATATGCATGATATTGTAAATATTAATGATTCACAGAGTTATTCAGACTTACGTGTTGAGTCTCTTACTCCATGTTTCTCCCATGACTATTATTTACTAATTTTCATTTCTTACATACTCGGTACATTATTTGTACTGACGTCCCCTTTTCTTGGGGACACTATGTTTCATGCCCGTAGGTCCAGATAGACAAGTCGAGAGTCCTCCAAGTAGGCTATCAGCTCAGCGAAAGATGTTGGTGTGCTCCATTTGCTTCGGAGTTGCTTGTTTGGTCAGTATGATTTAGACGTGTATTGTTTGGTATGGCGGGGCTCTGTCCTGACCTTTATAATTATGTATTCTTAGATGCTTGTAGACATATGTCATGTACGTAAACGATTGTATGGCCTTGTCGGCCTATGTTAAGTGGATGAGTGGTTATTTTGGTCTTATAGGCTCGTATGTCTTTTGTATAAGTTGGAATTACATGTTGTATTCTACTTATCTCACGACAGCCTCTCCGGCTCAGCTATCTACAAAAAGATACGTTATGTTGGTACTCGGTTGAGTAAGGTACCGGGTGCCCATCGCGACCCATCGGTCTGGGTCGTGACAAATATTAACCATGTCGACCAATAAATCAGATAAATTAATTAGTCAACTCAATTTAAAATTACAATAGGATTGTTAGATAGCCCATGACCCTAGATTATTTTCATCCCATTGATAACATAAAAATCTGCTTTTCCTTTCTTCAAAGTTCACTATTTATTTTTTTATTTTAATTAGTTTAGAATCAAATACTTCTAGTTTTAATTCTTGTTTAGATAATTAGGATAGTCTAATTTAATTAATAGTTACTCACAATTCCTCGTGGGTTCGACATCCGACTTCTAGTCACTTTATTACTTGTAGATAGTGTATAATTACGTGTGCGTTTGGCCACAACAAGTTTTTGGCGCCGCGGCCGGGGACTTAGAAGTTAGCTATTTTTCTAGATTAGACTTTTACTTTTATCTTTACAAGTTTTATTTCTTTTCTTTTTGTAAATATTTTTATTTTATAACTATTTGAGTTTTCTCTTAACGTATTTCTAGTTCTCTCAGCATGACATCTGGGGATGAAATATACAGAGGTAAGTTTATTGATAAATACACTTGGTTGACGGACGATTTTTATGTCTCGTAGTTTTAGTCTTGTCGTAGCCTGAACTCTTGGATGTCCGATTTTGAATATGAGAGTAAGGCTTGGTATTGAGACGAATATCCTCAATTAAGGGAATATGCAAAACGATGTTGACTTCTAACACTGTTGGTGAATTATTGTCTAAGGAGAGAGTTGAGCTTACACGTAAAGTTGATAATTTTGGCTCGAGTGTGCACAACATGGATGCAGATTTGAGTGCAGAGGTTGATGCTTATAACGCCCAATAATTTAATGATGAGTTGTGTGAAATTGAAAAAGATCTTCTACACCAAATTGAGGAGCTAAAACGAGAATATCAGAGTCATATGAGAGAGCAGATAAAATTACTTTATGAGACTTGAGTGTGTGTACACATGAGGATACAAATAGTATTGCAATCAATGATTTAGGACATATTAGACCTTATTCCAATTATTTTTCCACATTGTGTTTTGATAGTAATATAGTAATCGAGCCATTTGAGCCTTTGGAGAAGTCAAAGGCTGAGGATAAGAGTGCCTATATTCATGAATTTATTTTGCCAAATAGTAAAAATTACATTCCTCACCTAAAAGCCGAGAAGTACAAATTGAAAAATTTATTACTGGGCCTAGTTATCTTTGTAGCCCCACCAAACGAGCATAGCCGCAGACTGGACACCCAGTAGGTGTATAATTCATAAGTTCATGGTGGAGAAAAAAAGTGGTTCACGTCGTGCCACGATGTTAAATTAGGCGCTTGTTAGGAGACAACCCACCTTTACTGCTTTCTTTTATGTTTGTTTATTTTTGGTTATTTTATTTTTCTATTATTTTTGTAGTGTTGTTTTATTTTGTAGGAGTATGAACATAGAAGAAAAGCCATAAAATGTGCAAAAGTGAGCCAGATATTTGGAAGTAGTGTGAGGTACCCACTCAAAGGACCATGCATGAAAGAAGTCTGAATACCCCGTGAGCCGCTATTGCTTTAGCCTTTGGCCTTTCAGGAAGTGTTTTGTCCACCCTCGTTCTTTGCGCTTTATTTGTGCATTGGGGACATTGCACTCTTTTATGTGTAGGGTGGGAGACTCTCCTCGAATTAGTAGTAGAACTTTTAGTATAGTAGTTTAGTTTTAGTAGCTTAATTTTATATAAAAAATAAAGATACAGAAAATCGAAAAAAATAAGAAACATTTGGACTTTTCCCGACGATGAATCTCCTAGACTGTTTTCTTGAGGGTTTAAAAACTAACCAAAAACATAAAAAAAATATAAAAAATCCAACAACATGACTTTTAATTTTCTTTAGGTAGTAATAATCTCCCGTGATTTTTCTTTGTGCCTCGATTTTTTTCCATAGCATTTAGTATGAACAGGGTAGTAGTTTTTTTATTTTTTTAGTAGAATATCAACTACCCGACCGATCATTTTGAGCGTTTGCTTTCTTTCATGCAATTTCAAGTCCTAAGTAGCTTCGTATGATGTATTATGACTTGTGTGTATTGCCGGTTTTAGTTTTCAGGTAATCCAGATTTTGATTTGGAAGAATGAATTTTATCGTTGAAGCTTTAAGTTGGAAGAGTTGACCAAGTTGGACTTTTATGAATTTGACCCCGAAACGGAGTTTTGATGGTGCCGTTAGGTCCGGATGGTGATTTTGGACTTATGTGTATGCCCGAATTTGCATTTGGATATTTCTAGAAGGATTCAGCGCTAATAGAAAAATTGAAGGTTTGGAAAGTTAATAAGTTAGACCGAGAGTTGACTTTGAGGATAGCGGATTTCGGTTCCGCATATTGGAATAGCTTCATTATGTCATCCGAGACTTCTCTACAAAATTTAGGTTTATTCTGGGTTGGTTTGATATGTTTTGGTGCGAGTTTTAGAAGTTGAAAGTTCAAAGTTCATTTAAGTTTGATTTGAGGTGAGATTCATCGTTTTGATGTTGTTATGTGTGAACAATTCGTCTGTGTTATGTTTCGAAACTTGTTGGTATACTCAGACGGGGTCCCGAGTGCCCCTGGAGTTTCGGACGAGGTTCGGTTCATTTGGTTCATTTGCGGTCCCGAGTGACCGCAAATGTGGAGCTATGGGCACAGGTGCGGAGCCGCAAAAGCGGTTGTGGAATCATAGAGGCGGGAGTGCTATTGGGAGCAGAAGTCCGCAGAAGCGGAGGTTTGTTCGCATTTGCGAAAGCGCAGATATGGTGAGTTTTGGCACCGAAGCGAAGGGCAGCGCGGAAGCGCAATTTGGACTCGCACCTGTATGTGCGCAGAAGCAGAGTTTGTACAGTAGTGCGATGGAAGGCATCCAGTGTTTCTCCGCAGATGCATGATCTTGGTCGTCAAAGCTACGCCGCAGAAGCGACTAATGTGTCACAGGTGTGCACAGTGCTAGGAAGAAACTATAAATACAGGGTTGTCCATATTTATCATATATTGAGCTATATGCCTCGGATTAGGGCGATTTTCATCACATGGATTGGGGTAAGTTTTCTACACTCGGTTTTGATTATATTTCGTGATTCTGGGTGTGTTTGGTATGACGAAAAACATTTTCCAAAATTTTTTTTTTTCATTTTTCACGTATTGTTGCACAAAATTATTTGAAAAATATTTTTCTAGATATTACATTTTCCTGAAATTGGAGGACAATGACTTCCCTAAAAAAAGTTAGGAAACTATTTTTCAAAAACTCCACCTACCCTCACATCTAACCCCAAACCTCTCCCCCATCTCTTCCCTACCCTGCCCCCCTCTCCAAAAAGGTTTTTTTTTCTTTTCCGTCACCGCCCACTCTCCACTCCCCCCCCCCCCCCGCAAAAAAATTATATTTTTTTCCTTTTTTTGTATTTTTCAATTTTTAATTTTTTTTTTGTTTTTCTGCACCATCTATTCGCCCCCACCCTGCGCCCCCTCCCCTCGTTTTTTTTTTTTGTATTTTTTATTTTTTCAATTCTGGTTTTTTCATTTTATTCGGTTTACAGGTTCGAAATTTTACGAGCTCCAAAGTTATGAGTTCAGACATTTATGTGTTTGAAAGTTTGCAGGTTTAGAAATTATAGAGTTTACGGGTTCAAAAGTTTGCGGATTCGAAAGTTTAGCGGTTCATAAGTTTTTGAAATTTATGGGTTCGTAAGGTTGTTGGTTCGAAAGTTTATGTTTTCAAGTTTATTGTATCTAAATTATTTATGAATACTGTTGAGAAGTTGTTTTCCATAATTGCGTACCAAACACCGGAATACTACTTGTTATTTACTAAAGATGGTACTAAATTATTTACTACTTGTTTTCCAAAAAAAAAAATCTTGGAAAACATTTTCCGTTATACCAAACACACCCTCTATCTTCATTTTTGGCTATTGGTTGATGCATTTTAAAAAGGAAATTGGGGGATTTTGTTTGAAATTTCATAAAACAAATTTTTGAGTTTTGAATATCGATTCGGAGTCGGATTTGGGTGAAACTAGTATGGTTGGACTCGTAATTGAATGGCTTGTTGGATTTTATAAGTTTTGTCGTCTTCTGAGGTACGAGCCCGATTGGACTTTTGAGTTGATTTTGGGCTTTTGATTAAGGATTCGACCTTTATCATTTGAAATTGTTTCCCTAGGCATTATTTGATGTATTTGAGTTGCTTTTGGCTAGTTTCGAGCCATTTGGAGATCGGTACGCACGGGATGGCATTTTTGGAGCATCGCTTGGCTTGCTCGGTATTAGATTTGGCTTGTTCGAGGTAAGTAACACTTCTAAACTTGGTGATGAGGGTATGAAACTCCGAATTACATGTTATGTGATTGATGTTGAGGTGACACACATGCTAGGTGATGGCCGTGTGGGCATGCATTGTGTGAGTTGTGATTTAGTCGATCCCATGGAACTGTGTAGCTATCTTATCTGAACATTTTTACTGTACTCTATGTGTTAGAGCACTTGAGTTGTAATTTATACTAGAAATCATGTTTAGACAAGAGTAGGTTGCTCTAGTGGCGAGCACCCTCCACTTCCAACCAAGAGGTTGTGAGTTCGACTCACCCCAAGAGCAAGGTGGGGAGTTCTTGGAGGGAGGGAGCTGAGGGTCTATCGAAAATAGCCTCTCTACCCAGGGTAGGGGTAAGGTCTGTGTATACACTACTCTTCCTAGACCCCACTAGTGGGATTATACTGTGTTGTTGTTGTTGTTGTTGTTGTTGTTGTATATGTTGGTATTATTGGGACCCACAGTGGTCGTTCTTTGCTATTGAGTTATTTGCTTAATTGTAGTTATGTACTCAGTCGCATTCATCATTTCATATCATATTTTAGTCTCTGTTATCGTATATTATCACATCTTATATCATTGATTAGGGCTGCTTAGCATGAGTGTTGTGAGCCAGAGAGACTAGAGAGATTGATGACTGAGTGAGGCCGAGGGCCTGTTGTGAGTAATATTTATGGGATCGGGATACACGCCGCAGTAGGCTTTATTGATTCATTCCAGGATTTGGCTTATTATAGCGCTTGGGCTGGAAGGAGCCCCTCCGGAGTCTGCACACCCACAGTGGGCGCAATTGCTAGCAATCATTTGCATTGGGCGGATCTGCCCTGGTTTATTTGCATTTTGGTTCATTTGCATTGGGCTGGATTTGCCCTGATTTATTTGTATCTTTGGGATGCATCTGCCTTGGTTTATTTACATTTGGGCTGGATCTGCCCGGTACAGTACTGAGTGACTGAGAGTGCTAGGTATTGAGCATGATGAGTGAGAATACGAGATAATGAGATTTAGTACTATGAGAGTGTGAGTGCATGAGTTCATCATTGAGATGCCTTTTATTTGACATGCGTACTTGAGATACAAGCATAGAGATGCATTTCCTCATGCTACCTGGTTTTGGTGACATTCATGATTTCACCTGTATATTGACATGTAGGCATAGAGATGTATTTTCCTCATGCTATCTAAAAATGAAACATCTTGTTTATTATTGAAAGGTGTTTGGTAAATCACATATTTCAAACTTATTCATATATTTTTGAGGTTTTCAGTGAAAGATATGGAATCTACTGTTATACCTGAAAAGCATGCCTATTTTCCGTAACTATGAACCAGCTGAATTATTTCTTGTACCATCTTTATCATATTGTTTTAAACTGTTGCTGGTTATTGGAGTTGGACCTTGATCCTTGTCCCAGCTTGTCACTACTTTCAACCTAAGGTTATGTTTGTTACTTATTGAGTACATGGTGTCGGATGTACTCATACTACACCTTTGCACCTTGCGTGCAGATGTTGTGATGCATGGCGGGAGCTGGATTTGAAGATGTACCTGCGTTCTGGTCATAGCTGCCTCTTGATCGTGGTAGCTTTAGAAATTTTATTTGTTCCCGTATAGTTCAAACAGATGATGTACTTTATTTCATACCATCTTTGTAAATTCTAAATCTTAGAAGCTCATGATTTATACTATCAGTTCTTGGGAAATTCTTGTATAAAAGTAGTTGTATTATCATTTTTTTCTTAATAAATCTCATTAAATTGGATAGTTGTTAATTGGCTTACCTGACGGGTTGGGTTTGGTGCCATCATGACTAGTTGGATTCTGGGTCGTGACAAGAATAGTATGTAGGAATAAATGGAGAAAGAAAGATGAGATTCCTAAGCGCCCTTGGCTTGTTTGATAGTAACATATTTAGGCTTTGACATGTGTAATATCTTCCCTATGATTTGAAATTATCATGATGGCTTGTTGATTGGATAACATGTCTTGTGACGCCTACGTCTCATTTACTTGACTATTGTTCACTTTTTACTTAATACTGAATATCTCGTGACTCTATTAATACTTGCATTAGTTTGAGAGTCGGAATGAGAACATCCTTAGTGAGTCATATGCCATATGTGGTGAAGTTTTTGTATAGTCCATATTATTGCATATGTACCTATAACTTGCCCGATATATGAGTTGAAGCAAAATTTTAGGTGATGCTCGGTTTGAAAAATGAATTAAGGCTTTCTTTGATCTTTTTGAGATTTATTGCTTTTCAGAAATAAAAATTATTCATAGGTAATCCTTTTGAGCCTACAGACTTTTATTTGGTACCTATATTACAAGCAAATTCCCTTTTGTTCTTAATTGATATTGTTTTGATACTTTTACCTTTTAAAATACTTTAATTGTGAAATGAACTCTAAAGGAAGTATGGAGAGAACTTGGGTGGCTTTCGAGTGTAACCAATAAAAAGAAAAAAGTTGCACTTATTTTGTAAAAAAATACACCACTAGAGAAAATTAAAGAAGAAGAGGAGTTGAAAAAAAACCAAAAATATAGATAAATAAATTGACTCCTTGCTAGTGGGCATGAATTAAGTGGTGCTTAAAGAAAGAGGCAACATTGTTGGTGTGATTTTAGTTATGAACTTGAAGTCGAGATTCAAGAATTTGTGCTTAAAGCTAATTTTCTGGAGTTTTAAAGTACTTAGAAGGGTGAGTCACTATTCCTAAATATATCCTACCCAGCCCTTAGTCAACATTACAACCATGAAAAATTCCTAATTGATTTTATATCGAGCGAGCTTACATTAGTAGAGATTTACATTATGGAGAAGCCTATGGTACCAATTGCGTGCATGTGGCGTCTTTGTGAGATTGAACGATTTCTTTGATATATGTGAGTCCTTAACCTATGTTTGATCATGAGATTCGAATGTGCAAACTCAACTTACTCTCTTTGATTTTGCTGTGAGGGCACATGGATTTACGAGGGATATGTAACATTATTAGACTTCTCTATGATGTTCAGTGTTCAAGCCATGAGTGTATTATGACATTAAGTCAGTTTTTGAGGCTAGGACTGTTGTTACACCCCATGTTTTCATACACAAAAGTACATCATAAGTCAATTGAAGTAAGATCGGAAATGAGATCTTCTTTTAAAGTATATAAAATAATTTCATGATGTAACATCCCGTACTTTATGCGTTAGGATCAGTCGCATTAACTGTATATAAGTTTGAAGGGATTAAGGTCATTCACGAGGTTATAGAGGGTTTATGACAATGCTATTATATTTGACAATCTTAGAACTGTTTGATGTTATTTTGGTACGGTGAATATATATTACTTATAAGTGAAACCTTTTAGTAAAGAATTCATAAATATAATTTTGGATAGTTATTTTTATTACTATTTTCAAATATGCTTTAAATTATACACTTGATATGAGAAAGGTTATAAATGGGATTTTCTTTGTTATAAAGTTAGAAATTATTTTTTCATAATTAAAGTTATCTTTTTTCCATTTTGAGAATTAATAGTACAAAGATTTGTACTTTTAAGGTTAGATAGGAAATATTAGAATTTCATGAAATATAATTTTTACCAATGTCATAATCTTCATGTCTCTAGAAATATTAGTGTATGTATTAACTTTATATAATGCTCATGATTTATTAGTAGTTGAATATTTCAAAGTTCTGCTTTAGGATGAAGACAAAAATGATTATTTAACCCTTTCAAGTGGGTTCACGTGGACTTGCTCCCATAATAGATATATATGTAATAGTATATTATTAATCTATTGGATAAGAAGATGAAGTTTCTTTCTATATTTAATCATCCACCGACTATTTCAAAGTTCTATCTTTGTATGTGTGTATTTACTTAAAAAGGGAGTAGCCGCAGAAGAGTTTTTATACTTGTTATATCTTTTTGGATGAAGTTATTTCATGATAAAGATAGCTTTCTGTTTGTATATATATGCTAAGCAACTTTATGTCTTTCTCGATCTTTTCTTTTGTACCATAAAATTTAGCAACATTTATTAGGAGTTCATTCTTTTATTTAGGAAAAATTCATACTTTCATCTTGAGAATAAGTATTTTGGTATAAGGAAGCGTTGGCAGGAACCATAGTTCTCACTTTGAGGATAATTCTTTATCCAAGTTGATTCTTCATCTACAACTTTCTACGAGCTCGTATCAACATTTAATGTTGAGTTTATATTGGAAGGATTGACTCGTCATAGTCATTCGGAGATATAATCGAGATTACCATCCGTAATAGGTGTAAGGACTTGTGCAATAGTCGTTGCTTCTTGAATAAGGTATGTTAAGGCTATCCTTTCTTTTCTTTTGGAATGATCCATATGATACAAATGAAACGAGCAAACGCGAAACTTTCACAAATGACATTATTCTTAGAAGTACTAGGAGTGCCTATGTTATTGATTTCTAATGTTTCCTATTATTATATCATTTGTTCATGGGTCTAAAAAAAATGTAAGTTCATAAAGTTTTTTTCATGATATTAACCGAAGGCATATTGATCTTATGACATTTCGAAAGATCTTATTGACTTACTTCCTTATGCATTGCATTTATTTATACATGTACACTGACACATGACCAGATGGTATTATATATACGTATATTATATGTATATGGGATATGGAGAAAGGTTACCACATTATATACGCACCACCACCTGATTAGTTAGTATACTTTGATGATTTCGCCCACTAAGGCCGAGATGATATGATGTGTTGCCCTCAGAGGCTTGATGATGTTATGTACGCATATACCTATGAATGATATGTAATTTATACGCATATGTATGACATTATAAATATTTCATGATTCACAGAGCTATTCAGATTCAGTCAGGTTGTATCACGCCCCGAACTCGGGGAGCGCGACCGGCGCTCAACCGAGCAAGCCTACTAGATTTCCTTCTACCCAAACTGATCCATGAATAAAGAGGAGATGCACTACATTAATCAAACACTGAAAAAATTTCATTAACAACCCCAACATCAATTTCCATTATTCAAAAGAAATTCATTCACGATTTTCAAAATATTACAACTTTATAGATATAATAAAAAATATGTTTGCCAAATACCAACACTTCTAGTTCAATTCCTAACATTAAACACCACCCACAACCTGTCTACGGAGCCTCTAAGTACAACAGAAGAGTAATATGGAAATGCTGGCAACAAGGCCGCGGCTATACCTTAAAATACACAATACAACATCAGGCCCGGAATAGAGTAGGGCTCACCAAAACTTGCTGAATATGAAGTAACTGCTAATGAGGACAAAAGTTGCCCACTGATGAATCACCTGCATCCATTGAAGATGCAGCGCCCCCGGAAAAAAGGACGTTAGTACATATGGAATAGTACTAGTATGTAAAGATAAATGTCCTCTTTCAAAATAGAATGCCAATATAAGAAAGGGAAAAACTATAGAAACAACAAGTCACAATCAACAATATCCAAATGCCCAGTTAAACTATAATAATTTTCAAATACGAAAATAATATATATTTTTGGTTGGGAGATCATTAGCACCGATATAACACAATATTTTTACCACGGAGTTCGATAACGCCCGATCGGCCAGGCCATCTCCCCGCGAACAATGTGGTTTGACATGTAGTGCAAAGGAAAGGTCTTACCAAGAGTAGTACCACCATGTACGCAACATAGCGTCCCATCTCTATCCAATCAGCTAGGCCTCCTTCCCACATATGCCGTGTGGGTTGACTTTTCCAAATCACAACTATTTTCATTCTCATCCCAATTAAGGAGAATAATATCATCCCAAATAAGGGAATAATCACAATCCACTCCTACACCGGCACATGTAGTTTCGGGTATGGGCCTTATGACCCACCCTTCCTCGGTTTACTAATGATACTCCCAAAAAACTTTTTGGTTTACACACAAGGGAACCAAAAGCACAAATATACTTACCTCATCATATTTCACATTGTATAAATCTCCACTTGTATTTTCAACCAAACACAACAACAATATTTCCTTGACTCTTTTGGCCATTCACGAGATTCTTTATTCAAGGCACGATGGCCGTATTTCAAATTCCACACTTTCATATCTTTTCTTCCATGGATCATCATCATAAATATCAAAATATATAATATTCCAGAAATCACAGCTTTAAGTTTGGTAGAAATGAAGGCTATAAACACAATAGATTTCTTTCTAAGAAATAGAGTAAAATAATTGGCAATCGAAGTGCAAGTTAAGATCATAAACAATTAGTACACAATTTACTCTTGAAATACTTTTTCCCAAAGAGGACAATATACAATTTTCACTCACGAATATATAAGAATGCAAAACACATGTAAAATACTTACAAAGCATAGCATTAGTTAAAACAACCACATATGTGCATGACTTGAGTACATAAACTTTTAGGCAATTCTATTTTTTAAATAATTTTGGATAAATTGAATCAAATCTCATTTCATAATCCTTCTCACATCATCTTATTTTATTGACACCACTAGCCACAAGTATAACTTTCATTCTTGGTAAATTGGCCACACTGTATATTCCCAATTCATTTATTTCACATCCAAACATTATTATAGGTTTTCAACAGTGAGATCATTCGAAATCAAGGCCTTAAGTGCATGTATATGAGTAATAAGATTTTTAGGCGCATAGGGTATCCTTTCCAAGTCAAGCATAATGAACTTTAATTTGAAATATGATTTGAAGTTATAACGCATTAACACATAAAACGTACTTGAACTTATGGGAACACTGTGGAATTCGATTCTAAGAGAGTAGTTTAGCCAACATACCTTGTTTGATATTTCCTTAAGTTACTACAATGTCCCAACACTCCTAGCAATAAAAATCTATAGGAAGATAGCAAAAATCGGATAATAATTAGAAGGATTCACATGGTTTAACTCTCTTAGGAATTTTGTCAAACACCTAGTATGCAAAATAGACTATAAAGCTCTACAATGGTAATCCCTTCCTCCCTCAACCAATTTCAACAAGTAACTAGCCAAACTAGTTCATTAACCTCACATACTACAAGCTATTGATACATGCATGGCCAAATTCCAACTCCATAACCTAATTAAACCTATAACAACTGCATGAAGGTTTTAGGACAAGGTCTTACCCTGGTAGATGATGGTCTAGTGAATGGCTTCTTGATTCTTGAAGATTGGTGCAAGATTGTACGATTAGAATGCTAGCTTTCCTCCTCCTCTATCTAAAATGCTCCCACCTCTCTCTAAAATCATCATATAATTGCCCAAAATAAGCCCCAAAGTCTATTTATTAAAATGGGGCCGGGTTATAATAATCAGAATATGGACCCTGCGATCTCAACTCTGTGGTCGCAGAATGCAGTGTATAACACGTTTGCGGTCGGCAAACTGGACCGCGAAATGGTCCTCAAAGATCTGGGCTACACCGGTCAGGTCTACGACCGTTCTGCGGTCCGCAGACCACTTATGCGGCCGAAGAATGAATTATACGATCGCACAATGGGCGCAAAACAATTTTCAAAATTCAACAACTCCCTGCTCAATTCTTCAACACTTATGCGGCCCGCAGAATGGATATGCGGTCTCGAATCTGACCGCATATTTGGCCCTTCAGCAAAATATTTTTCACCAATACCTCGATGCATTCTTAAACCCATAAAGTCCGTACCGTCTACAACCCTCAAACAAGTAAGCCTACCTCGACACCACGAAACCTTAAATTCCATGGCGAAATTTTATGAGGCCTTAAAGGTTGAGTCCTTTACTCCACATTTCTTTTATTTCTTTTATACACTGATTTTCATGCCTTACATACTTGGTACATTATTCGTACTAATATCCCTATTGATGTGGGGCCTGCATTTCATGCCTGCAGGTGCAGGTTGACAGGCTGATGGTCCCCCTTCTTAGGATCCTTGCTCAGCGAGAGTTGGTGTGATCCATTTGATCCGGAGCTACCATTGGGTTTTGGCAAGATATTTTTGTATGCATATATGGGTACGACGGGGCCTAGTCTCATCCTTTATACAGTTCTACACTCTATTAGAGGTCTGTAGACAGTCATGTATAGTTGGATAGCATGTGGCCTTGTCGGATTTTATTTTTGATATATAGTTGTCCATAGCAGCCTTGTCGGCTCGCCCTACCGTATTCCGCATGTATATGTACATATGTCTTTTGGCCATGTTTCCTTAGGTATGTTATTCACATGATTCAGCAGTTTATTGACAGGTGTTATGCATGACCTACCCTTATTTCATGTTTATGTCTTAGACACATGCTTAGAGGTCTTCGACAGGTAAGACTCGAGCACTCGTCATGGCCCATTGGTTTGGGTCGTGAAAACTATTATGAGCGCGTGGTCTTTGTTGTGAATATTTTTTTATGTTTGGTATAAGTTAAAGGAAAGTGCATGTGAATACATAGACTAGAGTTTAATTGTTGCTATCAACCATAGTCATTGGTGTAGTGTACTTCGAATGTGTTAAGTGTAGAGTGCTCAAATATAATGTAAATTGTTTGTTGACTCGAGGACGAGCAACGTTTAATTGTGGGGTGGTGATGTTAGGCTATAATTATATATTTTTATAGCATTAGTTATCTTACATTTTGGTGCTTTAATACTAAATTATACTATGTTTGTGCTTAATGGAATTTATTTTATGTATAGGTACTTTGGAGATGAAATTTAGGCACAAAGTAATTATTTTGAAGTGTGTTTTATACATTTTAAATGCGATAAGAACTACCTAATGATTGGACACAAGATAATTAGGAAGTAATGATTGAAAGCAAGAAAATAAAAAAATAAAGATGGATGTGTATCGAAATTGCTAAGATTCAGGCGACGCGAGAGAAATTCATTGCGTTAGGCCTCGCGACGCAAGGTCCAGTGGGGGCTACTTCGCTCGTTCCTCATGGCGACATGCGGTGTCTGGGTTTTGAAGTTATTTTGACTCCTTTTTGGTTTTGGACTTAGTTATTTCATCAAGGCTTTCTTTTACAACAATAAATAGTCCTTAAACACAAGTTTTATACAACGTTTGGTGAAGGGATAGCACAAGAAGGTCTGGTTTCATTTTTTCTTCAACCAAACTTAGTAATTTTTATGTTTCTGTAAAGACTTGGCCGGTCGTTTTGTGTATTGTAGCCCTATTCCCCTATTTATTGCCTCCTCTATGTTCAATTTTTTTTATGTGACTTTTCGGGGTGGTTGGTTTGGTTTCGGGTGAGTTATAGAGCGAATTGGGACGCTTAGTCCCAAAGTTGGAAGCTCAAGTTGAAAGAGTTGACCGAAGGTTGACTTTTATGTAGATGACTCGGTAATAGAGTTTTGATGATTCCAATAGCTTTGTATGCTGATTTCTAACATAGACATATGTCCAGATATAGATTTGGAGGTCCGTAGATCTGTTTGAGGAATTTTGGTAAAAGTTAGAAAATTAAAGGTTTGGAAGGTTGATAGGTTTGACCGAGGGTTAATTTTATTGATTTCGGGTCTGGATTGTAGTATAGGTCTGTTATGTCATTTGGGACTAGTGTGCAAAGTTTGAGGTCATTCGGAATTTGTTTAGTATGATTCAACGTTGGTTTTGGAAGTTGACTGTTCATTGATTCATTAGGTTTGAATTGGGGTGCGATTCGTAGAATTGATGTTGTTTGATATTTTTTAGACCACGCGTAGGTTCATTATATATTTTAGAACTTGATGTTATGTTCGGACAGGATTTTGGGGGCCCCGGGAGTAATTCGGATTGATATCGGGTACATGTTGGACTTAGGATGATGGCTGATCAACAGTTGAGTTCTGGTGCAATCGCACATGCGAAGGCAAGCCCACAGGTGCGGCACTGCAGAAGCGGTCAAGAGGCCCCATGACCAAAATGGGACAGGTTGATGCTGGGACCGTAGGTGCGGAGGTCCATGCGCAGGTGTGCAAATGCGAAGTTTGGTCAGTTGCCTCAGGACCGGGTGCGGTTAGGCGTCCGCAGAAGCGAACTTGCAGAAGCAAACTCTGGTCTGCAAAAGCGAAACCGCAGGTACGGGTTCGATTCGCAGGAGCGGATATCTTTAGGCTTTAATTGTGGTCGCACCTGTGATGAATTTTTCGCAGGTGGGGAGTCGTAGAAGCGACCCAATGTACGCATAAGCGGAATAACTGGGCAGAAAATGGTTATGAGTTGAGGGTTTTATTTTATTTTCCACAATTTGAGTTAGAGAGCTTGATTTTGGGCGATTTGGAGGGGATTTTCAAGGATTGGATCGGGGTAAGTATTTTTTACTCGAATTTGCTTATTATTCATGAATCCATCATTGTTTTTTATCATTTAAATAGAGATTTGAGTTGGAAAATTAGGAATTTTTGTGAAAATATCCTAAACTATAAATTGAGGATTTGATTGTCAATTTGAGGTTGGAATTGAATAATTTTATTATGGTTTGACTCGTTATAGAATGGGTGTTCAGCGTAAGTTTGTTCAGGTTCCGAGGTACGAGCCCCACGTTGACTTATGGAGTTGACTTTTTGATTTTCTTTAAAGATTGCAACTTTATTATCTGGAATACATTTCTATAGTTTGTATTTATGGTATTAAGTTATTTTGGCTAGATTCGAGCAATGCGGAGTTGGATTTTTGCTTACTAGTGGGTTGATTTAACTTGTTGAGGTAAGTATCTTGCCAAACTTTCTGTGGGGGAACTACTCCTTGGGATTTGGTTTGATTTTGCTATTTGTGTCATGTGAAAGCCGTGTACACAAGGTGATGAGTGTGTACACGGGCTATATCTAGTATTTGACCGGTTAAGGCTATGTAGACTCCTTCCATGCCTTCAATTGAATTGTTATAACATGTCATACCTTTCATTGTTAATCTATTCTTACATTTGCTAATCTACTCTTGCATGCCTATTTGACGTTGTAGCACTTGTTCTACCTCTTACTTGTTATTTGCTCTTATATGCTTTAGTTGAAGTTATTGCTTCCCTTATTGTGTTGTTACTTATTTAATTGTTAAAATACCTTACTTGGAGTTGTTATTTCATGGAATATATTCTTGTTTTACTTGGAGTTATTGCTTTAGTTGAGTTATTGGTGTTGAAGTTGTAAAAGACGTTATCACATTGAGGCAAAGTTGTTAATTGTTGAGATATCTGTCTTGTCAAGCTATTCACTTTTATTTTGTTATTGTTGAGATTCTTGTACAGATCTTGGTTGATCCATGGGCTATTTGTTGTGAAAACATTTGTATTGTTGACTTTGTGGCAAGTTGTGGCATATGGGCACTTGTGGTGCGAGTTGTGATTGCTTTGTGATATTGATACGCATGAGGTGGTATAAGGCTAGGGGTTAAAAAGTATGCGATGAGATAAGGTGGGCTTGATACACGTGTTGCTAGTAGGGAAACTACTTGAAGCCACGCGGTTTGATTAGATGGGCTAAAACGCGTGTAGTTAATACAGAAAAGATGATTTTCGAAAACTAAATGTAAGGCTCACGCGGTGATATAAGGAAAAATTATGATTGAAATTGAGAAATGTGCATTCGAGGCGGTACCTCTATTGTGAGTCTTGTTGTGCATATCATGTTGAAAAGATTTATTGGTTGAACAGTTCTTGTTACTTTTATTCTTCCTTGACTTACAAGTTTTGTCCGTATTTGATTAATTGTGATTCTCATAATGTTTTTTCTTTCGTTGCCTTCTTGCTTAATGTTTTGTCATTAGTACTAAACTGCTTTGCTATCATTCATTTCTCCGCTTTCTATTATTTCTCCTTATTATATTTTGTTCTGTTTATCATGTCCTAGTAGGTGTCTTGACCTGGCCTCGTCACTACTCTACCGAGATTAGGCTTGATATTTGTTGGGTACCGTTGTGGTGTACTCATACTACGCTCATACACATCATTTGTGCAGATCTAGGTACATCTGCCCGTACCAGACGTTAGTGATTGATTGCTACTTTTGGAGACTTTAAGGTATACTTGCTCAACGTCCGCCGGCCTCAGAGTCACTTTTTGCTATCCCTTATTACTGTTTATCCTTTATTCAGACAGTGATGTATGTTGAGATCTTAGTATTTTCTGTAGAGCTTACGACTCAGTCTCACCGGGTTTTGGAAAATTTTATATTGTGGTTCAATTTTGATATCTTTCAGAGGCTTAGTAGTTTATATCATGTTTTCTGTCATTACTTCTGTTATATTCTTTTCTTTATTAGGCTTACATAGTCTCAGTGACTAAGTGACATCGACATTCTAAGGCTGGATATTGTGGTCGTGACAAGTTGGTATCAGAGCTCTAGGTTTATAGCTGTTACGAGTCATAAGCAGGTTTAGTAGAATCTTGCGAATCGGTACGGAGACGTTTATAATTATCTTCGAGAGGCTATATAACTGTTAGGAAAACTCAACTTCTTTGATTCTTTATTGTGCGAATTTGTTGACTCCGAACTCTGAATCTTTGTCTTTCTACTCTCTCATAGATGGTGAGAACATGCACTGTTGGATCCAACGATCAGACACCCGCGCCCCCTGCTAGAGCCGTGAGAGGCCAGGTAGAGGCCTAGGACGGGCAAGTGGTGCAGCAAGAGCACTTTCCTGAGCAGTGACTAAGGAGCCACCAGTAGCTCCCATTGGGGGACATGCACCCGAGGCGCCTAATGTCACCCCTGCAATTCAGGAGACCCTAGCACAGTTTTGGACCATGTTCGTACTCTAGCTCAGGCTTGATTCCACTTGCTCTAGCTATATCTCAGGTTGGGGGAGGAGCTCAAACTCCCTCAGTCCATACTCCAGAGCAGCGGGTCCATGTTGATTAGGTCCCATAGGTTATGGAAGGACAACGTGTTGTTCCGGTTCCACCGAGGTTAGGGTAGCACATATGAGGAGGAGCAACTTAGACTTGAGAGGTACAAAAAGTATCATGCTCCTACTTACAGCGACCTAGCTACAGAGGATGCATAGGTTTTTCTACAGAAGTGCCATCGTATTCTCCGCACCATGGGTATTGTGGAGATGAGGGGAGTTTCTTTTACTACATTCCAGTTGTCAAGAACAACGTATCAGTGGTGGTGGGCTTACGAGGAGGGTAGCCCCGCCGATGCAACTTCACTCACATGGACTCAACTTTCAGAGATGTTCTTGAGAGAGTTTGTTCCTCAGACCCTTTGAGATGCATGGCGCGTGGAGTTTGAGCAGTTGCGCCAGGGTACTATAATAGTGTCAGAGTATGCCATCAGATTAAGTGAGTTTTCCATACATGCACCTACCTTGATTTCTATAGTCAGGAAGCGTGTGTGCTGATTCATCGAGGGGCTCAATTATGGTATTAGATTCGGTATGGCTCGAGACTTGGAGACAGATAACCCATATCAGCAAGTGGTAGAGATTGCGCGGAGGTTGGAGGGATAGGGAGGCCAAGAGGCCTCGGGATTATGGAGGATATTGTGGTGCCCGTGCCCCAGCAACTCCCATCATGGTAGATACTATGTGAGCCGTCCAGTTCATTCAGCACTTCCAGATTCTAGTGGTGCTCCGGCTTCTTCGAGGTCTCAGGTTGCCCATTTTGCTCAGCCACTATCTAATGCACCTCCTGCACGGGGTGCCTTCAGCCGTCAGTCTAGTCGATTAGGCCAGGGCCAGTTTCAGCAGCCACGCCCATCGAGAGCTTGCTTTGAGTGTGCTAATACCTGACATATGGTGAGGGACTGCCCCAGACTTAGGAGGGGTGCACCTCCCGAAGACTACTCAGGCTCTGCATATTCCACCGGGTACACAGACTTCTTAGGCCGTGGTTAGTGCTTCACTTGCCGCTCCACCTGCACAACTAGCTAGGGTTGGAGGTCAGGCGGGTAGGGGTCGCCCTAGAGGGGGAGGCCATGTCAGATTCTACGCTTTTCCAAGTAGGTCAGAGACAGTCGCATCAGATGCAATCACTAGTGAAGGTTCAATAGAGGGTTCGGTGAAGGTTCAATGGAGGGTTCAACCAGTCCAGGAGTCGACTTGGGAGACCGAGCATGATATGTGTAGCCGTTACCTCATCTTTTAATCACTTCAGGTATGTCTCTATACTCATTTGAGGATGAACATTTGTTTTAAGAGGGGGAGGATTTAACGACCAGGATGGTCATTTTGTGTGTTGTAGCCTCGTTCCCTTATTTAGTGCCTCCTCTATGTTCAATTTTGGTTATGTGACTTGCCGTGGTAGTTGGTTTGGTTTCGGGTGAGCACTGGAGTGAACTAGGATACTTAGTCTCAAAGTTGGAAGCTTAAGTTGAAGGAGTTGACCGAAGTTTGACTTTTGTGTATACGACTCTGGAATGGAGTTTTCATGATTCCACTAGCATTTTATGGCGATTTAGGTGTATGTTCGTATATGGATTTGGAGGTCCATAGGTTGGTTAGAGGGTTTTTGGCAAAAATTGGAAAGTTGAAGTTTTGGAAGGTTGATAGGTTTCATCGAGAGTTGACTTTATTGATATTGAGTCCGGATCGTGATTCCAGTAGTTGGTATAGGTCTGTTGTGTCATTTGGGACTAGTGTGCAAAAGTTTAGGTCATTCGGAATTGGTTTGATATGATTGGCGTTAGTTTTGGAAGTTAAATGTTCATTGATTCAATAGGTTTGAATTGGGGTGCCATTTGTAGAATTGATGTTGTTTGATGTGATTTTAGGTCATTCGAAATTGGTTCGTTATATGTTTTGGAACTTGATGGTATGTTCGGACGGGGGTCCCGTGGGCCCCGGGAGTGATTCGGATTGATATTGGGTTCATTTTGGACTTAGGATGATGGCTGATGAACAGCTGAGTTCTGGTGCAATCGCACCACCGAAGGCATGGCCGCAGGTGCGGCACCGCCGAAGCGGTCAAGAGGCCACATGAGCAAAATAGGACTGGGTGATTCTAGGACCGCAGATGTGGAGATCCATGCGCAGGTACGCGTCTGTAGATGTATATTTTCCTCCGCAGATGCGAAGTTTGGTCAGTTGCCTCAGGACCACAGGTGCGGTCGGGCGTCGCAGAGGTAGACTCGGAGAAGTGAACTTTGTATAGCAAAAGCAGAACCGCATGTGCAGGTTCATTCCGCAGGAGCGAATATCTCTGGGCTTTAGTAGTGGCCGCACAAGTGATGGACAGAAAGGGGTTAGAGTCGAGGGTTTTATTTCATTTTCCACACTTTAAGTTAGACAGCTCAGTTTTGGGCGATTTTGGAGAGGATGTTCAAGGATTAGACTGGGGTAAGTGTTTTTGACTCGGATTTGCTTATTATTCATGAATCCGTCATTGTTTTTATCATTTAAACAGAGTTTTGAGTTGAAACAATTGGAAATTTTTGTGAAAACTTCCTAAACTTTTCACGACCTGAAATCCCAACCTCGGGGTCGTGATAGTGCCTAACATCCACTTGCTAGGTAAGCCGATATGAAATAAGTAATTAACCAATTTTAACAGTTACAACATAATGATATTTGACGAGAAAAAAAATGCCAAATCTAACACTGTGCGAATATAAACCATGTGATGCTAACTACTTCAGGAAATTTGGAGTCACGAGTACACGAGCAACTAGAAGTCTACAAACATAGTCTGAGATAAATACAATTGTTCGAAAGAGATAAACAGTAAAAGTGGAAAAAGATTAAATATTTAATGATTTTGGAAAAAGTTAACAAAAGTGAACCCCGAGTTCGCTTGGTCAAAACCCGAGATTTGGACAAAAACTCACTTACCCATTCACCCCCGAACCCGGTTATGTAACTAGTTTCGAAATCCGGCCTCAATTTCTCAAAATTTCCAATTTCTACCTAAATCCCTAATTTCTACCATGAAAAAGCGAAGATTAAAGGTTAAAATTAATGGGTGTTTATGGAAATGTAAGGAAACTAGTTAAAATCTACTAACCTATGAAGTTGGGGTGAAAAACCTCTTCAAAAGTGCCTCTAGTCTGAGCTCAAACTTGAGAATTGTGAGAAATGGGAAGAATCTCGATTTTGGGCTATTTAAATCACTGGCGTCAGGTCTTCCTCGCATTCGCGAAGGACCTGATGCGATAGCAAAGCAGCAGCAGCCAAAGGCCTTCACGTTCGCGAGCCAGACTTCGCGGTCGGGAAAGCTTACTTCCCCCGCCTTCACGTTCGCGATCCAATGAATGCGTTTGAGAAGATTAACTGATAGGCTCCCTCCCAAGACCCCATAACCCTACGCGTTTGCGTGACAGAGGACGCGTTCGCAAAGGGTAAACCCCCCACTACTTCACGTTCACGGCAAGCTTCTGGCGTTCGGGAAGAAGAAACTCCTCCCCAACCCAGATTCCCCTTCGCGATCATGAGAGAGGCTTCGTAATCGCAAAGGACATCACACTAGATACCAGCAGCAGCCGAAACCAGCAATTCTTTCTAAGTTCAAATGGTGCGTAGCCTATCCGAAATGCACCCGAGCCCCTCGGGCTCCAAACCAAACATGCACACAAGAGTAATAGTATCAAAAAATGAAAATAACACCTAGAACTATGAATTGGACGTCAAAATGCACGAATGTTTGAAAGAAACTAAAGAACTTCAAAATTCACAACCGAGCGTCTGAATACTATCAATTCAACTCCGTTTTGCACCAAATTTTGCAGACAAGTTTTAAATAGTAAAATGAACTTATACCAAGTTTAAGAACCAAAATACGAACCCGGTATCCATAAATTCAACATACGGTCAAACCCAGAAAATGTTTAAACCTTCAAGTTACTAGTTTTCAACAAATCATGTCAAATTAAGTTAGGGGCTTCCGAATTTAATTCAGGGCATACGATCAAGTCCAAAATCATGATACGGACCCACCGGTATTTTCAAAATACCGATCCGGGGTTGTATACATAAAATGTTGACCGTAGTCAACTCAAGTCATTCTTAAAGCTAAAATTCATATGTTCTTTAATTTTTCACATAAAACTATTTTGGAAAAATACATGAACCACGCACACAAATCGAGAAATACTAAACAGAGCTTATCAAGGTCTCGAAACACGCTAATGAGGTCTAGAACCCAAAATTACCCATTGGGTCATCACATTCGCCACCTCTAAAATAAATGTTCGTCCTAGAACAGACCTAGAAAGGTACCTGGACTGGTGCAAAGGTGGGGGTATCTACTCCATATATCGGACTCGGACTCCCACGCAGCTGCCTCATTCGGCTAACCTCTCCATTGCACACTAATAGAAGGATGACTCTTAGACCTCAACTGTCGAACCTACCGTGATAGAATGGCCACCATCTCCTCCTCATAAGTCAAATCCTTGTCCAATTGGACTGAGTTGTAGTCTAATACATAGGACGGATCACCTGGAGAGAAACCCTCTCCCTAACCATGAATGCAACATCACAAACTCTACGATCGGCATAACACTGCTGCCTAGACTATGCGGTACGAAGACGACCCATAATCATCTTTACCTTCTCCAAGGCATCCTGAACCAAATCAGTACCCAACAATCGAGCCTCTCCTGACTCAAACTAACCAACTGGCGAATGACACCGCCTCCCATATAAGGCTTCATAAGGGGCCATCTGAATAATCGAATGGTAGCTATTGTTGTAGGCAAACCCCTTAAGCGGCAAGAACGGATCCCAAGAACTAACAGTTTCTTTGTTTGATTTGTTGTTTGACTATCATGTATATGTAGAGCTAAACTTCACTATCTAGGGTTGTGGTTATTTCATGACTATTGTTATTTGAATATTAATTTTGATTTCTTATTTATCATATTTGTTTATTTATTTAATCCTGCACTTAATTATTCGATTACTTTTTCACTAATTGACTACTATCTGCGAATCTAGAATGGAACTCGAAAGTTGGAATTCTTCAATGCACATAGGATTGAGTAGAGCAAGTTCCTGAACCCGCACATAGGGGAAGGGATTTGCGGTTAGGATAGACATATGCTAATTGCCTTGCTTGGTTATTATAGGGGGAATTACACATGCATTATTGTTGATTCTAACTGTATATACATATAAGTGTTAGGTTAGCTTGAATAGGCGAGTAAGAGATCGACAGATTTTTATGAGTAATATTAACCCTGTCAACCAATAAACAAGATAAATTAATTAGTTAACTCGTTAACTCAATTGAAGAATAAAGTAGGATTGTTAGATAGCCCATGACCCTGGATCGTTTTCATCACATCGATAACATAAAATTTTTCATTTACTTTGTTCAAAGTTCACTATTTATTTATCTTTATTGTAATTAGTTTAGAATAAAATACTTCTAGGTTTAATTCTTGTTTAGATAATTAGGATAGTCTAATTTAGTTAATAGTTAATCACAGATCCTTGAGGGTTCAGCATCCGACTTTCAGTCACTTAATTACTTGTCGATCATGTATACTTGCGTGTGCGTTTGGCTGCATCAATACTTAACTTACAACAACCTTTAATGGAAATACAACGCCATAGAAGTGCTAATTTTCACTTAAGCTATCATTTCCAATCTCAAGTTTCATATGTTTCTTTCAACAATTCTGTTGATAAACATCTAGACATGCATAACAAATGAAACCATATCATAATAAATTTATTTTCCACAATTTCCAACCATAACAACATATATATATATATATATATATATATATATATATATATATATATATATATATATAGCCTTAAAACAAACCAACAAAAGATAACAACATCTCTTCCCCTTTCAAGTGCTATCTTGTAATCTTTTAATCCAACACCACAAACAACATGTAGTTGACCTTAAAAATCACCAAAAGGATGTTAAAGATACCTTAGGCAGTAGATACAATTAGAACCCTAAGCGTAACTTAGCTCACTAGCATCCTTATTCACATCACAACACCATAAAGGGGTTATTCTTCACCTTTGGATAACTTTGATGTTGGGTTATTTTTTTTTTGAATTTGTTTTGAGCCTTGGCAGAACTGTTTAGGAGGTTTTGGAGAGTTTGAGGATGGACGAAGGTCGAAAAGCTCTTCCCAAAAACGAGATAAAAATAGGTGAAGGTCGGCCACCGACCATGTGGGTCCCGTAGGGGCTGCCTGTGCAGTCTCGCGGAAACGCGAATATCTCTCTACTCCGATGTCGTATCGACAAACGGTTTAATATGTTGAAAACTATACTCGTAGATATTCAATTTTGTGGGTTTATAACCCCACAACTCCAAGTACATTGGGAGAATAGCTCAGTGATATTACACCTAATTTTCAGTAGAATTCTAAATGTAACTTTCAATAACTTTTGCCGACTTTTATTTTACAACTTGCTTGAATTCAAAACTTAACGTACGAATATTGTATGATTCAAATTACATATAACACTACCTTCTTAGGATATTAAGTACTCCTAGTTCTACCCCAAAAGTATGGGCTATAAAATCATGATTCGTTTAGCCTCCAACCCTCACAATACTTCCTTAACACTTGTTTTAACCCATTAGTATCTTCGTAAAGGTCCTTAAACTCTCCGACCCATATTGATTCACTTAAGATGCATTCCAAATGAAATTATGGGGTGTCACATCCTTTCCCTCTTAGGACCATTCGTCCTCGAATGTTAACTCTTAGAGACTTCCGAGAATTTCGCTAGACTCTCCTCTATACACCGAACTAAAACCAACCTGCACACAGCCAGACTATACATGACACACAGAGGCAATGTCTATAAATAGCAAAACTTGGCCTCACACGACCGTCAATTATAAGTAATGCATGTCAAAAATAAGAGCTCAGCTCACGACCTACTAGTTTGAATTGGGCTATGCTGTAGTATTCCATCTCGAGCCATATCTTCAGTTCAAATAAGTGGGGTATCTAGATTTTATCTCCTCTGTAGCCTCCCATGTCATTGGTTCGACGGTCTTATTTTTCCATAATACCTTCAAGTAGGCTACCTTTTTTGTTCCTCAACTTAAAGATCTATTAATCTAAGATAACCACTGGAATCTTCTCGTAGGATAGATCCTCTATACTCTGAACGTCATCTACTGGGACAACCCAAGAAGGGTCTCCAATGAACTCCCGTATCCTGGATAATGGACTAACTCTAACTCTGGAGGGAAATCAAGCTCATAAGCTAGTCTTCTCCAATGGAAGCATGATATTTGGCTTAAAATAACTTGAGTTGACCACAGTCAATATTTTGTAAGAAAACTACCCGGATCGGTGTTTTGACAATTTTGGTAGGTCCGTATTGTGATTTTTGACTTGGGCATATGCCCGGAATTGGAATTGGAGGTCCCAAGGTTGCTTTGACTCATTTTGTCGAAAACTAGTATCATGAAAGTTTGGAAATTTCCTAAGTTTGACCAGATGTTGACTTCATAGCTAATGAGTTCAGATTTTGATGTTGAAACTTGGAATAGGTTCGTATCGCTATTTGTAACTTGTCTACAAAATTTAGTGCAATTAAGAAATTGATTTGACAAGATTCAGACTCTAAGATGAGATTCTAGTTGATCTTGAGATTTCTTTGATATTTCATTCGTTTTGAGGGTTGATTTGTAGATTTAGATGTTATTTTGATGATTTGACCGCCTAAGCAAGTTTTTATGATGTTATTACACTTGTGTACATGTTTGGTTTGAAGCCCGAGGGGCTCGGGTGAGTTTCGGATGTGTTTCAGATGAATTTGGATAGTGCAAGATAGCTGGTGTCTTTTCAGCTCTGGTGCTCTATTGCAGATCCCGTATTTGCAAGGTCAGGCTCCCAATGGTGAGCCTCGCTTTTGCGAAGAATTTTTCGCATTTGCGAGCATGGACTGGGTTGGGTGAATCTCGCATTTGCAAGGACTATGTTCGCTTTTGCGAACTACGGCTGTTCGCTTTTGCGGAGGAAGTGGGCGCATTTAAGATCTGAGGCCACTTGAGTCTGCTTCGCATGTGCGAAGTTCGTGACCGCATTTGCAATGGTGGAGTGTTTGCATTTGTGACTTTTGTTCCTCTGAGACATGGTTAACATTTGCTACCCTTGTCTCGCATTTTTGATGCTTGCAATTATGAACAAGACATCACAATTGTGACATCTACAACTGGGTAAAAGAGGGGGAAAATCGGGACTTAGCTCATTTTACACCATTTCTCAACCCTAAACACTCTAAAGGCGATTTGCCAAGAGACTTTTCTTCCCAAATTCATTGGCAAGAGACTCTAATCCATTTTCTTTCAATTACCCATTACTTTTCATGATATTTTAACATCAAATTCATGATTTCGATGGTAGAAATTAGGGATATGGTCGAATTGGAGATTTTTGTAAAATTTAGATTTAGACCTCAAATTGAGGTTTGATTTCGAAACAAAACACATAACCGGGCTCGGGGGTGAATGGGTAATCGAGTTTTGGTCTGAACCTCGGGTTTTGACCAAGTGGACACAGGGTTTACTTTTGTTGACTTTTTCAAAAATGATCAAAATTGAACATCTTTCAATAATGGGTAGTTTTTAAAGCTTATTTTGAATCATTTCATTGATAACTTTCTAGATTTGATTGGATTGTAGGCTTCTTCAAAAGGCAAGGCCGTGGTTGGTAGATTGTTTTGATTCGAGGAGAAAGTTTTGGGTCTAACCTTGACTTGAGGGAATCAATGATCCTTGAATTATGTGTTGTGCAAATTATGTGGGAAAACGACGTATATGCGTGGTCACGAGTGTATATACGCCGTCATGATATTTGTCTCCATGTTTTCTTTTATTTCATGATATATCTTGCTTCATGCCCTAATTGTTACATGATTTATTTGACTTCTAAGCCATAAATGTTACTTGTCATTTAATTATTCTTGTATTAAATTGCCCGTCCCTTCCATGACTTCATGTTTATTAGCTACTTGTCTCTACTTGCTTTACTTACATATCTAAATTACCACATACTTTACTTGTCTTATTGTTTGTAATATTTGTTGCGTACTATAATGTTGTTTCACTTGCATGAGTTGTTTAATTGATAGATACTAAGAAATTGGTAAAATTGGAACTTTAAGTTGTTAGAGATTCTTTGATTATTATGTGGTTCTTTATTGCCTTGTACATTTACCCTCTTTGTCATGCCTAAAACTCGGGGAGCGCGAGCGGCGCTCAACCGAGAGAACCCGGCCGAGCAAGGCTATTAGATTTCCTTCTACCCAAACTCATCCATGAATAAAGAGGAGATGTACTCCATTAATCATTCACTGAAAAGATTTTATTAATTCCCATTAGCATCTTCATTCATAATTTCCAAAACATTACGAGTTTATAGAATTAATGAAAAACATGATTTCCAAGTACCAACATTTCTAGTTCAATTTCCAACATCAATAATAACCCACAACCTGTCTACGGAGCCTCTAAATACAATAGAAGTGTAATATGGAAATGCCGGCAATAAGGCCCTGACTATATCTCAAAACACAGTACATGATAAACAAAATATACATGACCCCGAAATGAAGTGGGGCTCACCAAATCAGCTGAAAAGAGTGTAGTGCTATCACTGATCAATGTCGCTTACTGAAGAACCACCTGCATCCATTAAAGATGCAGCACCCCCGGAAAAAGGGATATTAGTACTGTCGAATAGCACTAGTATGTATAGCTAAAAGTCCTCTTTCAAAATAGAATGCCCACATAAGAAAAGGCAACACATAGAAACAACAAGTCATAATCAACAATATCCAAATGTTCAGTTAAAACATAATAATTTTTAAAATATGAACTTCATATACAATTTTGGTTGGGATATCATTAGCACCGATATACCACCGTCTTTTTTCGCACGGAGTCCGATCACGCCGATCGGTTAGGCCATCTCCCCACAGACAATGTGGTTTGAGAGGTGATGCAAAAGAAAGTTGTTACCAAGAGTAGTACCACCATGTGCGCAACATGGCATCTGATCTCCACTCGATCAGCTAGGCCGCCTTCCCACATATGCGGTGTCAGTTGACTTTTCCAATCCACAAAGTTCCAGTTTCATCCCAATTAAGGGGAATAATATCACAATTTTCCAAAGGTTCCAATTTCATCCCAAATAAGGGGAATAATCACAATCCACCCCTATACCGGCACGTGTAGTTTCAAGTGTGGACCTTATGACCCACCCTTCCTTGGTTTTGCTAATGATGCTCCCAAAAACATTTTTGATTTGATTTGCAAATAGAAATATCATAAAAACAATTGTACTCACCTCAACATCTTTCACATTGTATAAATTCTCATTAATATTTTAAGTCATTCACAATGACAATATTTCATTGGCTCGTTAGGCCATTCACAAGATTCTTTATTCCTGGCACGATGGCCGTATTTCATATTCCACACTTTCACCTCTTTCAATTTCAAAGATCACCATAAAATATCAACATATAGAATATTTCAGAAATCATATACTTCAAATCCATTTGAAATGGGAACTTCAAACACGAATGGTATCTTCCAAATAATGAGGCATACCAACTAACTATAGAAACATACATGAAAAATCATAAACAGTCAATAAACCATTTACTCTTGTAACACTGTTCCCCAGAAATGACAATGTACAATTTCAACACATGAGTATATAGAACTCGAATCACACTAGATATATTTATAAAGCATAGCATTAGTTTAAGCAACCACTAATGGGCATGAATTGAGTACAAAAGCTTTTAGACTATTCTATCTTCGAAGTCATTTGTTTAAATAATTGAGTAGAGGCTCATTTCATATTCTTTGTCACATCTTCTCAAATCATTTGCACTACTAGCCACAATCATAACTTATATTCTTGGCACGTTGGCCACACTCTATATCCCCAATTAACTTATTTCACTTCCCACCATCCTTATAGATTATCTACAATAAGACATTTCCAAATCAAGTCTCTAGGTACACATATGAGCAATTAAGAGTCTTAAGAATATTGAGATTTTCTCAAACAATTTGGCATACTATCTTTCATTGAAACACGACTCAAAGCCATAACCTTTTAATACGCAACCCATACTTTGAAACTTACAAAAACATTATTGAATTCAATTCCAAGAGAGAATGTTGAGCCAACATACCTCAATCGAGCTTCCTTAACTCTAGAATGATCCGGAATTATTAGCAATCTCGATCTATTTTGAGACATAACAAAATTGAACCATAATTAGGAAGATATTCATGGTCTCAGCTCATTTGAGCATTTTATCAGACACTAGGTATGCAAATTTAACCACAAGGTTCTTCTACAAGATTTCCTTCACTCCACAACCCAATCCTTACTTATTTCAGCTCAACAATCTTCCCATAATTCTTATTGGTACATGTATGTATAAATAATTATCTCATACCCATGAATCATACTCCTAATCAACCATCTTCTACCCAGATTCGAAATTGAAAACTAGGGTATGGAACCTTACCTCTTAGATGAAGAACTTATGGGTTTTCCTTGTTAATCCTCCAAGATTTGGGCAAGACTTGATGAATAATTAGCCTAGGGTTTCCTCTCTCTCTAAAACACCCTCCGTTCTCTCTAAAACATCAGAAGTTTTGCTAAAAAATGACCCTTTGCGTGTATTTAACGAAGTAGGGTCGGGTTGTAAGAACCCAAAAATGGAGCTCCGGAATAGGTTATGCGGTCGCATATGCGACCGCATATCGGTCGCATAATTGGTGTCCAAAATGAGCAAAAAATCTGTCTGAGTCTGCAATCACTATGCGGTCCGCATAACTGTTATGCGGTTGCATAATGCACCGCAGAATAGCTATGCAGTCACATAGTCGACCGCATAATTGCTCCCAGATTAACCCTCTCTGGTCTCACTTTTACGGCCATTATGAGGACCGCAGAGTGATTATGCGGTCGCATCATGGACCGTATAAATGTGCCTTTTTGCCAAAAAATTTCCTTTACTTTCCGGTGCATTGTTCACCCCAAAAAGTCCAAAAAACACGTAAGCCTACTCTGGCACCACGAAACCTTGAATTCACTTGAGAAATTTACGGGGCTTTACACTAAAATAGTTCAAAATTTTCTAGGGTGTTACACTCTTGATGCATAAATTCTTGTAAATTCAGTTGTTGAATTGTTTACGATGATTGAAATTATTTGAGGAGCAGGTTGCACGACGGAACAGAATCAGAAAACTAATGAATTGAAATGGTGGAATAAAGATAGATTATGATATTGACAGATGATGATATGGTGGGATCGGGTTGCATGCCACAACGGATTGTATATGTGGAACTTGTTTATGATTTGTTGGATTTTACTCAGTATTGTGATATAAGACTATGAGACATGGTAATCTGGGCTCTGTGGTAGTTGGATTTCGAGTTCGTTTTCATGAGTTAACTGCTTAACTTCAATTTCCTGTTTTCTTATTGTTATTAATAATATTATAATTATAATTATTATTATTATCGTGTACAAGTTATTGTAAGTGGTCCGCCTTAGCCTCGTCACTACTTCATCGAGGTTAGGCTCGGCACTTACAGAGTACATGGGATTAGTTGTACTCATACTACACTCTACACTTCTTGTGCAGATACCGGAGTGGGTCCCAATAGCACTGAGTGAGATTGTCCGAATCCAGCTACCTGTGGAGACTTAAGGTATAGCTGCATGACGTCCGTAGCCCTGATGTCCCTTCTATGTTATCATTGTTGTTTACTTTGATTCAAATAATTGTGTTTTATTCAGACTATTATCTATAGTACTATGGAAGCTCATGTATTCGTGACTCCAGTTTCTAGGATTCTATTTGGATTATGTTGTTCATTAGTTTATCACTTTATTTCAGACTTTTTGGTTTTATTGTTATCATTTGAATTGTTAAAAATTGTTAATAAATATAGCTAACATTGACTTGCCTAGCATGTGAAATGTTAGGCTCCATCACGGTCCTGAGGGTGGGAATTCTTGGTCGTGACAAGTTGATATCAGAGCACTAAGTTGCCTAGGTCTCACGAATCATGATCAAGCCTTGTAGATTCTCGATGATCAGTACAGAGACGTCTATACATATCTTTCGGAGGCTATAAGGCTTTAGGAAAATTTTACTTCTTTCTTTCTCTATCGTGCTGTTTATTTCCATTATTGAAGTTTGAAGCATTCTGCTCTTGTTCTCTCGCAGATGGTGAGAACTCGTATAGTGTCTACAGACAGGCATGAGACAAAGCCCCCTTTTGCAACAACTACCAGGGGTAGGGGCCGGGTCCAGGGCTGAGACAGGGGCCGAGGCAGTGGCAGACCTCAGCCTAGAGCTCGTGCAGTAGCACCCACAGTGGAGCCTTACATTGATCATGAGGAGGAGGTCCTAGCTCAGACCGCACCAGTCAGACCCGATATGGTCCCAGAGGGATTCATTGCCACTCTCGTACTTCAGAATGCTCTAGTCCGCTTAGTTGGACTCATGGAGAGTGTTGCGCAGACCAGAGTATTTCCTATGTCACCACCCATCTATAAGGCTAGGGGAGGAGCACAGACTCCCACCCCTCACACTCCGGAGCAGATGGCTCCCCTATACTAGACTCCAGCAGCTCCAACAGTTGGGGTAGTTCAGCCAGTAGTTGCTACACAACGCGAGGAGAGGCTCACGATGTCTTCTAAGGGATTTATGAGGTTGGATAAGTTCACCAAACTATTTCCTGTTCATTATAGCGGTGCCCCCTCTAAGGACCCACATGATTACTTGGACCATTGCCATGAGTTGTTGCGCATCATGGGTATTATTGAGACCTATGGGGTCGACTTTGTAGTGTTCCAGATGTCTGCCAAGAGGTGGTGGCAACATTTTGAGCGAAGCAGACTAGCTGGTTCACCTCCACTTACCTGGGATAAAGTTTTCGAAGCTATTTTTGGAGAGGTTTATTCCTTTCACTTTGAAGGAGGAGTACCGTAGGTAGTTCGAGCGCCTTCAGTAGGGTGGAATGATTGTAACCCAATATGAGACTAGATTTGTGGACCTAGCCCGTCTTACAGCTATTCTGATTCACACTGATAGGGAGAGGGTTAGGTGGTTTGTTGATGGTCTTTCCTTTGGCATAAGGCTTTAAGACTTTAGACAGGGGATAATATTTCTTTCTAGAGGGCCATAGAGATTGCTAGACGGATCGAGATGGCTTGTGGTCATGAGAAGGGAGATATCTGAGAAGAGGCCTCATGATTTTGGTTGCTTCAATGGTTCCTCATCTAGAGGTAGAGGTGCTTTTGGTAGAGGGCATCCTCCTAGGCCAATTTAGTCAGCTCTTCATGTAGCCCACGATGCTTTGGGAAGTCATGGTTCTTATGGGTCTCATCTTGAGCAGCCAACATTCATTACACCTTCAGATCCTAGCAGTGCACCACCGCTTCAGAGCTACTACCGCGGTTATCCGGGCCGTCAGGGCCAGACTCAGCTTTAGCAGCCTCAGTAGCCGAGGGAGTGCTTTGAGTGTGGGGGCATAGGTCACATTGTGAGGTATTGCCCTAGATTGACGAGTAGCAGAACTCAGTAGGGTTCTCGTGCCATTATGCTGGCACTGGTTGCTCCACCGCCCGCACAGCCAGCTAGAGGTGGGAGTTAGGTTGCTAGAGGTAAAGGTTAGACAATTAGAGATGGAGGCCATCAAGCTAGAGGTCGCCCGAGGAGCGGAGGTCAGAGTGGTGGGGCCTAGTCCCATTTTTATGCATTCCCAGTTACACCTAAGGCAGAGTCGTCTGACGTTGTCATCACAGGTATTATTTGAGTTTGTTACAGAGATGCTTCAGTTCTATTTGATCCGGGCTCTACTTCTTCATATGTGTCATCTTATTTTTCTTCATATTTGATTATGCCTTGTGATTCTTTGAGTGCTCCTGTATATGTGTCCACACTTGTGGGAGATTCTATTGTTGTAGATCATGTTTATCCCTCGTGTGTGGTTTATATCAGGAGCCTCAAGACTAGTGTAGACCTTCTAATTCTTTATATGGTGGACTTTGATATTATTTTGGGCATGGATTGGCTGTCACCTTATCATGCTGTATTAGTCTGTCACCCCAAGACAGTAACCTCAGGCATGCCGGGGTTGCCCCGATTAGAGTGGAGGGGGACTTCTGGCCATTCTACAAGCAGGGTTATTTCTTATGTGAAGGCTTGGCATATGGTCGAGAAGGGATGTCTAGCATATTTGGCCTATATTCGTGATTCTAGTGCGGAGGTTCCTTCCATGGATTCAGTACTAGTTGTCCGCGAGTTTCCAGAGGCGTTTCCTACAGATCTGCCGGGGATGACACCTGATAGAGATATTGACTTTTGTATTGACTTGGCTCCGGTCACTCAGCCCATTTCTATTCCACCATACCATATGACTCCACCCGAGTTGAAGGAACTGAAGGAGTTGTTGCAGGATTTTCTTGATAAAGGATTAATTAGGCCTAGTTTCTCGCCATAGGGTGTGCTAGTAATGATTGTGAAGAAGAAGGATGGTTCGATGAGGATGTGTATGGATTATCGGCAATTGAACAAAGTCACTATCAAGAACAAGTATTCATTGCCAAGGATTGATGACTTATTTGACCATCTTCAGGGTGCCAAAGTGTTTCAGAAGATCGATTTGAGATCTGTCTACCATCAGTTGAAGATAAGGGCATTGAATATCCCTAAGACAACTTTCCGGACTTGATATGGGTACTATGAGTTCCTAGTAATGTCATTTGTCATGACAAATGACCCAGCATTATTTATGGATTTGATGAATCAGGTATTTATGCCCTATTTGGATTCTTTTGTGATCGTCTTCGTTGATGATATTTTGATCTACTCCCGCAGTCGAGAGGAGCATCAACAGCATCTTCGGATTGTACTTTAGACCCTGAAAGATAGTTAGTTGTATGCATAGGTTTGAAAGTGTGATTTTTGGTTGGACTCAATTGCCTTTTCGGGGCATGTTGTATCTGTCGAGGGCATTAATGTGGATCCTAATAAAGATGGAGGAAGTCCAGAACTGGCCTAGACCTACTTCAGCTACATAGATTTAGAACTTCCTGGGTTTGGCGGGTCATTGTCACCGGTTCGTGGAGGCGTTTTCATCTATCGCAACCCTATTGACTAGATTGACCTAGAAGGGTGCCCCATTCATGTGGTCCGATGAGTGTGACTTGAGCTTTCAAAATCTCAGGACTACTTTGACTACAACCTAGTGTTGGTGTTGCCTATAGGTTCAGATCATACACTTTGCATTATGATGCATCTCGTATTGGGCTTGGTACATTATTGATGCATGATGGTAGGGTGATTGCATATGCACATCCACAGTTGAAGGTTCATGAGAAGAATTACCTATTCATGACTTAGAGTTGGCAGCAATTGTTCATGCATTGAAGATTTGCAGGCATTACCTCTACGGCGTGTTGTGTGAAGTATTCACAGATCGTTGGAGTCTACAATACTTGTTTAAGCAAAAGGATCTCAACTTGAGGCACGAAGGTGGTTAGAGCTTTTAAAAGACTATGATATCATCATTTTGTATCATCACAGGAAGGCCAATGTGGTAGCTGATGCCTTGAGTAGCAAGGTTGTGCGTATGGGTAGCCTTGCGTATATTCTAGTTGGTGAGAGACTGCTAGAATCAGATGTTCAGGCCTTGGCCAATCAGTCTGTGAGGTTAGATGTTTTGGAGCCTAGTCGAGTTCTTTCTTGTACGGTTTCTCAGTATTCTTTGTAAGAGCGCATCAGAGAGCGGTAGTATGACGACCCTCATTCGCTTGTCCTTAAGGATACGGTGCAGCACGGTGATGCCAAGATGGTTTCTATTTGAGATGACGGGGTGTTGCGTATGCAGAGTCATATTTGCGTGCGCAATATGGATGGGCTTCGTGAGTTAAATCTTGAGGAGGCCCACAGTTCGCGGTATTCCGTTCATCTGGGTGCCGCCAGGATGTATCAGGATTTGAGGCGGCATTATTGGTGCAGAAGAATGAAGAAAGATATAGTAGAGTATGTGGCTCGGTGTTTGAATTACTAGCAACTGAAGTATGAGCATCAGAGACCTGGCGGTTTGCTTCAGACACTTGAGATTCCTAAGTGGAAATGGGAGCATATTACCATGGATTTCGTTGTTGGGCTTCCACGGACTATGAAAAAATTTGACGCAAAATGGGTCATTGTGGATAGGTTGACTAAGTCAGCGCATTTAATTTCGGTGGCAACTACCTATTCTTCAGAGAGGTTGGCTGAAATATATATCTGTGAGATTGTTCGTCTGCACGGTGTGCTGTTGTCCATTATTTCTGATCGGGCCACGTAGTTCACATCGCATTTCTATAGGGTCGTACGACGTGAGCTTGGCACATGAGAGTAGTTGAGTACAACATTTCACCCCCCGGTGGACGGGCAGTCCGAGCGTACCATTTAGATATTGGAGGATATACTTCGCACCTCTGGATTGGATTTTTGGTGTTCTTGGGATCAGTTCTTGCCGCTTATGAATTTTGCTTACAAAACAACTAATAATCGAGTTTTCAGGTGGCTCCTTATGAGGCATTATATGGGAGGCAGTGTTGTTCTCCAATTGGCTGCTTTGAGCCGGGAGAGGCTCGGTTGTTGGATACTGATTTGGTTCGGGATGCCTTGGAAAAGGTCAAGATAATTCCGGATCGGCTTCGTACAGCACAGTCTAGGCAGAAGAGTTGTGCAGATCGGAGAGTTCATGATGTTGCATTTATGGTATGAGAGAGGGTTTTGCTCCGGGTTTCACCCATGAAGGGTGTGATGAGGTTCGTGAAGAAGGGCAAGTTAAGTCCTATGTATATCGGACCCTTTGAGATCCTTGAGAGCGTTTGTGAGGTGACTTACAAGCTTGTATTTCCACCTAGCTTATCAGCAGTTCACCCATTATTCCATGTCTCTATGCTCCGGAAGTATCACCGTCATTCGTCCCATGTATTAGATTTTAGCTCAATCCCAATGGACAATAATTTGATTTATGAGGAGGAGCCGGTGGCTACTCTAGCACAGTAGGTCCAGAAGTTGAGGTCTAAGAGTTATCCTCTTGTTAGAGTGCAGTGGAGAGGTCAGCCGATCGAGGCAGCTACGTACGAGGCCAGGTCCGATATGCGGAGTAGATACCCTCAGCTTTTCACCAGTCCACATACCTTTCTATGTCCGTTTGAGGACGAACATTTATTTTAGAGGTGGAGAATGTGATGACCCGATAGGTCATTTTGAGTAATAGCCCTTATTTCTATGTTCCAAGATCTCTGCTAGCTCCGTTTGATGTTTCTTCGTTTGTGTACGTGGTCCGTGTCACTTTTTGAAATACTTTTATGTGAAAATTTGAAGAAAACATGACTTTTTGCTTAAAAACAAACTTGGGTTGACCACGATCAACATTTTGTGAAAATGACCTCGGATTGGTGTTTTGACGATTCCGGTTGGTCTTGAGCGTATGTCCGAAATTTAAATTAGAGGTCCCTAGGTTGATTTGACTCATTTTGCCGAAAACTAGTATTCTGAAAGTTTGGAAATTTCCTAAGTTTGACCGTAAGTTGACTTCATAGCTAATGGGTATGAATTTTGATGTTGATATTTGGAATAGGTCTGTATCGCTTTTGAAACCCGTCTGCAAAATTTGGTGCAATTCGGAATTTATTTGACATTTCATTTGTTTCGAGGGTTTATTTGTAGATATATATGTTATTTTGATGATTTGATTGCACGAGTGAGTACATATGACATTATTACACTTGTGTGCATGTTTGGTTTGGAGCTCGAAGGGCTCGGGTGAGTTTTGGACGTGTTTCAAATGAGTTTGGAAAGTGTAAGATAGTTGGTGTCTTTCCAGCTCTGCTGCTCTGTTGCAGATCTCGCATTTGCATGGTTAGGCTCACAATTGCGAAGAATTTTTCCCATTTACAAGAATGGGCTAGGCTAGGTGAATCCCATATTTGCGAGGACTATGTTCACTTTTGCGAGCTGTAGTTGTTGCTTTTGCGAAGGAAGTGGTCGAATTTGCGATCACAGGCCACTTGAGTATGCTTCGCATTTGCGAAGCTCCTGACCGGTTTTGCCATGGTGGAGTTTTTACATTTGCAATCAATTTGTCGCATCTGGGACTTCTGTTCCTCTAAGATAGGGTTCGCATTTGCGACCCTTGTCTCGTATTTGAAATACTTGCAATTTCAAACAAGACGTCGTAATTGCGACATCTGTAACTTGGTAAAATAGGGGGGAAATAGGGACTTAGCTCATTTTACGCCATTTCTCAACACTAAACACTCTAGAGGCAATTTTCCTAAATGCTTTTCTTCCCAAATTCATTGGTAAGTGACTCTAATCAATTTCCTTTTAATTACCCATTACTTTTCATGATATTTCAACATAGTATTTAGGTTTTCCATGGCAGAAATTAGGGATTTGGGTAGAATTGGAGATTATTGTAAAATTGATATTTAGACCTCAAATTGAGGCTAGATTTCTAAAATAATCACATAACCGTGCTCGGAAGTGAATGGGTAATCGGGTTTTGGTGCGAATATCGGGTTTTGACCAAGCGAGCCCATCGTTGGCTTTTGTTGCCTTTTTAATGGGTAGTTTCTGAAGCTTATTTTGAATCATTTGATCGATAATTTGCTAGATTTGGTTGGTTTGGAGGCGTGTTCGAAAGGCAATGTCGTGGTTGGTTGATTGTTTTGATTCGCGGAGTGAGGTAAGTATTGGGTCTAACCTTGACTTCTGGGAATTAGGGATCCTTGAACTATGTGATATGTGAATTATGTGGGAAGGCGGTGTATATACGAGTGACGAGTGTATATACGCTGTCATGATATCTATCTCCATATTTTCATTTATTTCATGATCTGTCTTGCTTCATGGCTTAATTGTTACACGCTTTATTTGACTTCTATGCCATAATTATTACTTGTCATTTAATTATTCTTGTATTAAATTGTCCGTCCCTTCCATGACTCCATGCGTATTTGCTACTTGTCTCTACTTGCTTTACTTGCATATCTAAATTGCCACATATTTTACTTGTCTTATTGTTTCACTTGCTATAATGTGTTTTCACTTGCTTGAGTTTTTTAATTGATAGATACCAATGAATTAGTAAAGTTAGAACTTCGAGTTGTTAGAGATTCTTTGATTATTATGTGGTTCTTTATTACCTTATACATTTACCCTCTTGATGTAGAAATTCTTGTAAATTTAGTTGTTGAACTGTTTACGTTGATTGAAATTGTTTGGGGAGCATGTTGCATGCCGCAACGGAAAATGAAAGGTGATGAATTGAAAGGGTAGAGTAAGGACGGATTATGATATTGACGGATAATGATATGGTGGGATCAGGTTGTGCGACGCAATAGATTGTATATGTGGAACTTGTTTATGATTTGTTATTCTGGGCTCTTTGGTTGTTGGATTTCACGTTTGTTTTCATGAGCTAACTGCTTCACTTCCATTTCTTATTTTCATGTTTTTATACAATACACCGTGTATGACCCTAAACCCGTGGGCAACACCAACATTGAGGCTATAGTCAAAGCAGTCTTGAGCTTCTCAAAGCTCTCTTCACACACATAAGACCATTTAAAAGGAATACCTTTCTGAGTAAACTTGGTCAATGAGGCTACAGTAGATGAAAATCGCTCCATAAAGCAATGATACTCACCTACCAAACCCAAGAAAATCCTGATCTCTGTAGCTGGGGAAGGTCTAGGCCAACTCTAAAAAGCCTCAATCTTCTTTGGGTCCACCTTGATACCATCAGTAGACATCACATGGCCCAAGAATGCAACCAAATCCAATCACAACTCGCACTTGGAAAACATAGCACACAACTTCTTTTCTCTAGGAACATGAACCACAATCTTCAAAATACTGCTCATGCTCCTCTCTAATATGAGAATATACCGAGATATCCTCAGTTAACACAATGATAAATGTATCCAATAAGGCTAGAACACACTGTTCATCAAATGCATGAGAGCTGCTAGAGCATTGGTCAAACCAAACATTTATAACAACCATAACGGGTCTTGAAGGTCGTCTTAGAGATATCTGAAGCCCTAATCTTAAACTAATGATAACCCAACCTCAAATCAATCTTTGAGAACACCCTGGAACCCAGAAGCTAATCAAATAAATCATCAATACGAGGCAATGTATATTTGTTCTTGATAGCGATCTTGTTCAACTGCCTATAATTAATGTACATCCTTATAGAACCATCCTTTCACAAACAACACAGGTGCACCCCAAGGAGAAACACTCGTCCTGATAAATCCTTTATCCAACAACTCCTGCAACTGTTTCTTTAACTCTTTTAACTCAACTGGAGCCATGCGATACCATGGAATATATATGGGCATAGGGATCGGCACCAAGTAAATACCAAAATCAATATCCTTATCAGGTGACATGCCCGATAGGTCAGTAGGGAACACATCTGGAAATTACCTTAGTACTAGAACCAAATCAGCAGTAGGAGTCTCGGCACTAGTATCTCTAACAAAAGCCAGATATGCCAAAGACCCCTTCTAAATAATCCATTGAGCCTTCGAAAATGATATCACCCTACTATGGGCATGACCAAGAGAACCGCTTAATTCCAACCTTGGTAACCCCGGCATAGCCTACGTCACATTTGTACCTTGACAATAAAGAATAGCATGATACATAGATAGCTAATCGATGCCCAAAATCACATCAAAATCTACCATGTTAAACAACAAAAAATCAACCTAGTCTCATAACCCCCAATAGTAAGCACACACGACCAATATGCACGATCTATCACAATAGCATCACCGACAGGTATAGATACATAAATAGGAAATATCAAGACAACCACGAGGCATATCCAAATAAGGAATAAAATATTTTGATACATACGAATGAGTAGACCCTGGATCAAAAATCACATAAGTATATCTATGAATGACCGAAACCATACATGTGATAACTGTATATAACGCCACAGCCTCGGGTCTATCTAGGAAATCATAGAAGTTAGCTGATCGCCACTAGTCTGACCTCCACCTACCTAGCCCCCTCCTCCAAGATATCCTCTGGCTATATGTCATCCCACTCTGCTTGACTAGGAAAGGGATGGAGCAACTGGTGCAGGAACCACTAAGTGAGAAATCTTCAAAGTTACACCTATCGCAAGCTTGGGGCACTACCTCCTCACATGGACAAACTCTCTGCACTTATAATAATCCCTAGCTGAGTGAGACTGTTGATGCATCCCTTGATGACCTGCATACCAATTGGAAGAACCCTGAACAAATGGAGCAAGTAAGAACTCGCTAGGAGGGCGCTGAAACATGATGGCACTCGAGTACTAAAAGATGACTAGGCCACTGCTCCTTGGGCTACAACTGGTAGAATGAGATGGTCTTCCATGATGTCCTCTACCAAACTGACACCTACCTCTAGATTGCAAGGCCTCGTAAAATTTGGCAAAATAATGTTAATAATGTTTTGTGGTGCCGAATTGGTTTTACGTGACGTGTATTATAGAAATTCTTCGTGGCGATCTTGCGAGCCGCGGTTCAGACTTTTGAATTGAGCAATGCATTGGAAAGTATTGGCAGAATTATGCATTTATGAGTTCCATTATGCAACTGTAGAATCACTATGCGGACCGCATAATGACCGCAGAGTGAGGCAGTTATTGGGTCAGTCTAGGAGCAACTATGCGGTCAACTATGCAACCGCATAACTGGTATGCGGTGCATTATGCGATCGCAGAACAGTTATGCGGGCCACATAGTGACCGCCTATACGGACATCTTTTTTTGGCTATTTGGTCACCGATTATGCGACCGATATGCAGTCCGCATATTGATTATGTGATCGCAGACCTTGTTTCAGAGCTTCATTTTTGGGGTTTTTAAACCCGACCCTATTCCGTTAAAACACACCCCATGGACCATTTTGAGCATATTTCCTGATTTTTTTAGAGTGTGAGAGAGGGTCCTAGAGTGAGAAGTGATCTTGATCAAATTGTTCTTCAATTCTCACTTAAATCTTGAAGTTTATCAAGAGAGGAACCTAGGTCTTCTTCCTAAGAGGTAAGATTCTATCACCCAAACTCTTAATTTCAAAATGTAACTAGAATGGGCCATTAGTAAGGTAATTCATGGGGATGGGAGTGCTTACCTTGCATGCATGTATCCTTGTAGTATGTGGAAAGATTGTGAGCTAAAAATGATAGAGAATGGGTTGGGGAAAAAAAGAATCTTCCACAAAAGAGCCTTAAAACATTGATGCACACCTAGTGTTTGATAGTATGCTCAAATGAGCTAAAACCATGTTCATCTTCCTAATTTTGGTTCAATGTTTGTTATATTACTAAAATAGATTGAAGTTGCTAATAGTCCGGGACATCTTAGAGTTTTAAAGGAGATCAATTGAATTTTGTTGGCTAAACCCCCTTCTTCTTAGAATCGAACCTCACGGTGGTCATGTAATTGGAGTAAGCCCTTGATCATTATAGAATTGGCGATTTCTAATGTATTTGTGTTGAAGGATGTAAGTTCAATATTTATTTTAAATGCGTCATCATGTTATCTTGTCATTGTAGATGTGTTTAAAATGTGGAATATGTGTTGGAAATGTTAAGAAATCATGTTAATATCGAAAATAAAGCTTGTTATGTCAAATTGTACGAAAAGCCTCTATGTGCCTAAGATTCCCAAATTGCTCATACGTGAATTTTATATCTTGAATGGGGAGACTTATTGATTATGATAATGATATTGAATGTTGAAAAAAGGGTCTGTAACTATGAAATATTGCCAAGTGCCAAGAATGACTTTGTAATCGTAATCAGTAGTGTCAATGAATCAAAAGTACATGAAAGAAGTACGATGTGAGATGATTGACTAAAAAAGGTATTGTCTCAAATGAGATGGCCTAGCCGATCGGGCCGAGATCGAACTCCATGTAAGAACATGGTGGTAATATGAATGAAATTGTGGTAATGTATCCAACGAGATGGCCTAGCCGATCGGGCCTAGATCAGACTACGTGCAAGAACACGGTGGTATTGTGAATGAAATTGTGGTAACGTTTCCAATGTGGCGGCCTAGCCGATTGGGCCAAGATCGGACTCCGTGTAAGAACACGGAGGTATTGTAAATTGTGGAACATCGGTACTAAAGGTTACCCAACCTAGTAATATGGAAATTGTCTTGAAAATATATATGATCCTTGACTTGGTGTTTTAATACTATTTGAAGCCCTCATTGAATTCTTGATTGTTCCTCTTGTATTATTAATAATTCTATTGAGATGGTGTTTAGCTATACATACTAGTGCTATTCGAGACTAACGTCCGTTTTGTCGGGGGTATTGTATCTTTAAATGGATGCAGGTGGTTACATAGCAGACAATGTGGATCACATATAGTGTTGCATCCTCTTCTCAGCGGACTCGGTGAGCCCTAATTCATTCCGGGGTCATGTATTGCACCTTTTGTTTATATTATGGTCACTTTTGAGGTATAGCCGGGGCCTTGTTGCCAACAACATCTTTACACTCTTTTGTATATTTAGAGGCTCCGTAGATACTATGTGGGTTGTATATGGGTGTTGGGAATGTTAAACAAGATATGTTGTATTGGATCGCTTGTTCCACTCGAACATTAAGAAATGTGTATTTTGGGACTTAAAAGCGCAATGATTAATGAAATGATTTAGGATTGTATGAATGACATTCCTACTGTATAATTAATGAAATCACGTCTTTTCTGGATCATGGGTTAATTGGGTAGAAAGTATCTAACAGGCTTGCTCGGCCGGGTTCACTCAGTTGAGTGCCGGTCGCGCTTCCCGAGGATGGGGCGTGACATAGATAATGAAGCTGCCGATAAGAATACTGAATCTCAGAAGGAGTCGACTACTCAACAAGCTAAGACAATACCAAACGAATGGAGAAATGAACCTGGGTATCCACAGAAATTTAATATAGGAAATCCAAACAACATGATGAAAACAAGTGGAACTCTATAGAAAAAGTCCAACATTGCACTCATATCTCAAATAGAGCCAAAGAAATTTGACGAAGCTCTGAAAAACTCCAATTGGATACAAGCTATGCAAGAAGAAATTAATAATTCAAACCATGTGGGTATTCAGAGATAAGGTGAATAAAAAAGGCAAATTCATTCGAAACAAAGCAAGACTAGTCGCACAGGGTTACCCCAACAGGAAGGAGTCGATTATGACGAAACCTTTGCTTCAGTATCTTAATTAGAATCAATCTGTATATTTTTGGCATATTCTTCTTTTAAAGGTTTTAAATTATTTCAAATGGATGTTAAAAGTGCTTTTCTAAATGGTTTTAAAACTCACAGTTTAAGGCTCTTTATGGACTCAAACAAGCACCTAGAGCTTGGTATGAAAGACTGAGTTCATTTCTTATTGGCCCCGATTTTTCAAAAGGTATGATCGGTATGCCTTTGTTTATTAAAAGATCATTATCAAGTAATTTTATTATTTAAACTTATGTTGATGATATCATTTTTGGAAGTGCTAACTCTGATTTGTTCAAGGAATTCTTACATCTCATGCAAAGCGAGTTTAAAATTGAGCATGATGGAATAACTAACTGTCACACCCCAACCTCAAAGGTTGCGACCGGCATACAATGCCCGAAGGCTCGTGCGAACCGACGTATGTGCTTACACCTTTTTATTCATAAAACTAGGCCATTGAGGCATCCTAGTAAGTATTCAAATGAACAATACTGATTGTGGGAGAACCTTAGTGTTAATATATATATACACACACAGACACACACACACCCATGTACATAGACAACTGTTTGCCAACATGGTCAATACAATATTTACATACTTCCAAAAACTGGTCTGTAAGCCTCTAAGAGTATCTTAACACATAACTTGGTCGGGACAGGGCCCCGCCATACCCATATTGATTAGAACATACATTTTAGTACCTATCGACTTGGAACAGCTACTCCGAAGGAGTGGAGAGCAACGACCAACAACTGGAACAAACACCCTACTAAGGAGGGATATCACCGAGTCTATTTGTACCTGTGGACATGAACACAACTCCTAAAAGAAGGCGTCACTATGAAGAATTTACTGAGTATGTAAAGCTGATAATATACTTGTAAGCCAAAAAAAAAACATAGAAGATGCGCATCTACAACTTCAACCTGAGAAGCAGAGGCAAGCTACTGGGGAAAGTACACTTTGGTAACCTCGAATCATAAATGCATGCAAATTGCATAAAAATATTAATGTCGCTCTTCACGGACGTATCATCTTGTATTAGGTGATATTCAGCTGCTCATTATGGCATATCACATCAACATCGTACCCGGCCACACAAGGGCTCGGTAGCATCACGTACTTATCATCTCGTACCGGACCACGCATGGGCTCAATAATTACATATATTACATCATTTCGTACTCTGCCACAAATGGGCTAATTAGCATCTTACATTGTGTCATTCCGTACCCGGCCTCTCATGGGCTCGTTAAAATTTCATATTTCGTCATTTCATACCCGACCTCACATGGGCTCGATGATACCAAATGTTACATCTGTCACGACCCAAACCAATAGGCCACGCCGAGTGCCCGAGTCCTACCTGTCGAACACCCCTAAGCATACGTCTAAGATATAAACATGAATTTAGGGTAGGTCATGAATAACATCTACCATTAAACTGCTGAAGCTCGTGAATAACATACATGAGGAAAACATGTCCAAAAGACATATATACATATACATGCGGAATACGGTAGGCCGAGCCGACAACGCTGCTATAGACAACTATATATCCAAAACTGGAAGCCGATAAGGCCACATACTATCTAACTATACATGACTGTCTATAGACCTCTAATATAGTGTACAACTGTATAAAGGACAGGGTTGGGCCCCGTCGTACCCATATCTACATAAAAAGTAGCGTACCAAAAACTAATAACAGTTCCAGATCAAGGGGATCGTCAGCTTGTCTACCTGCACATGCAGGCATGAAACGTAGCATCCCCAGGCAAAAGGGACGTCAGTACAAATAATGTACCGAGTATATAAGGCATGAAAATCAGTCCATAAAAGACATAAATGAAACATGGAGTAAAGGAATCCACCTGTAAGTCTAAATAACTTTGTGAACCTTGAAATATTTATAAAGTCATGCATGTGCGTACAAATATCGTATCATGCATAGGTATAGGTGTACATAACATCATCAACCCTCTGAGTGCATCCCATCATATCATCTCGTCCTCCGTGAGCAAAATCATCAACATATGCCAGTTGATTATGTGGTGGTTCGTATATAACGTCGTAACCTTTTCCCATATCCCAAATACATAAAATATATGCGTATATAACGCCATCTGGTCATGGGTCAATGTACATATATAAATTAAGGAAATGCGTAAGAAATACGTTAATGAGATTTCTCGGAATACTATAAGATCAATATTCCTTTGGATAAACTTTATCAACTATGTATTTTTCTGAGACCCATGAACAGAAGATGTAATAATAAGACACATGGGTAATCAAGAACATAGACACCCCTAATACTTCTATGAATAGAGTCATTGATGAAAGTTGTGCGTTTGCTCATTTTGTTTGTATCGTATGAATCATGCCAAAATGAAAAAAGGGATAGCCTTAACATACCTAAGCCAATTCTCTTGCCAATCCATCTAACACACGTCAATTTCGAAAAAGACACGTAACGGCGGATCGAAGTAGGGAAAAATCCGTATGATGTTCTTGAGAAAGATTATACTGGATCCCTTAGAATTGCAAATCCCGTTGCTATTACGTAATATAACTTTGTATGAATTTTTGTTGAAGATCCGTTACTTGTAAATTAGATATATGCACCACTCTTTGCAAATTAGAGAGGTATTATACCTTAGTGGGTGTGGGCCCTTGTATGGCACTAGTCCCAAAGTCATGTGGTACCTTGTATGGCACTAGTCTATAAATACCGGGTATTATAGCTCGGACCGTATTTTATCCCAAATTGACAACCTTCAACGAAACTCATTTTCTTCCACTCGTTTACCCTCTGGCCTTCATGGCTTTACTTATTGCCTGTTATAAATAGAATAAATCCTTATAATCTCAAAATTAATCTCATTCCCGAGTGTATGTCGATTAACTTATGACGAAATATTAACGTACGAAAATGCAAAATGTAACATCCTTCTTCCCCCCTTAGAAACATTCGTCCTTGAATGTTAGCTCCCTAGGATCTATATAAATTTTGACACGGTCGCCTTTGTAACAGTACTACTATCAACCCTTCCTGTAGAAAACTCAATAATTCAATGCCACATATTGCCACAATCATCAATCATAACAATGGCCTCACAAGACCAATGAAAATAATTAACACAAGAACTCATACTAGTACCTTAAGGCTATGATATCTCAGTCGGATCCTCCTGTGGAAGAGGAAACAAGTGAGGATACCTAGACTTCATGTCCTCTTCAGCTTCCCAAGTCATTTCTTCCACATTTTTGTTTCTCCAAAGTAGTTTCATCGAAGCTACGTCTTTAGTCCTCAATCTCCGAACCTATCTATCTAGTATAGCAATGGGAGTTTCCTCATATGATAGCTGCTCTGTGACCTAAACATCGTCAACTGACATGACTCTAGAAGGATCTCCGATACATTTACGAAGCATAAAATACATGAAAGACTGGATGTACAGACTCAAGTCAGAAGGCAAGTCTAACTCATATGCTACCTGGCCTACCTTGCATATGATCGTATATGGTCCAATGTAACGAGGGCTAAGTTTTCCTTTCTTACCAAACCTCATAACGCCTTTCATCGGTGATACCTTTAGGAATACTCAATCGTCAACCTGAAACTCCAAGTCTCGTCGTCGATTGTCTGCATAAAACTTCTGACGGATTTGAGCTGCTCATAGCCTTTCCTATATAAGCTTAATATTCTTGATTGCCGATTGTACCAACTCTAGCCCTACTAACTTAGTTTCCCAAACATTGAACCATCCTATAGGCAACCTACACTTTCGTCCGTAAAGAGCTTCGTATGGATCCATCTAAATACTAGAATGTTAGCTATTATTATAAGCGAGCTCAATAAGTGGCAGATGATTATCCCAACTACCTTTGAAGTCTATCACACAAGCCCGTAACATATCCTCAAGTGTCTGAATAGTACGCTCAGCCTGTCCGTCTGTCTGGGGATGAAATGATGTACTAAGACTTACTTGATTCCCCAATCCTTTTTGGAAGGACCTCCAGAAATTAGATGTAAACTGAGCACCTCTATCTTAACCTGCTGGCAGTTAGGGCACTGAGCAACAAACTCTACTATATCCTTTTTCATTCCGTCCCACCAATATAATTTTCTGATATCATGACACATCTTTGTTGCTCCTGGATAGATAGAATAAAGAGAATAGTGAGTTTCTCCCATAACCTGTCGGCGCAGCCCTGTAACATTAGGGACACATAATCGTCCTCGATATCTAAGGACCCCATCTCATATAATCTAAAATGGTGTCTTCTCCTTTTGAGGGGTCGTATCCCAATAATGGGCTAACACAGGATCCTTTTATTGGCGTTCCTTCACTTCCATTACTAAAGAGGATGTTGCCGTATCCTGAATAGTAATTCCAGTATCACCTGAGTCCAGTAATCGAACTCCAAGACTATCTAGATGATGAATGTCATGGGCTATCCCACTCTTCTCTAGTTGTAAATATGATATGCTACCCACAGATATACGGATGAGGGCATCAGCTACTACATTCGCCTTCTCTGGATGGTATAAAATATCAACGTCATAGTCTTTCAGTAGCTCCAACCATCTCCTTTGGCATAAATTTAATTCCTTTATGATCCGTATAGATATCAACATAAATTCCATATAAATAGTGCCTCCACAGCTTTTGTGCATGAATCACCGCGTCTAACTCTAAATCATGGGTCAGGTATTTCTTCTCGTGCTTTATTAGTTGTCTAGAAGCATAAGCTACAACCCTACCATGTTGCATCAATACACAATCCAATCCAAGGCCAGAAGCGTCACAATAGATAGTATAACTATGCCTGGAACCGATGCTGAAGTTAGTCTATTCTTCGATGCCTGGAAACTCCGTTCACAAGCATCGGTCCACTGAAACGTAGCTCCCTTCTAAGTCAACTTTGTCAATGGTGCTGAATGAGAAGAAAATACCTCTACAAATCTCCTGTAATAACCTGCCAAACCGAGAAAACTACGAACATCCGTCGGTGTCATAGGTTTAGGCCAAGTGTTTACTGCCTCAATCTTTTATGTATCAACCCGGATACCCTCACCTGAAATAATATGCCCAAGGAAAGCTACAAAATTCAAATAAAATTCACATTTAGAGAGTTTGGCATACAACTTCTCTTTTTGTAGACCTCCGAGCACCATAAGCAAATGGCATGCATGCTCAGCCTCTGAACGGGTGTAAACCAATATATCATCGATAAATACAATCACGAACAGTACTAGAAAGTGTCTGAACACACGGTTCGTCAATTCCATGAATACTGCCGGGGCATTGGTCAAACCGAATGACATAACACGAAACTCAAAATGCCCATATCTGGTCCTGAATGCTATCTTCGGAATATCCTTCTCCTTAACCCTTACGTGATGGTACCCGGACCTCAAGTCTATCTTTGAGAAACACTTGGCACCATGCAACTGATCAAATAAATCATCAATCCTTGGGAGCGGGTACTTATTCTTGATCGTCACCTTATTCAACTGTCTATAATCAATACACATCCATAAGGAACTATCTTTCTTCCTCACAAATAACACATGTTCTCCCCACGGTGATGTACTAGGTCTGATAAAGCCTTTTTCAAGCAAGTCCATTAGTTGTTTCTTTAACTCTCTTAGCTCTGTTGGTGCTATTTTATAGGGAGGAATAGATATTGGTTGAGTATCTGGTAATATATCAATAGCAAACTCAATTTCTCGCTCTGGCGGAAGACTCGAAAGCTCATCGGGAAACTCATTAACCACAGGGATAGATTAAATGGTTTGTGACTTTACTTTCACATCCTGTACCCGAACTAAAGGATAAATATAACCCTTTCTGATCATCTTCCTTTACTTGAGATAGGAAATAAATCTACCTTTCGGCGATGCCGTATTATCTTTCCATTCCAAAACAGGCTCCCCTGGAAATTGAAATCGGACCATCTTTGATCTACAATCAACGTTGGCATAACAAGAAGCCAACCAATCCATAATTATTATAACATCAAATTCTACCATATCTAACTCGATTAGGTCTGCTACTGTAGATCGACTATGAACTACTACCATACAATCTCTATATACCCGCCTAGCTATCACTGAACTTCCAACAGCTGTGGACACTCAAAAGGTTTAACCAACTCAGGTTTTATTCCAAACTTACTAGGAACCAATGGAGTACCATATGATAAGGTGGAACCTGGATCAATCAATGCATATACATCATATGAGGAGACTAATAATATACCTGTAACAACATCAGGTGACGACTCCTGATCTTGTCGACCTACTAATGCATAAATGCGGTTTTGAGGACCGCTCAAGCTAGATGCTCCACCTCTGCCTCTACCATGACTTATTAGTGCTTGTGAACCTTTCCTAGGAAGTATACTGATGATTACGAACCAACTATAGATCTCGCTGCCTGAACTATGCTTGTACCACCTCTCATCGAAAAATCTCTCATAACATGGCCTGGATAACCACAAGTATAACAAATACCCAACCCCATACGGCACTGCCCGACATGCTGCTTACCACACTGAGCACATCATGGCAAGGGCAGCCTCATCGTACTTGACTAACCCCTATACTGAGAACTTGAGGCCCTGGAATTCTGACTAGGCCTTGAATATGTGGAACGATCAAATCTCTTATCAGGAAACTGAGAGGGTGCGCTAGCTGATGGCTGGGCTGGATACCTTGGGTATTGTTGTCTCTTACCACCTCGAAACTCACCATAAGGAACCGAGGATATCGCTCTCTTACCCTGGCCCCTATCATGCTCATGATCGGCCCTCTACTTCTGCTTACGCTCTTCTACACCTTGAGCGTATGCCTGAATATGAGAAATATCCATGCATGGCTGAAGTGAGACAGACATACAGTCGTTAAGCAGGTGCGGCTCCAACCCCATCACTAACCGGTGAACCCGATCCTCCATAATAGCTACAATAGTGGGAGAATACCTAGCCAACGAATCAAACTGAAGGTTGTACTCCCGAACACCTATATTAGCCTGCCGAAGGGTCAAGAACCTATCAACTCTGGCCCTTCTAAACTCTGGTGGTAGATAATGGCGAAGGAAAGCCTCTGTAAACTCATGCCATATCGCTAGAAGGGCATCCTCACCTCTGGACAACGCCTAAGATTTGTACCAATTAACTACAACATCTTGAGGTCTATAGGAAGCTAGTTCAACTGACTCAGTCGCAGTGGTCTTCATTACCCTCAAAGTCCTCTGCATCCTATCGAAAAGTACCTGAGGGTCCTCGTTTGGATCTACTCTAGTGAATACCGGAAGGTCCATATTAATTAAATCACGAACCCTCGCACTGATGGCCCTATCTTCATGACCAATACCTACTTCCGTACGTCGAGATTGTGCGGCTACTAATCGAGTCAATAGCTAAATAACATCTCTCATCTCTTGACCCGGTGCATCAGGATGAGGAGTTGGATGTACAGGGGCAGGCGCTAGAGCTGATGCCCCTTGGAGCTCCTCTAGAGAGGGTGAGGTATGTGAAGTCTGAGATGCGATCTCACTGAGAGACTCCCCCGAGCCCTGGTAGCTTGTGGCGCTCGACTAGTAGTCTCATCACCCGCAGAGTGGGTGGTTGTAGCCTTCTTAGGCATCGTTGAAAACATAACAAATCGTTAGGGAAATGAATCATTATATCGCACGATCTAAGATAAGAAAGGAGGATAAAATCCTATATTTCCTGTAGCCTCCTGTTTATAAATGTGGTGCACAACACACTCAAAAACAAGACTCTACTAGACATGGTCTATAGACAACCCTAGGATAGAACTGCTCTGATACCACTTTTGTATCTTACATTGCTTCATTCTATACCCGGCCTTACATGGGCTCGCTAATATTTCATATTTTGTCATTTCGTACTCGACCTCATATGGGCTCGGTGATATCTCATGTTATATCTGTCACGACCCAAACTAATGGGCCATGGCGAGTGCTCTAGTTCTACTTGTCGAACACCCGTAAGCATACGTCTAAGATATAAACATGAATTAAGGGTAGGTCATGAATAACATCTGCCATTAAAATGCTGAAGCACGTGAATAACATACGTGAGGAAAACATGTCCAAAAGACATATATACTTATACATGCGGAATACGGTATGGCGGGCCGACGAGGCTGCTATAGACAACTATATATCCAAAACTGGAAGCGGACAAGGCCACATACTATCCAACTATACATGACTGTCTACAGACCTCTAATAGATTGTACAACTGTATAAAGGACGGAACTGGGCCCGTCGTACCCAAATCTACATACAAAATTAGAGTACCAAAATTAATAACAGCTACGGATCAAGTGGAGCAAGCCAACTCTCGCTGATCAAGGATCCTAAAAAGGGGGACCGTCAGCTTGTCTTTCTGCACTTGCGGGCATAAAATGCAGCATCCCCAGGTAAAAGTGACGTCAGTACGAATAATGTACCGAGTATATAAGGCATGTAAATCAGTCCATAAAATACATAAATGAAACATTGAGTAAAGGAATCCTCCTTTAAGTCTAAATAAGTTTGTGAATCCTGAAATATTTATAAAGTCATGCATATGCGTATAAATGTTGTATCATGCATAGGTAGAGGTGAACGTAACATCATCAAGCATCTGAGGGCATCCCATCATATTATCTCGGCCTCTGTGGGAAAAATCATCAACATATGCTAGCTGATCAGGTGGTGGTGCGTATATAATGTCGTAACCTTTTTCCATATCCCATATACATATAATATATGTGTATATAACGCCATCTGGTCATGGGTCAATGTACATGTATAACTGAATGAAATGCATAAGAAATACATTAATAAGATTTCTCGGAATGTTATAAGATTAATATGCCTTCGGATAAACTTTATCAACAACGTATTTTTCTGAGACCCATGAACAGAAGATTTAATAATAAGACACACGGGGAATCTGTCACGACCCAACTGGAGGGTCATGACTAGCACCCGGGCTATACTTGCCGAGCACCAACGTACATTTTATCTAACCTTCCTTATTATCTTTAAGGGCCGACAAGATCAATATAAATGGTAGACATGGATCATGAACATCCAACAATGAAAGATAATGTCATGAACATACATAACATGGGACGACAAGACTATCAAGAAACTATATATAAGGTACGAGCTACCATGAGTCGACACCTGTCTATGAGCCTCTAAAGGAACATAAGTTCTACAACATTGCCGGAACAGGGCCCCGACATACCCATAATGTCTATAACAAAAATGCATACCAAGACCACGGCAAGTCCGGAGAAGGGATCTCGCCAATAACTGTTGAACTGGACAGCCTACTGTGGTGGGGGAGCTGCGTCTACCCGTCTATCAGGACCTGCAGCACGACATGCAGCGTCCACAAATAAAAGGGACGTCAGTACGAATAAAGTACTGAGTATGTAAGGCAGGAAAGCATAAGTAAGAACAGTAATGTAAACAGGGATAGGGAATATACAACCTGTGACATCTGGGTACCTCTGAGGGCTACTGACATGAAACACATGATACATACATATATATACATAAACTTTTAAAACATACGCCTTTGTGGGCATCACCATCATCATATCGTACCCGATCGTAATAGGCTCGGTAAAACGTACCCGACCATCATAGGGCTCGGTAGAATCATACCCGGCCACGTAGAGCTCGGTAAAACCCAACTGATCAGTGGTTGCACAATAGGTGCCGTACCTGGCCGACTATAGCACGGCTCGGTAGAGTAAAATAGATACATATATATGATGCATGCTGGACTCATTGGAATCATATTTTGAACCTTTCGGAGTGACGTAAGGTCGGTATCCTTCGTACACGTTATTAGGATTAACTCTTCATCAAGAATCTTATAAGAATCAGGAACTACCAACAACATTGATAATATAAGAATAAGAGAAGTAACATCAATATCAATCGTTTCATAAGAAGGGCAGCAATGTAAGTACTGCTAGCTTCTAAGAGTAGAGTATCTTTGGGAGCTCATTCATTACATTATGTACAATCGGAGTCGTGCAAAAGAATGAAGGGGATAGCCTCACATACCTTGTATATACTGCCCAACCTTAAGCTATTCAAATGTCACGACTCCTTAGTCTACAATAAGAGAAATGACACTATCATTATCGTTTAAGCGTCGTAACTATTATGTATCGACCGCAACCTATTTTACGATGAAACGGACAGCACCTCCCCTATTTATATGACTTCACACAAGTCAATACAATCACCAAACAGCCCAAACAACATCATTAATAATCATATTGAGCCTCCCAAAATAGTCCACCAACCAACAACATTACTACCAAGCCTTTCGATATATATTTCACAAGTTCTAGCTTCAACGACTTAGCCGCAACTTGGATAATCTTAAATATATATATAGAGTAAGAGGTTCCTTACCTTTAAACAGAAATAACAACTCCAATTTGACCTTAATTTTCCACGAAATATCTCTCCAATTCTGCCACAAGAACAAGGAAGCGAAACTAGCAATCAATTCGGGTTTTTCGGCACTAGAATTACTTTAGAAGACTTGAAATCACCTAGGGTTGATATTAAAAACTTGAAGGAGTATTTACAGAACATAAAACACTTAAAACAACCTCCCACACGAGCTGGAACAACACAAAAATCAGCAACAACAAGAAGAACAAGAAACTTACTAGCGCCACGGAATTCCCGACACTTGATTTGTGTTGTTTGCCCTTTGTTTGGGTCTTGGATCATGAGAGAACCTTGAGAGAGTGTTTTTAGGGTTCTAAGGTCTGAATATACTGAAAACTAATGACTTAAAACGGGGTTGAGGTATCTTATATATATCCATATGTCTTAAACCGCCTATGTGGGCCCCATAGAGAGCTGCTTGGCGCACTCTCACAAAAATGCGAATATCTCTCTATTCCAAGATCGTATCGACAAACGGTTTAATGAGTTGGAAACTAGACTCATAAATATTCAATTTGATAGGTAGATCACCCCATAATTCCAAGTATATTAGGAGAAAAGTGTAGTAAAATTTGACCTAAAGTTTAAGTAAAATTATAAACGTAAGTTGCGACAACTTTTATCGACTTTGTTTCATAACTCGCTTGACTTCAAGACTTATGATACGTATATTATATGATTCAAATACATTAAAACATGACCTCTTGGGACAATTAATCACCTCTAGTGTTACCCGAAAATACGGGTTACAACATCCTTGATTCGTTTAACTTCTAATACTTGTTAACCACTCTTATACACCCTTGTATCGTTTAAGACCAATAGGATTAACTTCTTATCATCTCAAAGATAATCTCTTCTTGGATTTATGTCGACTAACTTACGGCGTGATTTAAGGTACGCAAATTTGGGTTGTAACACCCTCTCCCCCTTAGGAACATTCGTCCTCGAATGTAAGGTTTTATGGGGTGTCTAACTCATCGTGGATTCCGACGGAAATTTCCGGCTGAGCTTCCCCTATAAAATGGACACTAGCCAAACTTGCAAGCAGTTAAACCCAACCTATGGCCTTACAAGACTATACAAAGCATTATGGATATGTACATTATCTGCATATCACCATTTGGTATTAAAAAAAAAGTATTCACAAGCTATTGCTTACCTCATAGAGCCGTTCCACCTTATAATGCGTCCTTCTTTCCCCTGGCATCCTCGTTATCCCCACTCTGGAATAGGCAAGGGTATTTAGACTTCATCTCCTCTTTTGCTTCCGATGTCATTTCTTCTATATTCTTGTTCCTCCATAATACTTTGATGGAAGCTACATCCTTTATTCTCATCTTGCGGACTTGTCGATCTAATATAGCCACTGACACTTCATCATATGATAGATCCTCTGTAACTTGTACATTTTGATAGGGACTACCCGAGAAGGGTCTCCAATACATTTCCTCAACATAGATACATGGAATACCGGGTGTACAAATTCCAATTCGGATGGCAATTCTAACTCATAAGCAACCTGTCCAATTCGTCGAAGAATTTTGTACGGCCCAATATACCGCGGACTCAACTTACCCTTCTTCCCAAAACGCATAACACCCTTTATCGGCGAGATCTTCAGGAAAACCCAATCACCAACCTCAAATTCCAGATCACGACGTCGGACATCGGAATAAGACTTTTGCCTGCTTTGTGCCGTCCTCAGTCGCTCTTGTATCACTTTTACCTTCTCAATGGCTTGGTGAATCAAATCTTGCCCATATAATTCTGTCTCACCGACTTCGAACCATCCAACTGGTGATCTACATCTCCTCACATACAGTGCCTCATACGGGGCCATTTTAATACTGGAATGGTAGCTATTATTGTAGGCGAATTCTATAAGTGCCAGATGGTCATCCCAATTCCCCTTGAAATCTAGAACATATGCTCGTAGCATATTTTCAAGCGTATGAATGGTACGTTCAGCCTGTCTGTCAGTCTGCGGATGGAATGCAGTGCTGAGATTTACTTGTGTACCTAAACCCTTCTAAAAAGACCTCCAAAAGTTAGCCGTAAATTGAGATCCTCGGTCTGATATAATAGATACCGGCACACCATGAAGCCTAACAATCTCCTTGATATATAACTTCGCATAATCTTTAGCTGTGTAAGTTGTCTTAACTGGCAGAAAATGGGCAGATTTTGTAAGTCGATGAACTATCACCCAGATGGAGTCAGACTTATGATAAGAGCGAGGTAATCTAATAATGAAGTCCATATTAATCACCTCCCATTTCCAGGTCGGAATCTCTATATATTCTGAATCAATCCACTAGGTTTCTGATGCTCAATCTTTACTTGTTGACAATTAGGACACTGAGCTACAAATTCTGCAATAGACTCCTTCATGTTATCCCACAAATACTGCTCCTTAATGTCATGATACATCTTTGTCGAGCCGGGATGGATAGAATATCGGGACTGATGAATCTCAATCATAATCTTCTCTCGCAACCCTGCCACACTAGGCACACATAATCGGCCCTGGTATCTCAGTGTCCCATCTCCTCCGATCTTGAAAGCTGTAATCTTACACTGCTGAATTCCCTCTCTCAATCTTACTAAGGTAGGATCTTCATATTGCCGTGCTTTTACCTCGGCTACCAAAGATGATTCTGCTGTATTCTGTACAGTAACACCTCCGTCATCAGAGTCCAACAATCTGATTCTCATATTGGCCAGCTGGTGAAGCTCTTTGGTCAACCCTTGTCTACCTGCCTCAATATGTATTAAGCTTCCCATTGACTTACGGCTGAGAGCGTCTGCCACAACATTAGCTTTACCGGGATGGTACAATATCTCGACATCGTAGTCTTTCAGTAATTCAAGCCACCTACGCTGCCTCAAATTCAACTCCTTCTGCTTGAAGATGTATTGTAAACTCTTGTGATCTGTGTAGATGTCAACATGGACGCCGTATAAGTAGTGCCGCCATATCTTCAAAGCATATATTACTGCAGCCAATTCCAAATCATGAGTCGGGTAATTCTTTTCATGCTTCTTTAATTGTCTTGAGGCATAAGCAATCACCTTCCTACGTTGCATCAATACGCACCCCAAACCTATACCTGAGGCATCACAATATACCACATAACCTTCTGTTCCTTCTGGGAGAGTAAGCACTGGCGCGGATGTCAATCGATTCTTTAGCTCCTGAAAACTATGTTCACAAGCATCAGACCACTGGAACTTGGTAGTTTTCTGTGTTAACTTAGTCAATGGTGCTGATATAAAGGAAAACCCTTCTACAAACCACCTATAATATCCTGCTAGCCCTAGGAAGCTGCGGACTTCTGACGGTGTTGTAGGTCTCGGCCAATTCTTCACTGCATCGATCTTCTGAGTGTCAACACTAATACCCACATCAGATATCACATGGCCAAGGAATGCTACTGAGTTCAGCAAGAATTTACATTTAGAGAGCTTAGCATATAACTTATGATCCTGAAGGGTCTGGGCATAAGCCTGAATACGGGAAATATCCATGCCCTCTACCAAGGAGGCTGTTGTGCACTCATTTATCAGATGTGGTCCCAACCCGTTCACGAACAGGTGCACCCTATCACTCATCTCGGCCACCATATGGGGAGTATACCTTGCTAAAGAATCAAACTGTATACTATACTCTCGTACACTTATATTACCCTGTCGAAGGTTCAAGAACTTATCAGCTCTAGCTCGTCATATCTCAGCTGGCAAGTAGTGATGAAGAAAGGCCTCAGAAAATTCCTTCCACACGGCTGGAGGAGCGTTCTGACCCCTAGATCTCTCCCAACTATCATACCATAAAATCGCTAAATCCTGTAACCGATAAGAAGCCAACTCTACTGCCTCCGTATCACTAGCATGCATAACCCGCAATGTACAACGAACCTGATCAATAAATATTTGCGGGTCCTCCTTGGGGTCTGATCCGGTAAATACTGGAGGGTCTAGATTAATAAAATCACGAAATCTCGCACTAACCGGTTTATCAGTAGCACCGGTATTCTGCCTCTGAGCCTGAGCAGCTACCAAGCTAGTCAACAACTGCACTGCACTGCGCATATCGTGGTCTGTAGTGCCAGACGGAGGAACTGGATGTACTGGGTGCCTCCTAATATCCTCTGGAGGAGACAGAGAGGTATGAGACGGCATCTCACTCTGAGGCTCACTTTGGCCTGCTATGGCTGGAGGCACCTGAATGTTACCCTCTCCTACAGCTGTATCAAGCCGTTTACTAATCGCTTGCTTCCTAGTCGAAGGCATCGCTAAAAGAAAACAAGGTGAATATTAGATATGAACACTTACGACTCAACTCTACGCACGATCTAGATTCAGGAAGAAGGTAACAACCCTAGATGTCACGTAGCCTCCTGATTATAAATGTGGCGCGCTACACATCCATAATCAAAACTCTACTAGACACGGCTCATAGACAACCCCTAGGACAGACTTGCTCTGATACCAAGTTTGTCACGACCCAACTGGAGGGTCATGACTAGCACCCGGGCCATACTTGCCGAGCACCAACGTACATTTTATCTAACCTTCCTTATTATCTTTAAGGGCCGACAAGATCAATATAAATGGTAGACATGGATCATGAACATCCAACAATGAAAGATAATGTCATGAACATACATAACATGGGACGACAAGACTGTCAAGAAACTATATATAAGGTACGAGCTACCATTAGTCGACACCTGTCTATGAGACTCTAAAGGAACATAAGTTCTACAACATTACAGGGCCCCGACATACCCATAATGTCTATAACAAAAATGCATACCAAGACCACGGCAAGTCCGGAGAAGGGATCTCGCCAATAACCGCTGAACTGGATAGCCTACTGTGGTGGGGGAGCTGCGTCTACCCGTCTATCAGGACCTACAGCACGACATGCAGCGTCCACAAATAAAAGGGACGTCAGTACGAATAAAGTACTGAGTATGTAAGGCAGGAAAGCATAAGTAAGAACAGTAATGTAAACAGGGATAGGGAATATACAACCTGTGACATCTGGGTACCTCTGAGGGCTACTGACATGAAACACATGATACATACATATATATACATAAACTTTTAAAACATACGCCTTTGTGGGCATCACCATCATCATATCGTACCCGACCGTAATAGTACCCGACCATCATAGGGCTCGGTAGAATCATACCCGGCCACATGGAGCTCGGTAAAACCCAACTGATCAGTGGTTGCACAATAGGTGCCGTACTCGGCCGACTATAGCGCAGCTCGGTAGAGTAAAATAGATACATATATATGATGCATGCTGGACTCATTGGAATCATATTTTGAACCTTTCGGAGTGACGTAAGGTCGGTATCCTTCGTACACGTTATTAGGATTAACTCTTCATCAAGAATCTTATAAGAATCAGGAACTACCAACAACATTGATAATATAAGAATAAGAGAAGTAACATCAATATCAATCGTTTCATAAGAAGGGCAGCAATGTAAGTACTGCTAGCTTCTAAGAGTAGAGTATCTTTGGGAGCTCGTTCATTACATTATGTACAATCGGAGTCGTGCAAAAGAATGAAGGGGATAGCCTCACATACCTTGTATATACTGCCCAACCTCAAGCTATGCAAATGTCACGACTCCTTAGTCTACAATAAAAGAAATGACACTATCATTATCGTTTAAGCGTCGTAACTATTATGTATCGACCGCAACCTATTTTACGATGAAACGGACAGCACCTCCCCTATTTATATGACTTCACACAAGTCAATACAATCACCAAACAGCCCAAACAACATCATTAATAATCATATTGAGCCTCCCAAAACAGTCCACCAACCAACAACATTACTACCAAGCCTTTCGATATATATTTCACAAGTTCTAGCTTCAACGACTTAGCCGCAACTTGGATAATCTTAAATATATATATAGAGTAAGAGGTTCCTTACCTTTAAACAGAAATAACAACTCCAATTTGACCTTAATTTTCCACGAAATATCTCTCCAATTCTGCCACAAGAACAAGGAAGCGAAACTAGCAATCAATTCAGGTTTTTCGGCACTAGAATTACTTTAGAAGACTTGAAATCACCTAGGGTTAATATTAAAAACTTGAAGGAGTATTTACAGAACATAAAACACTTAAAACAACCTCCCACACGAGCTGGAACAACACAAAAATCAGCAACAACAAGAAGAACAAGAAACTTACTAGCGCCACGGAATTCCCGACACTTGATTTGTGTTGTTTGCCCTTTGTTTGGGTCCTGGATCATGAGAGAACCTTGAGAGAGTGTTTTTAGGTTCTAAGGTCTGAATATACTGAAAAATAATGACTTAAAATGGGGTTGAGGTATCTTATATATATCCATATGTCTTAAACCGCCTATGTGGGCCCCATAGAGACATGCTTGGCGCACTCTCACGAAAATGCGATTATCTCTCTATTCCGAGATTATATCGACGAACGGTTTAATGATTTGGAAACTAGACTCATAGATATTCAATTTGATAGGTAGATCACCCCATAATTCCAAGTATATTGGGAGAAAAATGTAGTAACATTTGACCTAAAGTTTAAGTAAAATTATAAACGTAAGTTGCGACAACTTTTATCAACTTTGTTTCATAACTCGCTTGACTTCAAGACTTATGATACGGATATTATATGATTCAAATACATTAAAACATGACCTCTTGGGACAATTAGTCACCTCTAGTGTTACCCGAAAATACGGGTTACAACATCCTTGATTCGTTTAACTTCTAATACTTGTTAACCACTCTTATACACCCTTGTATTGTTTAAGACCAATAGGATTAACTTCTTATCATCTCAAAGATAATCTCTTCTTGGATTTACGTCGACTAACTTACGGCGTGATTTAAGGTACGCGAATTTGGGTTGTAACAGAATCAAGAACATAGACACCCCTAGTACTTCTATAAATAGAGTAATTTATAAAAGTTGTGTGTTTGGTCGTTTCGTTTGTATCGTATGAATCATGTCAAAAAGAAAGAAGGGATAGTCTTAACATACCTGAGCCAATTCTCTTGATTATCCATCTAACACACATCAATTGCGAAAAAGACACGTAACGGCGGATCGAAGTATGGAAAAATCCATATGATGTTGTGGAGAAAGATTTTACCGGGCTTCCTTAGAATTGCAAATCCCATTGCTATTACGTTGTATAACTCCGTATGAATTTTTGCTGAAGATCCGTTACTTGTAAATTAGATATAAGGACATCTCTTTGTCAATTAGAGAGGTTTTATACCTTAGTGGGTGTGGGCCCCACTCATGTGGTGACTTGGCCACATAACCCTCTAAATTTGCCACCTTACTATATGAACTTAAGAGTCACATTTGCCTAAGGCCTTTGCTGCAACATTGAGGTCCATTAGGCTTATCCAAAGATGCTAATTAATTAGCTAATCTCCCACTAAAAATAATTAATTATCTAATTATTTACATAATTAAGAATTATCTCAAATTACTTAAAATACTAATCACTTTTAATACACCTTATACACCTTACTATCATGGTAATGTGGTACCTTGTATGGAACTAGTCCATAAATGCTGGATATTATAGCTCGGACCGTATTTTATCCCAAATTGACAACCTTCAACGAAACTCATTTTTGTCCACTCGTTTACTCTTTGGACATCACGACTTTACTTATCGTCTGTTATAAATAGCGTAAATGCTTATAATCTCAAAAATAATATCATTCCCGAGTCTACGTCGATTAACTTACGACGAAACTTACGTATGAAAGCGTAAAATGTGACAATATCCTTTCGAATCTGGCCTCATATGGGCTCGGTAATTCATAATAAGTATATATGCATACACACAAATGCAACACACATTTAACTTACTTAGACTTCTAAAATAAAACTTAGAATAGACTACACCTTATAACCTCACGGTGCCATCCGAAAACATCCTTAACTCAAAGTGCTATCGGTACCAATGAACAAGTACATGAACAACTTATACAAAGGAAGCTTAGGACAGTGAAGGTTTACAGTATAATGATCATTCAGAAACAAACATTTATATCAAGTCATGCCAAGTAGGTAAGACTGCCTCACATCTTCTGGGTTCTTACCCTCCTATAACGTAAAGTTGTACTTCTAAAGGATCTTCAAAATCTAGATAACAGAAGAACGATTGATACAGGAATGTACACGAGAGATTTATTCTAATCTTCCCAAAAAGTTTGCCTTTGGTTCTAACCCTGAACCGTTTAGTGAAATTTTTAAAGAAACTTGAGAGGTTTTGAGTGAACTAAAATGGGTGATACTTTCTAGAATGAAAGAGAAAGAGCTACACAGCCTTTTTATACCCTACCATGCCTAGGAAATTTTGCTGCCTTTACATGCAAATTGGATCACCCCGCCCCAGTTACAGCACTTGGCAAGACAGTTGGCGTTAGCCTACTGAAATGTGCCATACCCATTCAACCCCTCTAATATGTGTTGCCGACCGATTAGCCGCATCAGGGGTCAATGTTACCGAGCTTTATATATATATATATATATATATATATATATATATATATATATATATATATATATATATATATATATTGTATGGGGTGTAATATCATCCCCCCATTGGGGTTTCCTCAATCATTCTTCCTGGTATCGAGTCATGGTTTGTGAAAACATACACATTAATGGAAGATACTGATTACCTGCAACCATATTCGGTGATAATTCTAATTTCTAGGTTCTTCTGTCCCGACAGTACATATATATGATTTTCTGGCCCACACGAACTAGATTCTCCACCGCTATCTCTCCCCTCCCAACTGATAGTTGCATTCCCTGGGCATAAGGACGTACTGGTTGTGAGGAAGCCTCGACGGATCTAGTTGGTCGTATCATTATACTCCCACCCCTCACCGGGAAAAAACATATGATATGGCTAGGTTTCCCAAATGAATGACGTAATTTTGTACCCTGGAAAGATGGTCCAAAATGATTCTTATGACACTGGTCACAATATGTCATCGAGGGCCTTGCTTCACTCGAATTCCCGATATACTATGAGTTCTATCATTAGGATTGTGATGGTACATTAGCCACTAAATAAGATGGATGCCAAGAAGTTGGAGGTTCAAATTCACCTCGAGACTATCCTATATCATCTGTGGACCGGGTTCTCTTAAGGTGGCCCCGATCATGCTCTCGGGCAATCTGTTGCTGCCTCTTATGATCCTCTAAGTTCTCTAAATAGGCTTGAATGCGAGAATTGTCCATATTTGGGTCCAAAGAAGAAGTAATACATTCATTAATCAGATATGATCGCCCAGAAATCAATGTACTCGATCACTCATCTCAGCCACGAACAAAGGGGCATACATCACCAAGGAGTTAAATTGCCTATTGTACGCTCGGACACTCATATTACCTTGCTCTAGCCGTAGGAATTTTTCTTTCCTGGCTTTACGGAGCTCGACTGGAAAATATTGCAACATAAAAGCCTCCGAAAACTCCCTCCATCCCACTGGTGGTGCAACAGGTGCCCTAGACCGTTCCCAAATTTCATGCCATATCACAGCAAGGTCCCAAAACCTATAAGAAGAAAGCTCCACGCATTCGGTATCAGTGGCATCCATAAACACGACTTGGGGTTCACATTTATCTATAGGGGCAGGGGGGCACCCGACTGTTACCTTCCCTCGCTTCTTCATCCAATCCCTAAATAACCATCTGACATTTCATGGTAGGCATCACTTTAAATATAAATAAGATAGAAATTAGAAGCTCATACTTACGACTCAACTCTATCCAACAATCTTGATCAGAAAGAAGGGTATTCATCCTATATATCTTATAGACTCCTGCCTATAAGTATGGTGCACAACATACCTATAAGCAAGACTCTACTAGATACAGCTTGCAGACTTTCCTAGGACACGACTTGCTCTAATACCAAGTTTGTCACACCCCAAAATAAGAGTGTGCGATCGACACACGATGCCCGAAGACCCGTGCAAACAGATGTCTGTGCTTGCACATTTTTATTCATAAAACGGGGGGAGGCCTCCGAGTAAGTATTCAAATGAACACTACTGACTGTGGGAGAACCTTAGCGTTATATATAGATAGACAATTTTTTGCTAACATGGTCATTAAAATATTTACCTACTTCCATAAATTGGCCTGCAAGCCTCTAAGAGTACCTTAACACATATCTTGGTCGGGAAAGGGCCCCACCGTACCCAAAATCATTAGAACATACATTTCAATCTCTATCGACTTGGAATAGCTACTCCGAAAGGGTGTAGAGCAATAACCAATAGTTGGAACAAACACCATACATAGGAGGGACGTCACCGGGTCATCTGTACCTTTGGGCATGAACACAACGCCCAAAAGAAGACGTCAGTACAAAAAAATGTACTAATTATGTAAAGCTGATAATATACTTGTAAGCCAAAAACATAAAATAAAAGATACATGTATACAACTTCAAGCTGATTACCAGAGGCAAGCTACCGGGGGACGTACACTATGGTAACCTCAAATCATAAATGCATGCATATTGTATAAAAATAATAAAGTCACTCTTCACTGACATATCATCTTGTATTAGGTTATATTCAACCGCTCTTTGGGGCATATCACAGTAAATCAAACCCGGCGTCACAAGGGCTCTATAATATCACGTACTTATTATCTCGTACTCGGCCACACATGGGCTCGGTAATTACTTATATAAAATCATTTCGTACTCGGCCACACATGGGCTCTGTATTATCTAACACATGTTGCTCTATACACGGCCACACATAGTCTCGGTAGCATCTTACATTACATCATTTCGTACCCGGCCTCGCATGGGGTCGGTAACATTTCATATTTCGTCATTCCGTACCCGGCCTCACATGGGCTCGGTGATACCTCATGTTATATCTTTTCGTAATTGGCCTCGCATGGGCTCGGTAATTCACAATAAGTATTGGTGCATTTACATAAATGCAACACACATTTAACTTACTTAGACTTCTAATATAAAACTTAGAAGAGACTACACCTTATAGCCTCACGGTGCCATCCAGAAACATCCTTAACTCAAATGAAAGCACTACCAGTAACAATGAACAAGAACATGAACAACTTTTACCAAGGAAGCTTAGGACAATGAAGGTTTACAATATAATGATCATTCAAAAAGATATGCTTATATTAAGTCACGCCAAGAAGGAAAGACTGCCTTACATACCTTTTTGTTGAAGAACTTAGTTACACCTTCTGGGTTCTTACCCTCCTATGATGGAAAGTTGTACTTCTAAGGGAATCTTCAACATCTAGATAATAGAAGAACGATTGATACAGGAATGTGTCACGCCATGACCTCGGGGAGCGTGACCGGCGCTCAACAGAGTTACCTCTGTCTAGCAAGCCTGCACAGTGTCGTCTACCCAACTCACCCACAAATAAAGAAACGAATACATTTCATTAATAATTCAATAAAAAGTCATGTGAACAACACCAGTTCATTTCCATTAGTTACATCATGATCAAGTCTTCAAAACAGTACGTTGTACAATCATAGTTAAAGTGGAACAGATGATACCATTATGACATTTTTATTTTAACTTTCCCAAAAATAAATACAACCCACACTATGTCTACGAAGCCTCCAACAGGAGCAGAAAAGTACTATGACAATGAAGGCAACAAGGCCCCGACTATACCTCAAAATGCTATATACAGAGGATAGAAGATACAGGACCCCGAAATGATGTGGGGCTCACCAAACCAGCTTAAGAGAGGGTGTGCTGCTATCACTGATCAATACAACCTGCTATGGAACCACCTGCATCTATTAAAGATGCAGCGCCCCCAGCAAAAGGGATGTTATTACATATGGAATAGTAATAGTATGCAAAACTAAGAATCCTCTCAATAGAACGAACAACAGTAAACAGAAAATAAAACATGATATCAATAAGAGACTCAAACGGTATCAAGGTGTCACATTAAGGGAAACATAAATTTCAAGTAGGTTTTGGTAATTTAAGTTGGGAGATATTTAGCCCCAATATTCCACTGTGGTTTAGCACGAAGTCCGATTTCAGCCCGACCGACTAAGCCGTCTCACCCCGAGACATATACTAACAATACCACCATGTGCGCGACATGGCGTCCAACCTCAGTCCGATTAGCTAAGTCATCTCACCACAATGTCGTATAGGTCTACATTACATCACATATAGCTAGCAATAATCTCATACCATTCAAGGGGAAAAACATCTCAACACACCAATCTCATCCCATGTAAGGGAAAACAGTCTCATCACATTAACACGGGGATTTACCCCCCAATCACTCCTACACCGGCACGTGTAGTTTTGGAATTAGGTTATTCCGACCTACCCTTCCTCGATGGCTAATCGATACTCCCAAAACATTTGTTATTAAAAGTATTTACCACTCAATTCATATTCTTTGACATGTCATTCATTTTATTGACATCATTGGCCATAACGCAATATCATTCTTGGCATATTGGCCGTACTTCATAATTCAACTCATTATTCCATTTTCAATCTTTATCATGTATAATCAACAACAAGGCCTTTCAACATTAAGGCTTTAATCACATACTTGAGCAAATTAGGGTCTTAGGCACATATGACTTCTTATACTATTGACATGGTAGCTTTCATAAGAATCCACGATTTCAAATCATAACATAGTAACACACAACCCATACTTAAACCAAATCCTCAAACATTAACTTAACATAACAAGAATCTTTGGAATACACATTGAACACATAATTATTTCGACACAAGGCTTATTTGACAGAAATTCAATTTATAAAGGGCATCACGAGACTTACAAGGACATTGCGGGGCTCAATTCTAAGAGAAGAGTTTAGCCAACATACCTCACTTGAGCGTTCTTAAACTCTAAAATGTTTCGAAAATCTTAGCAACTTCAATCTATTGTAGAAATGTAACAAATTTAACCAAAATTAGGAAGATACTCATGGTTCTAGCTCCTTTGAGCATTTTATCAAATACTAGGTGTGAATTAAGGTTTCAAGGCCCTTTCATGGAGGATCCCATCATCCCACAACCCATTCTTTACCATTTTAGCTCAACAATCTCCCAACATCCCTTGATAATACATGCATGCAAGATAAACAACTCCCATTCCCAAATATTTTCTTACCAATTACCCATTCCTAGTTAAATTTCGAAATTAAGGTTTAGGATGTAGAATTTTACCTCGAGGATGAAGACCCAGTGTGCGTTCCTTGATAATTTTCCAAGATTTGAGTAAGAATCGAGGAACAATTGGTTGAGGAACTCCCTCCCTCTCTACGACACTTCATTCTCTCAAAATATCAAGTTTTTTCTCAAAAGATGGTACATATCATCTATTTAACGAAGTAGGGTCGGGTCATAAAAACCAAAAAAATGAAGCTCCGGGACAGGATCTGCGGTCTATTTGCGGTCCGTGAAATGGACCGCATAATTTCCCTCCGGAACTGGACAAAACTGACTCAGTATGCGGTCATTATGCGGCCTGCAGACCTGTTATGCGGTCGCATAATGCATCGCAAAACTTGTATGTGGTCGCATAATACGCCGCAAACCTCTCTCCATAGTGGGCCGCAGAAATGTATTTTTCTGTCCAAAATTTTTCTTTACTCACCAGTGCATTATTCAACCCAAAAATCCGAGCCACGGCGAGCTCGCCATGAAGAATTTCTACAATCCTCAAATACGTAAGCCTATTTCGGCACTACGAAACCTTAAATTCCTTTACGAAATTTTACGGGGTCTTACAAAAAGTACGCGAGAACTTTACTCTAATCTTCCCACAAAGTTTGCCTTTGGTTCTAATCCTGAATTGTTTAGGAATATTTCTTAGTAAACTTGAGAGATTTTGATTGAGCTAAAATGGGTGTTACTTTCATAGAATGAAAGTGAAAGAGCTACACTACCTTTTATACCCTACCATGCCTAGGAAATTCCTGTGCCTTTACATGCAAAATGGGTCGCCCCGCCCCGGTTACTGAAACATGTCATCCCCATTCGGCCCCTCTATCTCCATATGTGTCGTCGACCGATTTGTCGCGTCAGGGGTCAAACTTACCAAGATTTATTATATATATATATATGTGGGGGGGGGGGGGAGGATAACATTAAAGTTCTCCCTTGGACTTCAAATTCATCAATTAGACAAAGGCATCTTCAAATGTCTAAGGAAGTACACAAAGGAATAGATACAAAATTTGGGATGAGCAATGCAAAGGATCTTGGAACCCCTATGTTCCTATCTACCACTATTAACAAAGACGAGGAAGGAAAGCCAGTCGATGAATCAAAATATCGTGGGATGATCGGGTCGCTTCTTTACCTAATTGCCAGTCGACCTGACATGATGTTTAGTGTGTGTAAATGTACAAGGTTCCAATCAGAACCTAAAGAATCTCATTTAACTGCAATTAAATGAATTATTAGATATCTTATTGGAACCACATCACATGGTCTATGATATCCACGATTTAACAATTATAAGCTTGAAGGATTTTTAGATGCAGATCTTGTAAGAGATAAAGACGATAGAAAAAGCACAAGTGGAACATGCCAACTGCGAGGAAAATCACTCATCTCCTGGAATAGCAAGAAACAAGGATCAGTTGCACTATCCACTATAGAGGAGGAATACATTGTTATTGGACAACATTGCGCTCAACTACTCTGGATGACTCACCAACGAAGTGATTATGATCTTTCTTTTAAACATGTTCAAATTTTCAGTGACAATTCTAGTGCAATTTGTTTGTCAAAAAATCATGTGCATCATTCTAGGGAAAAATATATAGATATTAAGCATCACTTTATTAGAGATCATGTCCTTAAGGGTAATATTGAAATATCATTAGTTAGCAATAATGACAAATTAGCTGATATTTTCACTAAGCCGCTTTTAGAGGAGTGATTTCAAAACCTTAGGGATTTACTTGGTATTTTCTTATTTTCTCAATAGGTTTTTGAATATTCTATAATTTGTTTAAAAGGTTTTGTGTGTAAGTAATTATGGTAAAAATAATTTCTTACTGACATATCTTTTCACTCTTTTTCCCCTACTAGACGTGTTAATTAGATGCCTCCATTCTTAGACTCTCTTTACATGTTTTTCGTATCTCGAGAAGGAAATCAAATCAATCACTAATGCCTTTTACCATTCTCAACATCCATCAGTCACATCGTTTCAGTCAAACCTCTTCATGTCTCCCTCTCTCTCTATAAGACTTCATCTTCTTCACCCTCTCACATTGTAAACTTCACCCACTCTGCAATGCCTAAAGCTTCAAAGAACCCTCCCGCCTCTACTCGCAAATGCACTCGCTCCAAAGGGAAGTTCTCTTTGCAACCATCATAACCCGTCACTATTGGGTCTGATCACTCTGAGGACTTCTCATCTTCTAGGGAAAACTTATCATACGATGCTCGTAGCCCTACCAAAAAATCCCTAGAGAAGCATCCCATGGAAGAAAAGGTTGAAACTATCACCCCAAAGAGAGTGAAGATGGACCTAGATAGTTTGCCGGAGTCATAGGTCAATTACTGGGATACGCCCAGCAAAGAAAAATTTGTTGCCTTAAAGGAAAAATCAATCGCTCATGGGAGAATCCTCATATGGATGATATGGAAAGCCTAAATTACAAGAAAAGAGTTCTTCGGCTTTCAAGGATGGGTAAATTTTATTGTTCTAACCCCTCTAAAGGTTTATAAAGATCTTGTTTGCATGTTTTATGCAAACCTTCATTACCCTAAATCTGATAAGATTGAGTCCTTAATGTTAGGTCAGCGTATTGTTCTAGACTGTTCTACCTTCGATTCAATTTTTCAATGCAAAAGTTTTGGTTACTCTTCCTTATTCAAAAATTCCTTGCATGAAGACTTTGAAGTATCGTTTGAACAAGCCAAAAGATGCACTGCTGAATCTATGTTTGATTCCATACCAAACCAATTTGGGCCCAGTGACACTAACTTTGAAACTCATGTCCTCAGTCACATTGTTGCCGCCACCATACACCCAAAATGGGATCTTACACCACTCTATCTGAAAGAGACACTTTTTTGGTCTACTGCCTTCTTACAAAACATAATTTGAAGTTGTCATCGTGGGTAACCAATTTGATGATTGAATGCTCTAAAGAAACGTAAGGCCCTTTAAATATTTTACCTAAAACTCGGGGTTTTGTAATGTCGGGGTTGACTTAAGCATTGTTGATTGTAGAGATGTTTTAGGTTGATCAGTGCATTGGAAAGTTGAAGAAAATTTTCAGAAGTATAGGGAATTTTTGCGTTCCATTATGCGGTTGCAGAACTGGTCTGCGGACCGCATATCGGCCGCAAACTGAAGTAGAGAGCCGGGCAAAATTTTGGACCATTATGTGGTCCATTATACGGCCGCAGAAGTATTTTTGGGCCACATAACCCATCGCAAACCCAGCATGAAACTTTCCAGAGGAAAGTTTTGCGACGCATTATGCAACCACAGAACAGGTTTGCGGACCGCAGTCTGGTCTCAGAGTAAGGCAGACTTGCCTAATTTTGGAGGGCCATTATGCGGCCCATTTTGCGGATAACCAAAGTATTATGCGGTAGCATGCGATCACAGATCTGTAATGGGGCTTCATTTTTCTAATTTTATAGCCCGACCACCATTTCGTTTATCTTGACTAAGGGTTAATTTTTGGGGGATCGCTTGTCATTTTATAGAGAGCAAAGAACTATTCTAGAGAGAGTAAATGGAGGGTTAAGGATTTCCCTAAGCTACTTTGATCAAACCTTGGGATTTCATCGAAAGCAACTTGCTAATATTTCAAAGAGGTAAGAATGTCTTTCCCCAATTCATCAATTTCGGGTTTGGGGTTAATCATGGGTGATAAGGGTATATTTATCACATGAAAGAGCTAATAGGGCTTTTGTGGAAGTTGTTGAACAATCTTGGGTGGTTTTGTTGTTGAATTGGTTGAGGGAAAGGTTGAGTCATAGTTGTAACTGCCCTTGTCATAAGAAATTCTCTAATCATTCTTGTAATTCTCCACTCCTCCATATACTAGCATCATTAGGAGTGTTGGGACATTAGTGTTGCATTATGAAGAGGACTTTCAAGGTATGTTGGCTAAACCCTTCTCTTAGAATTGAACCCCACAATACCCTTGTAAGTCACGTGATGCTTATTATAAATTTAATTATTCCAAATAAGACTTTTGTCAAAACAAATATGCGTTTAATATGTATTCCAAAGATTCTTGTTATGTTGAGTTACAATTTGAGAATGTGGTTTAAGTATGGGCTATGTGTTATTGTGTTATGATTTCAAAATGTGTTTCTAACAAAAGTTATCATGTCAAATTGTGTAAAAGAAATCACATGTGCCTAAGACCCTAAAGTGGTCAAATATGTGTTTAAAGTCTTGATTTGAAAGGCCTTCTTGTCGATCATCCACAATGGTATTTGAAAGTGAAAGTAGAGAACATGAAATATGATGTGCGGCCAACGTGCCAAGAACGATATTGCATCATGGCCATTGGTGCCAACGAACTGAATGATATACAAAATATTATGAAATAAGTGGTAAAACCTTTTAATAGTAAATGTCTTGGGAGTATCGATTAGCCACCGAGGAAAGGTAGGTCTAAATAACCTAACCCCGAAACTACACGTGCCGGTGTAGAAGTGATTGAGGGGTAAATCCCTGTGACAATGTGATAAGGTTATTTCCCTTATAGGGGAAGAGATTGATGTGGTGAGTTGTTTCCCCTTAAATGGGATGAGATTATTGATAGCGAGATGTGATGTGATGTTGACCCACACGGCATTGTGGTGAGACGTCATAGCCTGTCGGGCTGAGATCAGATGTCATATCGTGCACATGACGTTATTGTGAGTGTATGTCTCGGGGTGATACGTCTTAGCCAGTTGGACTGAGATCGGACTCCGTGCTAAAACACGATGGTATATCGGTGCTAAAGATCTCCCAGCTTAAAATACTAAAATTTACTTTTCCCTAACTTGACACCTTGTTACCATTTGATCCTCTTATTGATTTCATGTTTCCTTCTCTGTTTACTGTTATTTGCTCAATTGAGAGGGTGCTTAGTTTTATATATTAGTACTATTTTATATGTACTAACGTCCTTTTTTTCGAGGGCGTTGCATCTTTAATGGATGCAGGTGGTTCCATAGTGAGTGGTATTGATCAGTGATAGCAGCACACCCTCTTCTCAGCTGACTTGGTGAGCCCCACTTCATTTCGGGGTCCTGTATCTCTTATCCCTTGTACATAGCATTTTGAGGTATAGCCGGGTCCTTGTTGCCGGTACTGTCATAGCACTCTTTTGTTCCTGTTAGAGGCTCCGTAGACATAGTGTGGCTTGTATCTGTTTTTGTGAAGGTTAAACTAAAAATACTGTAATCGTATCATCTGTTCCACTTTAACTATTATTGTACAATATACTGTCTTGAACACTTGTTAAGGATGTAACTAATGGAAATGAACTGGTGTTGTTCACATGATTTCTTACTAACTAATTAATGAAATGTATTTTTCTCTTTATTTATGGGCGAGTTGGGTAGACGGCACTGTGCAGGCTTGCTCGACTGGGGTAACTCTGTTGAGCGCCGGTCACGCTCCCTGAGGTCGGGCGTGACAAGAACCATCGAGTTTTCCATATGGTATGATAGTTACTCGTCTACTTTAAGCCTACCAAATTCCTCTCTCAAACTATACATATGGCTCACTCTCCAAATGTTATGTTACTAGAGCTTTTGTCGGCATGGGTTATGTTGATGTGGATGATTCATGGGTAAAGAAGCAGGAAAGTGAAGCCAAGATGGTTTCCTCTAGCTCTAAGGTAAAAAAACTGATGCACCTTAGACTGATGTGAACAACCTAGAGTTACTTGACAATATTTATGCAATTGACGAGAAGCTGACTATCATCAGGTGTGTCCAAGTTGCGAGTCATGGTACCGAAGACTGCGAAAAGGCAGTGAAAGCCTTCAAAGAAGTCCATGATCGTGTTGATGGGATCTTAGTGACTATGAATGCCAGCTTTGATCTTCTCAAGGAAGCCTTCTGCAATACTCTTACCTACTTTCTTTGTTGCTGATATGTGTATTGGTTGTTTTAGACATTTTTAAGTTTCTGTTGATGGTTTAGATGCTTGGATGTTTTTGGATGCTTGGATTTTTTTTTTGGATGCTTTGGATGATTGTAATTATTAGAATATTTTAGACTGCTAGTAATATAACCTGCTTAGCCCTCTTTTGGATTGATGCCAAAGGGGAGAAAGTATAGTAACTAACGTGTGGGTACAATAAACTCAAGTTAACTAGCAGGCTATATGCGACAATTGTTTGAGGGGGATTCGACCAACTAACTCACATGAGGTGATAACAAGTTGAGGGGGAGTCGACTCATAAGTCAAACTACAGAGCAAGAAGATCCGATAGCAGGTTGAGGGGGAGTCGATTACAAGACAGAATAAACAGGGAAGTAAAATGAATTAAGTTATTTTTGTCATCATCAAAAAGGGGAAGATTGTTATATATGTGTTGTAGCGATGAAAAATAACTTATTCCTATTGCAGGCAATCAAGGATCTGGAAGCTATCCGAAGAAGGAAAGCTAAGGTAGAAGAAAAAAGTAAGAGCCAACTAAAGTTCCAGAAGCTATCCAAAGAAGTAAGGCTAAGATTGAAGAATCAATTATGCTCTTGGTTCCAAATCACGAGTATCAATGAAGATCAGTATCCAGTCTCGATCCTCAATCACGAAAGTTAATGGAAATCATATGAGACGCATTATATGGAAGATTTGCAAAGGATATCAAGTTACGTTGATCAAGGAAGCAATACCTATCATGTCGTGCTTCAAGGTCCAAGTATAGGAAAGTTCCAACCTAATTCTTGGAAGGAATCAATTAAGGTTCACTACAAGGATAAATTACTTTGGGTTGCCTATCTCTCAAAGATCTGATCGAATCAAGTATATATACAGTCAAAGTTCAATAATAGCAACAACAACCCAATGTAATCCCACAAATGGGGTCTGGGAAGGGTACTGAGTATGCAAACCTTACCCCTATACAGTCAAAGGTCCAACATCATAAATATACTTTGATCACCACTATCAAGCTTTTTGTTCTACTCCAAACAAGCATTGTAGTCTATTGTAGATTTATTGTGTAATAAGTGGAGAGAAGAAAGAGATAAAAAAAACACTGGTGAGGCATTGTATCAAAATTCAAAAAGATACTTATACTTTGAGCAGGGTTAAGGTATATTAAGGCAAAACCTTTCCTTCATTTTGGCATGATCCCATAACTAAACACATGCGATAGCGAGACACAAAGAGAAGTTTGTACTCCTGAATTTATGTACATTATCCTAGTCTCATATGTTATTGTATTCTCCCTTAGAAGGACTTTATATTTAGCTAATTATTGTCTTATTTTAGTAAAGAGAGCATAGGGTATATATATATATATACATACACAGTATTACAGTATTTTCACCACAGCCAAGCTATAATAAGTGGGCAGGTCCCTATTGGACAACTTCTAATCAGATGGTAAGTTATATATTAAGCCTACTATGGCCGAGCACCTATGAGAGAGCCTAGAATGGTAGATATACCGAGCCTGGTATGGCCAAGAGCCAATGAGCGAGCCTACTACGGCTGAGCAGTTACACGTATTTTAGCCTTATAGGGCCGGACTTCTAATTTACTTACTATATTGAGAGAGTTAAGTCAGTAAGTAGGTAAGCATATCCTCGTATCATCTTTGACTCCCAGCTACTTTCAGTTATTATTTTATAAGTTCTGCTTCATCTTTCAATTACTCTATTTCCTTACATACTCGATATATTATTTCGTACATACGTCCCTTTTGTTGGGACGCTACATTTCATGCCTGCAGGTTCAAATAGACAAACGGGTAGACCTCCTCAGTAGGTGTTGTTTGAGTTCAACTTGATCTGTAAGCTCCATATTATTCAGAGTTGTTGGGTCTAGGGTGTTTAGTAAATATTGTATATATATAGGGAGATAGAGAGAGGGAGAGAGAGAGAGAAAGAGATTATATTTATCGGTGGGAGCCCTATTCCGACCACAATACAACCATCAGTAGAAGCTTGTAGATATATCATGTCAATCAGTGATGTATGTTGGCTTGTATGCATATTCTTTTGGTTTGTTAATTGTCTATCCATATATGATAGACAATTGGGTATACAAAAACATAGTGAAGTGAAGCTAGGTCGACTATACAAAGTAAACCTAAAACTACTAAGCCAAATGTTTGGAAGTACTCTTTCCATTTACAAAAGGTCCTACATGTAGAAAGTAGGTTGATTTCCCCTATTAAATGTGACAAAAAACAAATGCACAAAATATCAGAGGAAGCAATTCATTAAGTGTTGAGAGCTATCTTCAACCTAGCTTTAACAATCTCAATAGTTAAAGCCAAGTTGAAGATAGTTGTACGTGAGGTCATGAGAGATGGAGACTATTTCTGTGTTGTGTGGATGACACAAGAGATGGAGACTGTCACGACCCAAACCGATGGGCCGTGACGGGTGCCCGAGTCCTACCTGTCGACCACCCTTAAGCATGTGACTAATATATGAACATGAATAACATCTGTTGAATTATGAGAATAACATGCGTGAGGAAAACCTATCCAAAAGACATATATACATATACGTGTGAAATATGTAGGGCGAGCCAACAAGGCTGCTATAGACACTATATATCCAAAACTGGAAGCCGGCAAGGCCACACACTATCCAACTATATATGCTATCTACAGATCTCTAATATAATATACAAATGTACAAGGACGGGACTGGGCCCCGTCATACCCATATATGTATACAAACATATCATACCAAAATACAAAGCAGCTCCGGATCAAATGGAGCACACCAACTCTCGCTGATCAAGGATCCTAAGAAGGGGGACCATCAGCTTGTCTACCTGCACCTGCGGGAATGAAATGCAGGCCCTAGGAAATAGTGCGTCAATACGAATAATGTACTGAGTATGTAAGGCATGAAAATAAGTACATAAAAGACATAGATGAAACATGGAATAAAGAATATCGCCTGTAAGTCTACATAACTTTGTAAATCCCGAAACATTTATAATGTCATGCACGGGCATATAAGTGTCGTGTCATGCATAGGTATAGGTGTACATAATATCATCCAGCCTCTAAGGGCATCCCATCATATCATCTCAGCCACTGTGGGGAAAATCATCAACATATACCAACTGATCAGGTGGTGGTGCATATATAACACCGTAACCTTTTCCCATATCCCATATTCGTATAATATACGCGTATATAACGCCATCTGGTCATGGGTCAATATACAACGCATAAAAAGAATATGTTAATAAGATCAATATACCTTTCAGATAACTTTATCACTACGTATTTTTATGAGACCCATGAACAGAAGATATAATAATAATTCATATGGGAAATCAAGAACATAGGCACCCCTAGTAATTCTATGAATAGAGTCATTTATGAAAGTTGTGCATTTGCTCGTTTCGTTTGTATTGTATGAACCATGCAGAAAAAAAGAAGAGATAGCCTTAACATACCAGAACCAGTTCTCTTGGCAATCCCTACAATACAAGACAGTTGACAAAGCACGTGATGGCAAGATCGGATTAGGAAAAATTCCGTATGATATTCTTGAGAAAGATTGTACCGTGTTCTCTTAGAATTTGCAATTCAGGCTTTACAAAATCAACAACCAACGTTATCTATATTGGGTATGGAATTGTTTTGCTTTCTGAAGGACTCATGACAGCCCACTCTCTTTACATAAGAGATTCAATTTTGATTCTTGACCTTTTGTTATTAAGGAAGCACAGTAGCCCGCTCTCTTTACATAAGAGATTCAATTTTGATTCTTGACCTTTTGTTATTAAGGAATAAATATTTTACTAGTTGTAGGAAAGCCTTTAGTGGTGTGGCCCACTTAGTAGATGACTAAGCCACCCTAAATCCTCAAAATGTGCCATCTATGCAAGAATTAAGAGTCACTTAAATGGGATGGGGGTGCTACCACGTGTTTGTGGGGGGGTTAATCTTTATCCAATAATTCTTTAATTAATTAAGTAATATCCCATTACCCAATAATTAACCAATTACTCACATAATTAAGAATTATCTCAAATTACTTAAAATACTACTCATTTTTAATACACTTTATGTACCCTACTATCGTGGTCATGTGGTACCTTGTATGGCACTTGTCCATAAATATCGGGTATTATGGCTCATATCGTACTATATTCCAAATTGACAACCTGCAACGAAACTCATTTTCTTGATTCGTTAACCCTTAAACCTTCACGGTACTTACTTATTGCCTGTTATAACTAGCATAAATGGATATAACCTTAAAATTGATCTCATCCCCGAGCCTATGTCGGTTAACTTACGACGAAACATTAACATCTAAAGACGCAATATGTAACAGAGACTGTTTATGTATTGTGTGGATGACATAAGAGATGGAGCAGTGATTGCAGTAGGATCTGCTATAGGTGTGTGAATTCTACAACTGTGTGAGTTGCTGCATTTTTCCAGAAGTTGAAGCTGGTATTGAGACTGGCACCGAGGAAGGCATGATGTGCTGGCCCCGCTTGTGTACAGTTTTATTCCCTGTAGATAGTGTGTTCATATATGCTCTTATGGGAGTTACTGATTTTTGAATCATAGTGTACAACCAGGTTTGGACCCCTTAATTTAATTCTATCGAAGACAAGCAGTGATGTGTAGGAGCCACGGGACATGATCAAGGTGGCAGGTCCAGTTAAACTGATGCACTTTTAGTAGATTGAGCATCTGATATGCTGATATCGCACACTGAGAGTACATCAGTGATCTCTGCCTGTCCAAAATACCTGCAAAATTCAACAAACAAGTTAGAAGTAAAAGTGTATATTCCTTGTCTGGAACTTTGCCATCGGTGATGTCAATGTGGGCCTGCTGCAAACTCTGTACACTGCTATCCAACTCTTCTCTCAGGCTCTTGCGTGTTCTGAGAGTTGAATTGAAATAAGAGAAGTACAAGAGTAAATGTTGCAGGTCAATTTTCCTAGGCATGCTCTAGTTGTAGTCTGTTAAGTGACATTATCCAAGTGTGACAGTTGAATTGTGGGATGCTTTGAGTATTTGATTTACCCTCAGTAGAATAAGCATTGTAAATGTTGATACCACACACTGAGGGGATATCGATTGGCTAAGAATGAAAACATAAATTGTTAATGCAAAAAAGAAAACAGAGTTAGAGAAAAATTGGTCTTTGCAACCTTTCCTGGTTCTTTCCTCCATATCAGATTCTTGAGGTTCAGTTCTTAGGTTCTTGTGGGTTCTGAAAACTGGTATATTGAGTGGGCTATCAGTGTAGAAATGAGCTTGGATATCCCGAGGATGGATGTTGTTGTGTTGGTAGATGGAATGGGTTAAATTGGGGTTGTGATGTTGGCTTGTTAGGTATAATATGTTGATAGTTAGGAGGTTGTTGTTAATATGGTGTAAAGGTAGGCAATGATGCATGAGATTCAAGTGTATTTTTGTAGCAGGGCAAGTGTTATGATGGCAAGTGATATTATGGTTCCAGTTATAGTTGTGGGGTGAATGATGTTGATTGTAGAAGGCTTCATGATGGCAAGGAGATATGATGTGGTGAAGGTGCCATTTGGGAACTATGTTAGTTCTTTGTTTTCTTTTTCCAGTTGAAGAGTAGCTTGTTTATATGCATGGCCATGCTCTCAGCAGATTGAACATTAGAGATGTTGATACCACATGTTGAGAGCATGTAAGTGCATTGATTGAGCTACAAGTTGCAAAAAAAAAATAAAGTTAGTGCTGGAGTTTACAACTAAATTCTCCTCTAATTTTATTTCAATATATTTCATTGTTTTCATGTTGTTGCTGTTAGATGTGAACCCAAACAGTTGGACAATTAGGTCTGCTCCCATATCCATTTGAAGAACTGGAGGCCAAATGTGATAGAATATGGATTCTCCTGGTCCTTTTGTGCCTGAATAAGGGGGTGCGAATCTTGTCCAGATAGATCTGACCTCTTACATATGTGGGAAGCTCAACTATGTTATGATAATGAGTCATGATAGGAAGGTCATGGATAATTTTGGACAGTGAATCAACAGGAAAATTACCTTCTCTATAGACATGTGAGCATTTGAAGTCCTCACATTGTTTGCAGAGTTCCATCAGATCATGCACTTTTGCATCAAGGTTCCAAGGAGGTGTTGCTGAGTTGTTTAGCCAATGTATGAGAAGAGCAGAATCAGCTTCCAGGTGAATCTTATTGAAACCATTATGCAGACACCACTGCATTCCCAAGACTGTTGCTTCTCTCTCTGCCTGGTTGTTAGTTCCTTCCCCTATGGGCTTAGCTATTGCATGTATAAAGTTTCCCTCACAATCCCTGATAACAATTCCATATCATATCTGAAGGTGAAATTTGGGAATTTTGACTATGGTTTTGGAGAGTGAGAAATGAAGATTTGAACCCTGATTCAGAGTCGGATTTGGATAAAACTCGTATACTTGGACTTGCATTCGAATAGGTAATTAGAATTTATGACTTTTGTCAGGTTCCGGGGAGCGGGCCTAGACTTTATGGTTGAATTTTTGGAACTTGATAAAGATCGAAGCTTTATTATTTGGAATCGATTTATATAGGTGTGTTTGATCTTATTGAGTTACTTTTTACTAGATTCGAGCCGTTTGGAGGTTGATTCACGCGAGAAGGGCTTTTTGGAGTATTGATTCACATGCTTCGAGGTCAGTAACATGTCTAAACTTTGTTTGAGGGTAATTTGTACCGTTAGCTATGATATTTGAGATATATTAGGGGTGACGCACATGCTAGGGGACAGGCGTATGTGAGTACATCGGGGTTATTCGTGATCCAAGTAGACCTTAGGTTATTATCTGCTTTATTTTGCTAACATGCCTCATTATATCTATGTTTTCTATAATTGTATGACCACTTGAGTTATTATTCAATCTGGAAATCATGTTTAGGCAATGTGCTTATCTATTTGAGACATGATAGGGCTATTCTTGCTATTTTGATCTGTTTGCCTTAATCTTAGCCATACTCTCAGTCATGATGCTATAACTTTGTGTTATATTATCGTGTTTGTGCATTCTCTATATGTTATCTCACATACTGTTGATGCCCTTGTATGTTTGACACAGTTTGAGCTGAGTACTATGAGATTGAATACTTGAAACTTGAGCGGTTGATGACTGATGTTGGGTCGTAGAGCCAATTTGGTATTGATTATGAGGTGACGTGTATGCTAGGGCCCACATTGGGTTGAGTGGTATTGATTGTGAGGTAATGCATGCACCAGGCCCCATATTGGGCTATGTGATATGTATCGTTGATTTAAATCAAATCAGCGCTTGGGCAAGGACCCGCCCCTCCAGAATTAGGTATCAATTGTGGGCACAGGCACATGGTCATATATGTGGTTGGGTAAGGGACTTATGTCAGGCACCCGTACAATGCTGAGTGTTGTTGTTGTTGTTGAGCATGAGTGTCCAAGGTAAATTTGCCAGGCACTACCCATGTGCTGAGATATGGGATACATGATGATCTAATTGGGATATTTTTTATTCTAGCACCATGTTTAGATGTCTTCTGCCCTTATGTTTTTGGTACTAGATGTTCTTATTCAGTGTGTTGGACATGGAACCACTGTTAAATTGATAATACCATATTCAGAAGACTTATGCGAAATAATTCATGCTTTAACTAATATTCTTGAAAAGCATGCCTCTTTTCTTGTTATTTGTGAACATGTTGAAGTTAATATTGCTTGAGCTAGTGTTCTTTGCTTATATTATTCTATATTCTTTTTATTGGTTATTGGTATTGAACGTTGAGCAATTGCCAAGCTCGTCACTGCTTTCAGCTCGAGGTTACGCTTGTTTATTATTGAATATATGGTATTTGTTGTACTCATACTACACTTTGAACATTATGTGCAGATTTCGGCACTACTGAGAGAGGTGATTGATAGCTGGATGCACCAGTATCAGTTCTAGGATATTTAAGGTAGCTGATGATTCTGTTCGCACGCCTTGAAGTTCCCTTCTGCCTTGTTTATGTTATCACTGTTCTATCTTCCAGATAGTTATGTACATTGGATTAGACTTTGTATTTAAATTTTGTAGTGCTCATGTGCTCGCTAAAACTAGATTATGGGATTGTTTAGTTGTATTATGACTTATGGATTCAATTATTTATGATTATTTTCGTTGTGAAGATTATTTTATATCATTATTTGAGGTTATTGCTACTTATTGATTGATGGATTGCCTAGCAAGCGTTGTTAGGTGCTATCATGGCTTCGCAGGGAGTGTGGGTCGTGATAAGTTAGTTGGTATTAGACCGCTAGGTTTCTTTGGTATCAAGAGTCATGAGCAAGTCTAGTGGAGTGTTGCGGATCAGTACGCGAACGTCTGTACTTATCTTCGAGAGGCTATAGGATTGTTAGGAAACTTCACTTTGTTTTATTTTTTGTCGTGCGAATTTGATTATACTTAATTCTTGATCATTGATTTTCTAATCTATCAAAGATAATGAGGATGCGACCGTCAGAGGCAGCTGAGCAGGCGTGATACCCCAGGCTAGGCCGGTGAAAGGCCAGAGTCGAGGCATAGGTAGAGGCAGAGCATGCGCCGCAGCTAGATGCCCTGCTCGTGCAGTTACAGTTGAGACACAAGTAGCTCCGGGTGAGTAGCAGGTGCATGATTATGTGAAGCCAGAGGTACGAGCTCAGGTTGCCCAGGGCTTTTTTTCTCTGCCATCTATTCAGGATGCCTTGATTCTCATGGTTGGTTTGTTCGAGAGTTTGGTTCAAGCCGGGGCATTTCCTATTGTTCCAGCGACTTCCTAGGCAGGAGGGAAAGCGTAGACTCCAGCTACTCGTACCCCAAAGCTGATGGTCCATCATTAAAAAACTCTTGCAGCATTGCTGGTTGGAGGAGTTCAACCTACTATTGTCACGCAGCCTAAGGATAGGCACGCGATGTCAGCTAATGAGCTGAAGAGGTTAGATAATTTCACCAAGTTGCATCCTCCTTACTTTAGTTGTATGCCATGAGATTTTTCATAATTTGGTACTAGTTGAGTCCAATGGAATTGACTTCACCGCCTTCCTGATGCAGGGTCTTGCCAAGAGCTGGTGGCAAGTTTATGAGATGGGTCGACCAACAGGATCTCTCCTCTTACATGGGCTCAGTTCTCCAGAGTCTTTTTAGAGTATTTTGTGCCACACACCAGGAGATATGAGATGAGGAGATAGTTTGAGTACCTATAGCAGGGTCATATGTTAGTTACTGAGTACGATATGAGGTTTACAGAGCTGTCTCTCCATGTTATTACTTTAATTCCCACTGAAGAGGAGAGAGTGAGGAAAATCATTGAGGGTCTTCACCCTAGTATTCGCACTATGATTTGGCTATAGAAACTGATAACGAGACTTCATTTCATCAGATGGTTTAGATAGCACATCATGTGGAGAGCATCTGCATCGAGACTAGAGAGATGATGTCGCATAGGGCCAAGATGTCCAGATATTCGGGCAGTTTTGGTGGTGCCTTTTCTGGAGGCCGAGGTCGATTTGGGAGAGGCTAGTCTAGTAGGTCATTTTATCATTCACCACCACCTAGTCGAGCAGCTTTGATGAAGTCTTCATTCAATTCACTTCTAGCTTAGATCTCTTAACGCAATCCATCAGTTCAGGGTTCGCCAGTACTGAGTTTTTCTAGTGGATATTTTTGTTCATAGGGTCCCACTCAGGCCCCACGGTCATTTCCATTCAGAGGATTCTATGAGTGAGAGGAGTTGGGGCATGTTAGGAAGTATTGCCCCAATCTTCCTAGAGGTCCAATGCAAAAGAGAGGTCAGACTATGATTGTCGCACCAGTTGCTATACCACCCGCCCAGCCAGATGTTATGCATTCTCAGGGAGAACTGAGGACATTGCTCCCAATGAAATAATTACAGGTATTGTTTCTGTGTGCCACAAGGATGCTTCAGTGTTGTTTGATCCTGGTTCTACTTATTCACATGTGTCATCTTACTTTTCTTCTTGTCATGATATGCCTCGTGGTTCTCTTAATGCCCTTGTGTATGTGTCTACACCCATTGGTGATTCTATTATGGTAGATCGAGTTTATCGGTCATGTGTGGTCACTTTTTGTGGTTTTGAGATGAGAGATATGGTAGATTTTGATATGATCTTGGGTATGGATTGGCTATCTCCGTACCATGTTATTCTTGATTGTAATGCCAAGACTGTGACGTTAGCGATATCGAGGTTGCCAAGGTTGGAGTGGAAGGGTTCTCTAGGTTGCACTCATAGTAGAGTGATTTCATTCTTGTAGTCTCAACAAATGGTTGATATCACGACCCCAATTCCCAACCGTAGGATGTCGTGATGGCACCTAGTCTCTACGACTAAGTATACCTAACATGCATAGAGAAATAGCGGAAATATTACTAAAACATCAAATTAAACCTTAACATTATTATAATAAACTCGACAGTACAATAGCTAACACTTTCCCCAAAACCTGGAGGAACGGAGTCATAAGCTCTACAAGAAAGTACTAATAATCTCGAATTACAATACTGTTTGAAACAAGAAATAAATAGTAGAATGTCTAAAATAGAAGGTGACTCTAAGGCCTGCGGACGTCGAGCAAGTATACTTGACGTCTCCAAAAGCAGCTACTCAATCAACCTCTAGTGTCCGACACGGGAAGACGTACCTAGATCTACACAAAAAGATGTGCAAAAACATTATATGAGTACACCACAACGGTACACAGTAAGTATCAAGCCTAACTTCGGTAGAGTAGTGACGAAGTCAGGTCAGGACACTTATTAGGACATAATAAACATAATGAAAACATAATAACTATGTCACAACCCCAATTTCCCTCTATAGGATGTCGTGATGGCACCTAGTCTCTACGACTACGTAAGCCTAACAAATAATAATTACTGAACAGATTTAAATTAACTAGTTACTAAAAACAACTGAATAATAGATAAAAACCTTCCGAAAATAAAATCTCACAATACACACCCCAAAACCAGTGGAACTAAGTCATGAGCTCTACAGAATACAACTAGAGTACTACTACATCGCTGTTCGAAAGGAAATACAACAGTAAATGAGAATAAGGGAAGGTGACTTCGAGGCCTGTGGACGCCAAGCAAGCATACCTTGAAGTCTCAGATAGGGCAGCTAGCAGGAAATCTCTAACGACCAGAACGAGCAGACGTACTTGGATCTGCACAAACAAAATGTGCAGAAGTGTAGTATGAGTACACCACAACGATACCTAGTAAGTATCAAGCCTAACATCAGTAGAGTAGTGACGAGGCTAGGTCAAGACACCTACTAGAATATATATAAAAGTATAAAGTGTAATACAGACATGTAGTAGAAAGTGAAGAAACAACTAATACGGAACTAGATGATAGCATGAACTAGTACCAGAAATCAACAATAGAAATAGCATAAAAGAAGCAACTAAAGGGGCTACGATGATCTTGTATGGACAATAACTACTAGAGCAAATAAGAGTGACACAACAAGATATATTCCTACCAAAACACTTTGCAACGTGAAATAACAACAAGCATCACAACGAGGTATTGCTTCGTGTATAATGAAATCAAAACCGATATACCGCCTCGTATAATCAAGAATCACAACCGAGGTACCGCCTCGTATTACCTTTTCTCAATTTCAATCACAATCGTTCCTTATATCGCCGCGTGAGCCTTACATTTGAAAATATGTTTTGAAAACAGTTTTCCCGAAATAGCTACACGCACTTTAGCCCACCTTATGATGTCGCGTAGCTTCACATAGTTCCCCTACAAGAAATACGCACATAAGTACCACCTTATACCGCTGCATGCACATCAACCTCAAGCCTTATACCACCGCATGCGCGTCAATATCACATCACAATAACAATTCGCACCATAATTGCCCATATATCACAACGTGCCAACAACAACAATATCAATGTTTCCACAACAATAGCCCATGACTCCACCACAATGTATATAAGAATATCAACAACAACAATTGATAAAAAATGATCAATAAGATGGATGTTTCAACAATAACTAATATCGCCTCAACGTATTAACAACTTTCACAACTTCAACACCAAATAACTCAACAATGAGAAAAATAATGTATAACTACGATATTAGATAAGACTAACTCACAATAAAAGAGATAAAGCATGGGAGCAATTTAGCAAGTAGGATGTAGAACAAATACTAAATAAGTCAACTAAGGCATTTGAGGATAGTCTAACACAATTAGGGATAAATTGATTATGAGAATTTTGAACATAATATGGCATTTCAATTGAAGCATTGAAATAGTCTAAGTAACTTGTCAAATACCACGTACAACCCGTGTACCCACTCGTCACCTTGTGTACACAGATTTCACTTAGGACAATTGAATCAAATAATAACAATCATAAGGGGTAGTTCTCCCACACGAAGTTAGGCAAGACACTTACCTCAACTAGGCCAATTCAACACTCAGAAATAGCTTTTCCCTCAAAATCCGCCTCCACACGACGCAAATCTAACCAAAATCAACTCAATATCATCAAATAATGCTATGGAATTCAATTGCAATAGATAACATTAATATCTTTACACTTTTACCAAAAAGTTAACAAAAGTCAACTTGGGTCCGCCCGATCAAAATTCGGATCTAGTGGTAGATTTCGTCTACCCATGACACCACATGTTCATATATCTGATTAGTTTGAAAATCCGAGTCCAACTCGACTCTCAAAATGCAATTTCTGATTTTTAAAAAACATGACAAAGTTTAACCAATTTTTACTTTGATTCACATGATTTTGTTTTTAAAATCTTATATATGTTGATAGAATATGATTAGAAATAGATTAGAATCACTTACCTAAGGTTTGTAGGTGAAACCCCCCCTCTCCAAATCGCCTCCTACCGAGAATAGGGTCCAAAAATGAGAGAATGAGTTCAAAAATCCCGTCCCTCAGTTATTTGTCAAGTCGGATATATCGCAAATGCGACATGGGGTTCGCAATTGCGAACCTCGCAAATGCGAAGAATCCCTCGCAGAAATGAAGACGTTTCATCTCTGCTATCATCGCAATTACGATGAAGAGTTCGCAATTGCGAACCTTGGACCATCGCAAATACGACCATGGAGATCACAAATGCGAACCAACTCTCCCCCATGTACCTATCGCTAATGCGAACACTGGGTTCGCAAATGTGAACCCAGTAGACTTTGCCTACCTTAGCAATTGCAATCCAAAAACTTGCAAATGCGAGATCTGAAGCCGTGTGCAGAAAAACTAGCAAACCTCACTGAGCTAAGCGTCTGAAACTCACTGAGCCCTTAGGGCTCCAAACAAAACCTCCTCACAAGTCTAAAAATATCATACAAACTGACTCGCGTGATCAAAATAAAAAAATAATATCTAAAACTACGAATTAGACACTAAAACGCATGATTTTTAAAGAAATTTCAAAAAGTTCTAGAATTACGACTAAGCGTCTGAATCCTATCAAATCAACTATAAACAATACCAAATTTTGTAGACAAGTTCTAAATACCATAACGGACCTGTTCCAAGTCCCAAGATCAAATTTCAAGCTCGGTAGCTAAACGTCAACCTACGGTCAACCTTTTCATCTTTAAATTGCAAAATTTCAAATTAACACAAATCTACCTACGGACTTCCAAAATCAATTTCGATCATACGTCCAAGTCCTAAATCACAATATGAAGCTATCGGAGTCATAAAAAGACAGTTCCGGGGTCATTTGCGCAAAAGTCAAAGTTTGGTCAACATTTTCAAATTAGAGCTTCTAAGTCAATAATCAAGGGTCCAAATCAACCTGAAAGCTTCCTGGAACAAATCTAATCAACCCCGAAAGTTATAAAAGCATAAACACACAAGTGTGAAGTAATAAAAGGGGTAATGAGGTACAATTACACAAAACAATTGATCGCGTCGTTTCAAACGAGAAGTAATGGAAGGTGGAGAATATATGATGCGAAACAAGTTAACAACATAGACTAATGCCGAAATTGTAAGTGTCACGCCCCAAAATCTAGGAGCGCGACCGGCGCCTAACCGAGTGAACCCGACCGAGCAAGCCTGTTAGATTTCATTCTACCTAAACTCATCCACAGATAGAGATAATACATATTTTCATTAATTAGATGAAAATGTGTTCATGTCTACAATACCAATTCATTTTCAATAGTTTCATCATTTTTCTAAGTCTCTAATGGACAAGTAATACAACCACAACATAACATAGTTTGTCTTTCCCCAGCACCAATACACAACCCACACTATGTCTACGGAGCCTCTATAGATAAAGAAGAGTACAATGATAATGCTGGCAATAAGGCCCCGGCTATACCTCAAATTGAATAAACAAAGTACAAAAGATACATTACCCCGGGATGAAATAGGGCTCACCAAGTCAGCTGGGAAGAAGGTGTACTGCTACCACTGATCAATATCTCTTGTTGTGGAACCACCTACATCCATGTATAACTAAACACCCTCTCAATAGAATGACAAATAATACAAACAAGTTTATCATAATATCAATGAAAGCCTTAATCGACATCAAACCTCAATTTAGGATCAAGACAGTGTTCAAATTAATTTCTATATCTCACATTGGGAGATTTTTAGTATCGATATACCATTGTCCACAATACCATTATTCACAAAACAATTACCACCGTACTCTTAGCACGGAGTCCGATCACGACCCGATCGGCTAGGCCATCTCATTAGAGACATCAACCATAATTTCTCTCAATATCAATAACACCATCGTTAACACGGAGTCGGATCCCAACCCGATCGGCTAGGCTATCCATTAGGGACATCGACCACAATCACAATTTAAATTACAATTTCTAGCATAATCACCTCCATGTGTGCGACATGGTGTCCGATCACGACGCGACCGGCTAGGCTGTCTTATTTGAGACATCAACCTTTTTATATCAATCATCGCATTTCGTATTACTTTCACATATTTTCATTTCATTGGCACTAATGGCCATAATTATAAGATCATTCTTGGCACATTGGCCATATTTAGTATTTCATGCTCACCTTATCAATTTCAAATATCATTATCATCATCAACAACAAATACAATTCAAATCAAGGTGTGTAGTACACATGTGAGCAATTTGGAGTCTAAGTCACATAGAGATATTTCACAAAATTTGGCATAATAGCCTTCATTTGAACTTGACTTAATGTCGAAACATTATTAATGCACAGCCCATATTTTAACACATCCTCAATTGGTAACATAACCTGAATAAAGCATTTGGGATGCTTGTTGAACATATATCTTTCAACCCAATCTTACTTTGAATAGCTAGTTTCAAAGTGAATCACTCGAGACTTACATAATTTACATGAATATCGTGGGATACAATTCTAAGAGATGAGTTTAGCCAACATACCTGAATTGAGCTTCCTTAAACTCGAAAACGTTCCAGAATTCTTAGCAACTTCAATCTTTTAGAAATATAACAAATTGAATCAAAATTAGGAAGATGATCATGGTTCTAGCTCATTTGAGTATTTTATCAAACACTAGGTGTGAACAAGGTTTCAGGTCTTTTTATGAAGGATTCCATCATCCCACAACCCAATCTTTACCATACTTAGTTCAACAATCTTCCTACACCCCTTGATATCACATGCATGTAATATAATCAACTCTCATGCCCAAAATATATCTTGCTAATTACCCATTTTTAGATGATTTCGAAATTAGGGTTTAGGTTGTAGAATCTTACCTCTAGGATGAAGACCTAGTTAGCTTGCCTTCTTAATCTTCCAAAACTCGAGCAAGAATTGAAGAACAATTATTGAAGAACACATTCTCACTCTAGGGCACTCTCTCTCACTCCAAAATGTCAGATTATATCTCAAAAATGACCCAAAACGTGTATTTAATGAAGTAGGGTCGAGTTTTAAAAACCCAAAAATGAAGCTCTGGAACAGGTTCTACGGTCGCATATGCGACCGCATAATGGTTATGCGGACCACATATTATTCGTATAATTGGTGTCCAAAATGACCAAAAATCATCCTGAGTCTGCGGTCACTATGCGGTCCGCATAATTGTTCTACGGTCGCATAGTGCACCGCATTACAATAATGCGGTCGCATAGTCGACCGCATATCTGCTTCCAACTGACCCCATTAACTGCCTCACTCTGCGGCTATTATGCGGTCCACAGAGTGATTCTGCGGTTGCATAATGGACCACAGGAATGCACTTTTCCACCAAAACATTTCCTTTACTTTTCGGTGCATTGTTCAATCCAAAAAGTCTGAGCAAAACCAATTTAGCACCACGAAACATTACTTTCTTTTGCAAATTTTTACGGGGCTTTACACTTAAGTACTTCGAAATTTTTCGAGGTGTTACATTCTCCCCCTCTTAGGATCATTCGTCCTCGAATGAGGGTAAAAATCCATCATTAGCATCTTATGCAACTTAGTTTGTTTTATACCACAATCTAGCAGCACCAAATTTGACTAACTTCCTAAATTTCAAAATATTTCGCCAGAGTTTCCTTTGTAATTTGGCCTATCCACCTGTCAGAGAGCCCAGAAACACATTCTAACAACATATATATAATCTAACAACGTAACATAATACGAAACAACACCAATTATGGCCTCATAAGCAATATATTTCCAGAACGGAACACCCTCAACTTCAAATGTACAAATCATATATAATTCATAGAAAGCAAGTCTTATAATTTTCCTAGATCACAAATTTATAAATACATGGTCATTCAAACAATAAGGATACTTTTTCTTCATTTCTTCCTCGGCCTCCCAAGTAGCCTCTTCAACCTGTTGGTTTCTCCACAACATTTTCACGGAGGTAATTTCTTTATTTCTCAATTTTCGGATTTGCCGATCAATAATAGAAACCGGAATTTCTTCGTAAGTCAATTTCTCATTTACCTCAATAGTCTCAACCGGAACAATGAGTGTCGGATCTCCAACTACTTTCTTCAACATAGACACATGAAATACCAGTTGTACTAATGACATCTCAGGTGGTAGTTCAAGCTTGTATGCCACCTCACCGATCCTCTGAATGATTTTGTACGGTCCGACATACCTCAGACTCAATTTCCCTTTCTTACCAAATCGAATTACACCTTTCATAGGGGAAACTTTCAACAATACCCAATCATCTTTTTTGAACTCCAAATCCCTATGACAAACATCTGAATAGGATTTATGATGACTCTAAGTAGTCTTTAATAGCTCCTTCCACAATTTTGAACCACCCAAGGGGAGATTTACATCTCCTACCATATAAAGCTTCGAACGGTGCCATTTTAATGCTAGCATGACAGCTATTGTTGTATGCAAATTCTATGAGTGGTAAATGATCATCCCAGCTACCTATGAAGTCTAGAACACAAGCACACACCATATCCTCAAGCGTCTGAATAGTCCGCTCTGCCTGCCCATCAGTCTGCAGGTGAAAGGCTGTACTAAGATTCACCAGAGTAACCAAACCTTGCTGAAATTTCTTCCAAAAGTTAGCAGTGAGTTGTGCTACCCGATAAGAAATAATGGAAACTGGGGTGCCATGCAACCTGACTATTTCTTTGATATACAATTGAGCATACTGCTCCACTGTGTCGGTAGACTTAACCGGCAAAAAGTGTGCTAATTTCGTGAGTCGATCCACAATCATACCACAAATTCCATATTAATCATTTCCCACTTTCACATTGGAATTTCTATATTCTGTGCCAACCCACTGGGCTTCTGGTGTTCGGCCTTCACTTGCTGACAATTTGGACATCTCGCCACAAATTCCGCTACATTTCTCTTCATACTGTTCCACCAATAGACCTCCTTAAGATCATGATACATTTTCGTAGAACCCGGGTGCACAAAATACTTAGAAGTGTAAGCCTCGTTCATGATTCTTTCCCAAAGACCATCCACATTTGGAACACATAACCACCCTTGGTACCTTAGTGTACCATCATCCAAGACGAGAGAAAAAGACATAGTCTTATGTTTATGAATACCCTCTTTCAATTGTGCCAATAATAGATCGTTGTATTGCTTCTCTTTGACTTCCACAATAAGCGATGATTCAACCCTATTTTGCCCAATTACCCCTCCTTCACTAGAGTCCGCAAGACGAACTCCTAAACTAGCTAATTGGTGAACTTCCTTGGCCAATGGCCTTTGGTATGCCTCCAAGTGTTCTAAGCTACCCATAGATTTTCGGGTAAGAGCATCCGCCACAACATTGGCTTCCCCGGATGTTATAGTATATTGATATCGTAATCATTATGTAACTCATGACTTCTTCTCTATCTTAGATTCAATTTCTTCTATTTGCAAATATATTGAAGGATCTTTTGGTCCTTGAATATGTCCACCTGGACCCCATACAATTAATGACGCCAAACTTTTAATGTATAAATCACAGTCGCAAGTCCTCAGTAATGTGTTGGATTGTTTTTTTCTCATGATTCTTGAGTTCTCTAGAGGTATAAATGATCATATTGCCATATTTCATCATTAGTCGAACATCTATATCAGATTTCTCTTTCATATGACCTCCTAGAAATTGAGTTCTACAAAACATTCCTCGATACAGTTACAATCTTATTAGTACTTGCAACTTATTTTTCCAAATTTTTCAACAAAAGACATTACTAGGCCAGTTTTCTTATGGGACCATCTGTTTCAGATGAATAACATCTACTAGCTTGCGCGCACACCCTGATAACATCAACCTGCATGGCATTACCTCAATATGTGAAGTAACATCGTGCGCAGACCTTTCTTAGCCATCCTCGTTCCTCATTATAAGTCTTATAGGATTTTAAGAAACCACTATACTTCCCTGGTAAACATTCTTATGATTCCTCTTTACTGCTAAACACTTCCCAAAACACATATCGATACCCTTCATATATATTTAACCTAAATAGGGCCTTTTCTAAAACTTGAGATCCTCCTAAATTCTTCAACGACGACTTCTTATTTTTCTTATAAGTGTAGGACTTAGTCCACTTGATTCCATCCTCGATGAGTAACTCACCTTATTCCCCGTATTGTAGTAACCAATAGTGTTTCCTAGTATTCCAGCCTAAGAGCTATCATGTTAAACATGTTTGGTTCGTAACAAGTGTTCATCCTCTCTTAATCTGTTTCAAACATTTCCCCTTTGGACTAGATAATATGTTGATACTATATTTCCTTTGTGACTAGAGCATTCACTCCCATCCCATTTTGCCCTTAATTCATAGTTGACAACCTTATTGTGCCACACACTTGTTTGCCTTCCATGAACTCGTAGTATAATTGTATCTGGTTTGTTGAGTTTACCACACCACCACTTCATCACCAGTAGTCTCACTTTTCAATGTAATATGTAGACATGAACTCCCTCTATATCTTTTAGTTGATATTCGGTGTCACTTAAGTCGGTTGCTTTACAGTTTATCCTTTATATCTTCTATTAACACTTGTGCTCTAGGCGAGTCCACCATTCTGATACAAACTATTTTGCGATAACCATGACCGTGTCAATTTATAGATTTTCTTCCAATTTTTCTCACCTCATTCTCCCTAGTTATTTAATAGCTATGCACCCTTCCATACGTTACGTGGTCTTTTCCCTTAGTTGGGAATTCATCCTGCTCGCCTCTCGACATTTGTTGGGATATCCGTGGGAAAGTGTGTTCATCCATGTATCACTTAACACTTCCTTGCTTGTAAGATTCTTAAGAGACTCTCCATCAAGCACCGATGCACTCTTGGGTTATTATAACATCACATTTATCTTTCCCACTCGTTCTGTCTTTCTTAAAGCCTTAGAGGTTTAGCTAAATTGCAAATCCGTGGTTAACTCATTCTAAAAACTCGCAACCTTTCACATGCGACCTATATTACTTCCTTGGGTTCCATTGTTCCTGACTCCCTAACAAGTATAAAATCCCTTAGTAAACATACTCTTGGTTTCTAGGATCGTTGACCCTGTCATTCACATTGCCATGTATGAAGAATTTACCTTCCTTAACCTTCCACCTTTTTGGGGTACTAGTGGTTTATCATTAGCATATCCTTTCAGAGAATCATGCTACCCATTATCTCTTTTCTAGACTACACCTGTCTTCAACAAAATATTCAAACATCATAGCTACATGGTCTTACTACTTTTTCATTGTATTTGAGTGGCCTCTCTATGGCCCTTCCTCCCCCACTTGGGATGAATGATTCACATATTGACACATGTCTTGAATATAGCAACTTCAGGGACATATGTCTCATGTCTCTATCCCTCATATATATGTTCGACTATTAGGGCGATTTAAGTCACCATGTTATTAACCTCATACATTCTCTACTCTTATTCAGCCACAAAAGGCTTGGGATCTAACTCCCTCATGTCAATATCCTTTTTGGAGTGTAACACCACTTCGCATATGTCAATAGTGCTAGGGTCTTCTCATTGTGGGTTCAATCAACTCTCCTTTCATAACTGGTTGTCTCACATGAGAGACCTACAAATTTATCATTACTCTCCAGGCCATGCCTTTCATATATCATGTGCCTGTGTAACATGTTTACATCTTAGAATCATATACACGGTTCCCACACTATCCACATGTACTAGTTAAGCTTATGTCTCATTTATCATGTCACTGCCTCTTTCGAGGTGGGTAATCACTTCTAGCACTCTTCTCATATAAAGTATGCTCATGGTACGATATACTTGTCTCATAAGTCATACTATTCATTCAACATAATACATGTGCCATCTGTTTAATATTCAAGCCTTTACCCTTTCGTCATGTCACATGACAACATTATTTGGAATAAACCAAAAGAGCATTTAAACTTACCTTGAACCTCAACGCACGAGTTGGAGGAAGAACAGTTTCACAAATAGTTTCATCGCACGATTCAGAATATCAAAGAAGGATAATATTCCTAAATGCCCATGTAGCATCCTAATTATAGATGTGGTCGACAGCACACCGATAATAAGGACTCTACTAAACACGGCTCCGAGACATCCTAGGACACTTTAAAACCTTAGGCTCTGATACCAAGTTTGTCACGCCCCAAAACCAAGGAACGCGACCGGTGCCCAACCGAGTGAACCCGACCGAGCAAGCCTGTTAGATTTCATTCTACCCAAACTCATCCACAAATAGAAATAATACATATTTTCATTAATTAGACGAAAATGTGTTCATATCTACAATACCAATTCATTTCTAATAGTTTCATCATTTTTTCAAGTCTCAAATGGACAAGTAATACAACCACAACATAATATAGTTTGTCTTTGCCCAGCACCAATACACAACCCACACTATGTCTACGGAGCCCCTATAGATAAAGAAGAATATAATGATAATGCCGGCAACAAGGCCCCGGCTATACCTCAAACCGAATACACAAAGTACAAAAGATACATGACCCCAGGATGAAGTGGGGCTCACCAAGTCAGCTGGGAAGAAGGTGTACTACTAGCACTGATCAATATCTCCTGCTGTAGAACCACCTGCATCCATTTAAAGATGCAGCACCTCCGGCAAAAGGGACATTAGTACCGTCGAATGGCACTGGTATGTATAACTAAATACCCTCTCAATGAACGCCTTAATCAACATCAAACCTCAATTTAGGATCAAGACAGTGTTGAAATTAATTTCCATATCTCACATTGGGAGATTTTTAGTATCGATATACCATTGTCCACAATACCATTATTCACAAAACAAGTACCACCGTACTCTTAGCACGGAGTTCGATCACGACCCGGTCGGCTAGGCCATCTCATTAGAGACATCAACCACAATTTATCTCAATATCAATACCACCATCTTTAACACAGAGTCTGATCCCGACTCGATCGGCTAGGCTATCCATTAGGGACATCGACCACAATCACAATTTCAATTATAATTTCCAGCACAATCACCACCATGTGTGCTACATGGTGTCCGATCACGACCTGATCGGCTAGGATGTCTATTTGTGAAATCAACCTTTTTATATCAATCATCGTATTTCGTATTACTTTCACATCTTTTCATTTCATTGGCACTAATGGCTATATTTATAAGATCATTATTGGCACGTTCGCCATATTCAGTATTTCACGCTCACCTTATCAATCTCAAATTTCATTATCATCATCAACAACAAATACAATTCAAATCAAGGTGTGCAGTACACATGTGAGCAATTTGGAGTATAAGGTACATAGAGATATTTCACAAATTTTGGCATAATAGCCTTCATTTGAACTTGACTTAAAGTCGAAACATTATTAATGCACAACCCATATTTTAACACATCCTCAATTGGTAACATAACATGAATAAAGCATTTGGGATGCTTGTTGAACATAGATCTTTCAACCCAATCCTACTCAGAATAGCTAGTTTCATAATGAATCACTTGGGACTTACATAATTTACATGAATATCGTGGGATTTAATTCTAAGAGAAGAGTTTAGCCAGCATACCTCAATTGAGCTTCCTTAAACTCTAAAACATTCTAGAATTCTTAGAAACTTTAATCTATTTTAGAAATATAACAAATTGAATCAAAATTAGGAAGATAATCATGGTCTAAGCTCATTTGAGCATTTTATCAAACACTAGGTGTGCACAAGGTTTCAAGGTCTTTTTATGGAGGATTCCATCATCCCATAACCCAATCTTTCCCATACTTAGTTCAAAAATCTTCCTACACCCCTTGATATCACATGCATGTAAAATAATCAACTCTCATGCCCAACAATTATCTTGCTAATTACCTATTTTCATATGATTTCGAAATTAGTGTTTAGGGTATAGAATCTTACCTCTGGGATGAAGACCTAGTCAGCTTGCCTTCTAATCTTCCAAAACTTGAGCAAGAATTGAAGAACAATTATTGAGGAACACATTCTTACTCTAGGGCACTCTCTCTCACTCCAAAATGTCAGATTATATCTCAAAAATGGCCCAAAACGTGTATTTAACGAAGTAAGGTCGGGTTTTAAAAACCCAAAAATGAAACTCCGGAACAGGTTCTGCGGTCGCATATGCGACCGCATATCGGTCGCATAATTGGAGTCTAAAATGACCAAAAATATGCCTGAGTCTGCGGTCACTATGCGGTCCGCATAATTGTTCTGCGGTCGCATAGTGCACCTCATAACAGTTATGCGGTCGCATAGTCGACTGCATAATTGCTTCCAACTGACCCCATTAACTGCCTCACTCTGCGGCCATTATGCGGTCCGCAGAGTGATTCTGCGGTCGCATAATGGACCGCAGAAATGCACTTTTCCGCCAAAAATTTTCCTTTACTTTCCGGTGCATTATTCAACCCAAAAAGTCCGAGAAAAACCAATTCGGCACCACGGAACATTACTTTCTTTTGCAAACTTTTACGGGGCTTTACACTTAAGTACTTCGAAATTTTTCGGGGTGTTACAATAAGCATAGCGATAACATAAAGGAAGCAATTAAAGAGAAGCACCTTAGTCAAATACCTATCCAAACTGATAAGACATGGAAGAAATAAAGCAAAAAGAAATGTTTCGCCAATAACTCTTTACAAGATGAGATAAACAACAAGAATCACAAACGAGGTACCGCCTCGTACACAACAAGAATCACAACCGATGTACCGCCTCGTATAGAATAAGAATCACAATCGAGGTACCGCGTCGTATTCACATTTCGCAATTTCAATCACAATCTTTGATTATACTGCCGTGTGAGCCTTACATTTGAATAGTTTTGAAAACATATTTCCCAAAATAGCTAAAAGCACTTTAGCCCACCTTATGATGCTACATGGCTTCAAGTAATTCCCTTACAAGTAACATGCACATAAATCCCAACTTTGCCACCGCATGCACATTAACCACTATCCTTATACTGCCGCATGCGCATCAATATCACATCACAATAACGACTCGCACCATAAGGCCCATATGTCACAACTTGCCAATAATCATCAATATCAATGTATCCACAACAATAGCCCATGGCTCAACCACAATGTGTACAAGAATATTAATAATAACAATGAATGTGAATTTCGCAGCAATAACAACTTCACCTCAACGTGATAACGGCTTTCACAACTTCAACACCAGTACCTCAAATAATGATAAATCAACAATGGAAAAGATAACAAGTAATAATGAAAGAGGCAACAATTTCAACTAAGCATAAGAGCAAAATATCAAGTAAGATGTGGAACAAGTGTTAACAATGTCATTTAAGGCATGTATGGAAAGACTAACACAAGTAAGAGTAGATTGACTAAGAGAGTTTAAAACATGATATGATAATAAAATTAAGGCATGGAAAGAGTCTAAGTAGCCTAAACCAGTCAAATACCACAAACAACCCGTGTACCCACCCGTCACCTTGAGTACACGGCTTTCACAAAGCACAAATGACACAATCAATCTGAAATCCTAATGTGTAGTTCCCTCACATAAAGTTAGGCAAAAAACTTACCTCAACTAGGCCAACTTAACCCAATGAAATAGCTTTTCCTCTAAACTTTTCCTCTACACTGCTCAAATCTTATCAAAATTGACTTAATATCATAAAACAATGCAAGAGAATATAATTACAATAGATAAAGCTATGATCTTTATACTTTTCCAAAAAGTCAACAAAGGTCAACCTGGGGCTCGCCCGGTCAAAATTCGGGTCCAAGGGTAGATTCCAACTACCCATAATCCTGCGAGTCCATATATATGATTAGTTTCAAAATAAGAGTCCAAATACACTCTCAAAACTAAAATTCTTATTTTTCAAAAACTTGACAAAGTTTCACAAAATTTCACTTTGATTGTCACGACCCAAACCGATGGGCCGCGACGAGCACCCGACGCCTTACTCAACCGAGTACCAACGTAACATATCTTTCTTATTATCTCATCATATACACGTGAAATACGGGCCGAATAGGTCAACATGATCATTAATAAACTCAAAACATAGGCCGACAAGGCCGTACAATCTTTCATATACATGACATCTGTTTACAAGCCTCTAAGAATATATAATTGTCATAAGGGGTGGGACAGAGCCCCGCCATACCAAATAATACACATCTAAATCATACAGACCAAACAAGCAACTCCGGAGCAAATGGAGTGCACCGACATATTCCGCTGAGCTGATCGCCTACTTGGAGGACTCTCGACCTGTCTATCGAGACCTGTGGACATGAAACGCAGTGTCCCCAGGCAAAAGGGACATCAGTACAAATAATGTACCGAGTATGCAAGGAATGAAAACCAGTAAATAATAGACATGAGAGAAACATGGAGTAAAAGACTAGACATGTACGTCTGCATAGCTCTGTGAATCATTTCATTTTTATAATGTCATGCATATGCGTATAAATGTCATACCATGCATAGGTATATGCGTTCATAACATCATCAAGCCTCTGAGGGCATCCCATCATATCATTTTGGCCACTATGGGCAAATCATCAATGTATACTAGCTGATCAGGTGGTGGTGCGTATATAATGCCATAACCTTTTTCCATATCCCATATACATATAATATACGCGTATATAATGCCATCTGGTCATGGGTCAATATATATGTATAAATGCATGAAATGCATAAGAAATATGTTAATAAGATTTTTCGGAATGTCATAAAAATGATATATCTATCGGATAAACTTTATCAAATACATATTTTTCTGAGACCCATGAACAGAAGATATAATAATAATTCACATGGGGAATCAAGAATATAGACACCCTTAGTATTTTTATGAATAGAGTCATTTATGAAAGTTGTGCATTCGTTCGTTTCATTTGTATCATATTGATCATGCCAAAAAGAAAGAAGGGATAGCCTTAACATACCTGAGTCGATTCTCTTAGCAATCCCTCTAACACACGTTATCTGAGACAAAACACGTGATGGCAAGATCGGAGTAGGGAAAAATTCGTATGAAATTTTGTTGTATCAAATCACGTTGCTATTGTCTACTCTTGTATGAATTTTGTGGCTTCTTGTTGCTTGTCTTGGACATACGTTTGCATATGTTTGCCGAAGAAATCACGTTTCCAGCTACTCCTTGTAAAAAATTCACATGAATTCTTTATTTGATAAATCCATACGTTACTTTGTAGATAATGAGATCTTTGATAATCTCAGGTGAATTCCTTAATGAAGTACGGATAAAGAGATTCCCAGATAAAGAAGTCTTTAAAAAACAATGGTGAGCTGCATCCGTTCTTATCTTAGCAAGCATAGGTCCAAAGACTTGAGTATCGAATGCATTCTTTAAATGTCTTGGTTGGTAGGTCCATTTATACTTTAATGCTTAGCAAGACTTCTTGTCCCCAAATTGTGACACCAACGTAGCATACATGTTAGTCATAGATTACTTTAGTTGTCATGGTCCCACATGGACAAGACAATTCTTGCACTTACCCACTTAAATTAATAATTAACCAATTATCTCAAATTACTTAAAATATTACTCACTTTTAACACACTTTATACACCTTACTATCACGGCCATGTGGTACCTTGTATGGTACTAGTCCATAAATACCGGGTATTTTAGCTCGGGCCGTATTTTACCTCAAAATGACAAACTTCGACAAAATTTATTTTCTTTGATTCACTTACCCTCTTAGCATGTGTTCTAGATTTCAAGGGGAATTGGGATGACCATCTGGCACTTATAGAATTTTCCTACAATAATAGCTACCATTCCAGTATTAAAATGGCCCCGTATGAGGCACTGTACGGGAGGAGATGTAGATCACCAGTTGGATGGTTTGAAGTCGGTGAGACAGAATTATATGGGCCAGATTTGATTCACCAAGCCATTGAGAAGGTGAAAATGATACAAGAGCGACTGAGGACGACACAAAGCAGGCAAAAGTCTTCTTCCGACGCCCGACGTCGTGATCTGGAATTTGAGGTTGGTGATTGGGTTTTCCTGAAGATCTCGCCGATGAAGGGTGTTATGCATTTTGGGAAGAAGGGTAAGTTGAGTCCGCGGTATATTGGGCCGTACAAAATTCTTCGACGAATTGGACAGGTTGCTTACGAGTTAGAATTGCCATCTGAATTGGAATTTGTCCACCCGGTATTCCATGTATCTATGTTGAGGAAATGTATTGGAGACCCTTCTCGGGTCGTCCCTATCAAAGATGTACAAGTTACAAAGGATCTATCATATGATGAAGTGCCAGTGGCTATATTAGATCGACAAGTCCGCAAGCTGAGAACAAAGGATGTAGCTTCCGTGAAAGTATTATGGAGGAACAAGAATATAGAAGAAATGACATGGGAAGCAGAAGAGGAGATGAAGTCTAAATACCCTTACCTATTCCAGAGTGAAGATAACGAGGATGCCGGGGGAAAGAAGGACGCATTATAAGGTGAAACGGCTCTATGAGGTAAGCAATAGCTTGTGAATACTCCTTTTTTTAATACAAAATGGTAATATGCAGATAATGTACAAATCCATAATGCTTTGTATAGTCTTGTAAGGCCATAGGTTAGGTTTAACTACTTGCAAGTTTGGCTAGTGTCCACTTTATAGGGGAAACTCAGCCAGAAATCTCCGTCGGAATCCACAATGAGTTAGACACCCCATAAACCCTTACATTCGAGGACGAATGTTCTTAAGGGGGAGAGGGTGTTACAACGCAAATTCGCATACCATAGATCACACCGTAAGTTAGTCGACGTAAATACAAGAAGAGATTATCTTTGAGATGATAAGAAGTTAATCCTATTGGTCTTAAACGATACAAGGGTGTATAAGAGTGGTTAACAAGTATTTGAAGTTAAACGAATCAAAGATGTTGTAACCCGTATTTTCGGGTAACACTAGAGGTGATTAATTGTCCCAAGAGGTCTTGTTTTAATGTATTTGAATCATATAATATCCGCATCATAAGTCTTGAAGTCAAGCGAGTTATGAAACAAAAGTCGATAAAAGTTGTTGCAACTTAGGTTTATAATTTTACTTAAACTTTAGGTCAAATGTTACTGAATTTTTATCCCAATGTGCTTGGAATTATGGGGTGATCTACCTATCAAATTGAAGATCTATGAGTCTAGTTTCCAACGCATTAAACCGTTCATCGATACGATCTCGGAATATAGAGATATTCGCGTTTTCGCGAGAGTGCACCAAGCTGCTCTCTATGGGGCCCACAAAGGCGGTTTAAGACATATGGACATATATAAGATACCTCAACCCCGTTTTAAGTCATTATTTTTCAGTATATTCAGACCTTATAACCCTAAAAACAGTCTCTCAAGGTTCTCTCATGATCCAAGACCCAAACAAAGGGCAAACAACACAAATCAAATGTCGGGAATCCCGTGGCGCTAGTAAGTTTCTTGTTCTTCTTGTTGTTGCTGATTTTTGTGTTGTTCCAGCTCGTGTGGGAGGTTGTTTTAAGTGTTTTATGTCCTGTAAATACACCTTCAAGTTTTTAATATCAACCCTAGGTGATTTCAAGTCTTCTAAAGTAATTCTAGTGCCGAAAAACCCGAATTAATTGCTAGTTTCGCTTCCTTGTTCTTGTGGCAGAATTGAAGGGATATTTCGTGGAAAATTAAGGTCAAATTGGAGTTGTTATTTATGTTTAAAGGTAAGGAACCTCTTACTCTATATATATTTAAGATTATCCAAGTTGCAGCTAAGTCGTTGAAGCTAGAACTTGTGAAATATATATCGAAAGGCTTGGTAGTAATGTTGTTGGTTGGTGGACTGTTTTGGAGGCTCAATATGATTATTAATGATGTTTTTTGGGCTGTTTTGTGATTGTATTGACTTGTGGGAAGTCATATAAATAGGGGAGGTGCTGTCCGTTTCATCGTAAAATAGGTTGTGGTCGATACATAATAGTTACGACGCTTAAACGATAATGATAGTGTCATTTGTCTTATTGTAGACTAAGGAGTCGTGACATTTGCATAGCTTGAGGTTGGGCAGTATATACAAGGTATGTGAGGCTATCCCCTTCATTCTTTTGCACGACTCCGATTGTACATAATGTAATGAACGAGCTCCCAAAGATACTCTACTCTTAGAAGCTAGCAGTACTTACATTGCTGCCCTTCTTATGAAACGATTGATATTGATGTTACTTCTCTTATTCTTATATTATCAATGTTGTTGGTAGTTCCTGATTCTTATAAGATTCTTGATGAAGAGTTAATCCTAATAACATGTACGAAGGATACCGACCTTACGTCACTCCGAAAGGTTCAAAATGTGATTCCAATGAGTCCAGCATGCATCATATATATGTATCTATTTTACTCTACCGAGCCGCGCTATAGTCGGCCGGGTACGGCACCTATTGTGCAACCACTGATCAGTTGGGTTTTACCGAGCTCCACGTGGCCGGGTACGATTCTACCGAGCCCTATGATGGCCGGGTACGTTTTACCGAGCCTATTATGGCCGGGTACGATATGATGATGGTGATGCCCACAAAGGCGTATGTTTTAAAAGTTTATGTATATATATGTATGTATCATGTATTTCATGTCAGTAGCCCTCAGAGGTACCCAGATGTCACAGGTTGTATATTCTCTATCCCTGTTTACATTACTGTTCTTACTTATGCTTTCTTGCCTCACATACTCAGTACTTTATTCGTACTGACGTCCTTTTTATTTGTGGACGCTGCATGTCGTGCTGCAGGTCCTGATAGACAGGTAGACGTAGCTCCCCCACCACAGTAGGCTATCCAGTTCAGCGGTTATTGGCGAGATCCCTTCTCCGGACTTGCCGTGGTCTTGGTATGCATTTTTGTTATAGACATTATGGGTATGTCGGGGCCCTGTTCTAGCAATGTTGTAGCACTTATGTTCCTTTAGAGGCTCATAGACAGGTGTCGACTTATGTATGGTTTAGAATGCCTTGTCGGCTGATTTTTGTTGTATAGTCTTTCATGGCATCATGTTAGCTCGTACCTTATATATAGTTTCTTGACAGTCTTGTCGTCCCATGTTATGTATGTTCATGACATTATCTTTCATTGTTGGATGTTCATGATCCATGTCTACTATTTATATTGATCTTGTCGGCCCTTAAAGATAATAAGGAAGGTTAGATAAAATGTACGTTGGTGCTCGGCAAGTATGGCCCGGGTGCTAGTCATGACCCTCCAGTTGGGTCGTGACAACTCTCATAAATGACTCTATTCATAGAAATACTAGGGATGAATATATTCTTGATTCCCCACGTGTCTTAATATTCTATCATCTGTTCATGGGTCTCAGAAAATACATAAGTTGATAAGTTTATTTTATGATATTAATCAAAGGCATAATGGTCCTATGACGTTTCGAGAGATTTTATTGACGTATTTCATATGCACTTCATTCATTTATACATGTACATTGACCTATGACCAGATGGTGTTATATACGCATATATTATATTTATATGGGATATGGGAAAAGATTACGACGTTATATACGCACCACCGCCTGATCAGCTGGTACATGTTGATGATTTTTCCCACAGTGGCCGAGATGATATGATGGGATGCCCTCAGAGGCTTGATGAAGTTATGTACACCTATACCTATGCATGACATGACATTTATACGTACATGCATGACATTATAAATGTTTCGGGATTTATAAAGTTATTTAGACTTACAAGCGAAATTCTTTATTCCATGTTTCATCTATGTCTGTTACGTACTGATTTTTATGCCTTACATACTAGTACATTATTCGCACTGATGCCCTATTTCCCGGGGCCTGCATTTGATGCCTACAGGTGCAGGTAGACAAGCTGACGGTCCCCCTTCTTAGGATCCTTGATCAGCGAGAGCTGGCATGCTCCATTTGATTCGGAGCTACTTTTGATTTTGGTATGATATGCTTGTATACATATATGGGTATGACGTGGCCCAGTCCCGTCCTTGTACATTTGTATATTCTATTAGAGGTATGTAGACAGTATGTATAGTTGGATAGTATGTGGCCTTGCCGCCTTCCAGATTTGGGTATATAGTTATCTACAGCAGCCTTGTCGGCTCGCCCTACGTATTTTGCACGTATATGTACATATGTCTTTTCGGTAGATTTTCCTCATGTATGTTATTCTCGTAATTAAGCAGATGCTATTCATGTTTATATCTTATACGCATGCTCAGGGGTGTTCGACAGGTAGGACTCGGGCACCCGTCATGGCCCATCAGTTTGGGTCATGACACTGTAGCTGATCAAATAGGTCAGCAATGCGCGACAATGTATACCTGTTCTTCACTGTAACCTTGCTCAATTGCCGATAATCCATACACATGCGCGTAGAACCATCCTTCTTCTTCAGAAACAAAACTGAAGCACCCCACGACGACACACTAGGCAGAATGAAGCCCTTGACAAAAAACTCTTGCAAGTGCTCCTTTAACTCCTTCAGATCCGCTGGAGCCATAAGATATAGTGAAATAGAAATGGGCTGAGTGCCCGGCAACAAGTCAATACCAAAATCAATATCCCTATCGAGCGGCATGCCCAGAAGATATGCTGGAACTACATCTGAGAAGTCTCTCACTACCGGAACTGACTCAACAGTAGAAGTATCAGCACTAACATCTGTCACAAAATCCGCTGAGCTTTAGAAATGACACAACCTGCTAAGAACATAATCCAAAGTACCCCTCCACTCTAACCGTGGCAAACCTCGCATAGCCAATGTCACAATTTTGGCGTGACAATATACAATAGCATGATAGGGTGACAACCAGTCCATTCCCAAGATCACAACAAAGTCTACCATACTGAGTAACAATAGATCAACTCTGGTCCCAAAACCACCAATAACAACTAAACACGACCGATACATACGGTCCACCATAATAGAATCTTCCACAAGCGTCGACACATAAATAGAAGAACTCAAAGAATCACGAGATATATCCAAATACGGAGCAAAGTAAGATGACACATATGAGTAAGTAGATCTCGGGTCAAATAAGACTAATGCATCTCTATGATAAACTGGAACCCTACCTATAATGACTATGTCTAAAGTGATTGCCTATGTCCTACCTCGAAAAACATAGAATTTGGCCTGGCCTGCCCCTCTAGGGCAACCTCTACCTGACCGTCCCCCACCCCTAGCTGGCTTTGTGGGTGGAGCGGCAACTGGAGAAACAACCATGACCTGTGAAGTTTGTGGAGCTGACTAAATACATAGAGCCTGAGTAGTCTGTAGAGGTGCCCCCCTCCTGAGTCCGAGGCAGTCTCTAACCATAAGACGAGTATCACCACACTTATAACAAGATATCGATAGGTGTGGCTGCTGGGAGTGGCTCGGGCCTGGTCGACTGGACTAACCACTGAAGGCATTCCATACAGGAGGTGCACTAGAAAGTGGATGAGCAAAGTGTGCAACATGAGACCTCGTGATAGCCGGAGTACCACTAGAAACTGGAAGTGCTGAATGAACTGGACGGCTCACATAATATCTAGCATGACGGGCTGTAACTACCAGTGGCCACCACTAAATCCTCCCGTACCTCGAGGCCTTTTGGCCTCCCTGTCCTCTTTCTCACGGCCCCACATACCCCCCAACCTCCATGCGATATCACCTGTTGATATGGGGTATCTGTCTCCAACTCTCTAGTCATGCTGAACCTAATACAATAGTTGAGCCCCTCGATGAATTGGCGGACTCGCTCCCTAACTGTAGAAACCAAAGTAGGTGCATGTCTGGACAAATCACTGAATCTAACAACATAATCTGATACTGACATAGTACCCTAGCGCAGCTACTCAAACTCTGTGCGCCATGCATCCTGAAGGGTCTAGGGATCAAACTCTCTCAAGAACACCTCTTAAAATGGATTCCATGTAAGTGAAGCTGCATTATCTGGGTTACCCTCCTCGTAAACGCGCCACCACTGATATGCCGCTCCTGACAACTGGAATGTAGTGAAAGCAACTCCACTCATCTCCATAATACCCATGGTGCGGAGAATACGGTGGCACTTCTCTAGAAAATCTTGTGCATCCTCTGAATCTAAGCCACTGAAAGTAGGAGGATGATACTTCTTGAACCTCTCAAGCCTAAGCTGCTCCTCCTCAGATGCAACTACCCTAACATCGGGCTGAACCGAAACAACAGGTTGTGCTGGCATAACCTCTAGGAATGATCAACATGGACCCACTGCTTTGGAGTACAGGACCCGGGAGTCTGAGCTCTTCCCCCAGCCTGAGAGGTGGTTGCTGCAAGTGGAATCAACCCCGCTTGAGCTAAGGTACCGAACATGCTAAATAACTTTTTGAGGGTCTCCTATAGTGCAGGGGTAACAACAGGCGCCTCGCGTACGTGCCCCCCATCTAGAGCTATTGGTGGCTCCTCTGTCGCAGCTCGAGCAGGTGCTCTAGCTTCACCACGTTCCCCTCATTGACCTCTACCCCAGCCTCTCGCGGCTTTAGTAAGGGGCACAGGTGTCAGATCGTCAGATTCAGTAGTGCGTGTCCTCACCATACATGAGAGAATAGAAATTCAAATATTTAGATTTCAAAGTCAACCAATTCGCGTGATAAGGAATCAAAGAAGTTAAGTTTTTCTAACAGTTCTGTAGCCTCTCGAAGATAAGTACAAACGTCTTTGTACCGATCCGCAAGACTCTACTAAACTTGCTTATAACTCGTAACATCTATGAACCTAGAGCTCTGATACCAACTTGTCACGATCCCAATTCCCCACCGTAAGATGTCGTGATGGCACCTAGACTCTACGACTAGGTAAGCCTAGCATGCATAGAGAAATACAGAAAATACTACAAAAACATCAAATTAAACCTTCACACTATTATAATAAACTCAATAATAAAATAGCCAACGCTTGCCCCAAAACCTGGTGGAACGGAGTCATAAGCTCTACAAAAAAGTACTAATAGTCTCAAAATACAATACTATTTGAAATAAGAAATAAACAGTAGAATGTCTAAAACAAAATATGACACAGAGGCCTACGGACGTCAAGCAGGTGTACCTTGAAAACTCCAAAAGCAGCTACTTAATCAACCTCTAGCGTCCGGCACGGGAACACATACCTGGATCTGCACAAAGTGATGTGCAGAAGTGTAGTATGAGTATGCCACAACGGTACCCAGTAAGTATCAAGCCCAACCTCGGTAGAGTAGTGATGAGGCCAGGTCAAGACACCTACTAGGACGTAACAAATAGAATCAAAATGTAATAATGAGAAGTAGTGGAAGGCGGTACGAAACAAGTTAACAACATAGACTTATGCAGGAATTGTAAGCATAGATATAACATAAATTAAGCAATTAAAGAGAACCCCCTTAGTCAAATACGGACCCAAACTGATAAGACATGGAAGAAATAGAGCAACAAGAAATGTTAACCAATAACTCTTTACAAGATGAGATAAACAACAATAATCACAAACGAGGTACTGCCTCATACACGATAAGAATAACAACCGAGGTACTGCCTCATACACGATAATCACAAATTCACATTTCTCAATTTCAATCACAGTCTTTCCTTATACCGCTGTCGGAGCCATACATTTGAATAGTTTTGAAAACACTTTTCCCGAAATAGTTACATGCACTTTAGCCCACCTTATGACACCGTGTGGCTTCAAGTAATTCCCTTTCAAGCAACACGCACAAAAGTCCCACCTTATGCCACCGCATGCACATTAACCCCTATCCTTATACCGTCGTATGCGCATCAATATCACACCACAATAACGACTCGCTCCACAAGTGCCCATATGTCACAACTTGCAAATAATCAACAATATCAATGTTTCAACAACAATAGCCCATGGATCAACCATAATGTGTACAGGAATATCAACAATAACAATGAATGTGAATTTCACAACAAGAAGGATATCTCAACAATAATAACTTTGCCTCAACGTGATAACGGCTTTCAAAACTTCAACACCAATAACTCAACAATAAGAGAGATAATCTGTAACTAATATATTAAATAAGAATAATTCACAAGGGAAGAGGTATCATGTAATACTGACTTCAAATAATGATAAATCAACAATGGAAGAGATAACAAGTAACAATAAAAGAGGCAACAACTTCAACTAAGCATAAGAGAAAAATATCAAGTAAGATGTGGAACAAGTGTTAACAAAGTCATGTAAGGATAGACTAACACAAGTAAGAGTAGATTGACTATGAGAGTTTCAAACATGATATGACAATTAAATTAAAGCATTGAAAGAGTCTAAGTAGCCTAGACCGGTCAAATACCACATATAACCTGTGTACCCACTCTTCCCTTGCGTACACGACTTTTACACAGCACAAATGACACAATCAATCTCAAATCCTAAGGGATAGTTTCCCCACAGAAAGTTAGGCAAGATACTTACCTCAACTAGGCCAATTCAACCCTCGGAAATAGCGTTTCCTCTATAATCTGCCTCCACATGGCTCAAATCTAACCAAAATTGATTAATATCATCAATCAATGCAAGGGAAGACAATTACAATAGATAAAGCCATGATCTTTACACTTTTTCCAAAAAGTCAAACCGGGGCTCGTCCAGTCAAAACCCGGGTCTAAAGGTAGATTTTGACTACCCATAACCCACGAGTCCATATATATGATTAGTTTCAAAATCTGAGTCAAAATCGACTCTCAAAACTCAAATTGTTTTTTTTCAAAAACTTGATAATGTTTCATAAATTTTCACTTTGATTCACATGATTTTGATGTAAATTCCAATGTATATTGATGAAATATAGTTGGAAATTGATTAGAATCACTTACCCGATATTTGTAGATGAAAATCCCCTCTCCAAGTCACTTCCTACCGAGTCCAGGGTTCTAAAATGAGAGAATATGTGATGAAATGATGAATCGCAGCTCGAATCAAACTTGATGAACTTTCAACTTCCAAAACTCGTGCCGAACCATATCAAATCAACCCGGAATGAACTCAAATTTTGCACATAAGTCCCAAATGACATAACGAAGTTATTCAAATCCCTAGAACCACAATCTGAATCAGATATAAACAAAGTCAACTCTCGGTCAAACTTATAAACATTCCAAACCTTCAAATTTCCAACTTTCGCCAAATAGTGTTGAAACCTTTTAGAAACATCCAAATGCAAATCCGGGCATACACCCAAGTCCAAAATCACCATCTCGATCTAACTGGACCATCAAAACTCCGATCCAGGATCAAAAACTCAAAAGTCAAACTTGATCAACTCTTCCAACTTAAAGCTTCTTAGTTGAGAATCATTCTTTCGAATCAATCCTGAATCACCTAAAAAAACAAAAACCGGCAATTCACACATGTTGTAATACTTCATACGAAGCTACTCCTACCATCGAACCATCTAACGGAATGCAAATGCTCAAAACGACCGGATGGGTTATTACATTCTCCCTCCCTTAAACATATGTTCTCCCTCGAACGTGCTAAGAATTTTTCCACGGCCATCAACTCACTGTGTAAGTCATGGAGCTCTCTCTCTAGTCCGACAAGAACCAAAGTAAAATTCTAAGCCGACTTCCAGTATTATTCTTTGTAACATACCAAAATCAAATTCGGTAGCATCTATTCTAGGTCCAATGACCTCATCTCATCAAACACAACTAATCTACGGACAGGCCCCACCAATACAACCTAAATCCATAAATCGTGCAATCTGTGCACCAATAAGCAACAATTCAAATATACCCAAGCATGGAAAATGACTCAAACGAGAACTGGGAAGATCAATAAGTACCACCACGAGCACAACTTTGTAAACCCATCCCATAGGGAGAATCAAGACACACGAAATCAACCCAAAGGATCATAACCCAACATAATTTTGCCTGCAGTGCGTGACCCCATCCAAACACCGGTCCACATGAAATACCTCAAGTCATAATGTTCAAAATCACCAACCATACGCGGATCAACAACAAACACACAAAGTGCATGACCATAACAATGGAGAAACGAATAGCACAATATACCACAACCCCAAAGGATCATAACAAAGGCTCAATCAACCATCCGACATCCTAAATACCATCTTGTTCGAATTCCGCTACAAGGCTCAAACTGAACTGCATCATGTGTGGAAATAGTCAACAGTCTCACAACTCATCGTAGCATAGAAGAGAAACACATCGAATATATCAAAACACGAACAAGCTCATCTCTAGCCGAACAACACATCCCTCAACATTAGCAGTGCTGAGTCAACATATCCAACCCGGTGAAGAAACCCTTATTGGGCCTACTATGGGCCCCCAAATCAACTCTGGTCATCCACAAAATAGATAAATAACCCTCCAAAAGTCAACAATAACCTAACCATGACACGTAAAATTAGCTGCCTAACTTTGGCTTTACCTTCACAGTCCGCAACCTAGGAAAAATATGCCTCTGAGAACTTCCCGTCTCCAAATCCCTAGAATACCATATTCACCATATATGATCCTAACTCGACAACTCAAGTGACTGACCAATCCTTCTGACACAATCATTCCATGAGAAATACTTCCATAATTCTTTCGTACCACAAAGTAAACTCTAAACAGTTGCAGTCGATAGAGCAGGCAAGTATGGTGTTTGGTCAAAATGCATATATTTACCCATTGTTGTCTCATATTCTAGTACTTTAAATCACGTTTGACTATTAGTTATAGTACTTTATGTCTAGTATTATATTTTAACTGTGTAGGAATAAAGCGGTGTGAAGATAAAGAGATTTGGAGCAAAATTGAATAAAATGCGGAAGATAAAGAAAGAAAATTAAAAGAATAAAAAATGGGTACGCACTTTGGTGTTTGTCCCCCCAAGTGGAAGACAAGAAGAAAAAAAGGAATATAATTCAATGTTCAAGCCAAGAAATTCTTACTTGAAGGCAAAAGGCTACTGGATCCAGCGCGAGCCTAAGCGCGAGGCGCTGGCCTGGACCCTATGTAGCGAGATTCTCATGTTTCGCCCGGGACAAGGTTATTTCGGCCCTACACGGTTCCAACTAGTATAAAAGGTCTTCTAAACTTAATTTTGAGTATATCTAACATATTTTGAAAGGAGAACACGCCACTTTGGAGGGGAGAATGAAATCCACGCTTGGGAGAAGGATTTTAACTAGTTCTTCTTCTCTTCTATTCCTTTAACTTTATAGTTCATTAGTTCTAGAGTTGTGGGTGCTACATGAACGTTGTAATTTGAAGCTTAGATTATTCGTACTATTTTATCATATTGGTTTATTTATTCAATCTTGTGTTTAATTATTTGTTTGATCCCCAATTGAATACTATCTACGAATCTAGGATTGTACTCGAGAGAGGGAGTTCTAGATTAAATATAAGATTGAGTAGAGCGATATCTTGAATCTCAGTATCGGGAACAAATTTGCATTTAGGATAGGGATATACCTAATTGCCTTGCTTGGTTATTATACAGAAATTATTAATGCATTCTTGTTAATCCTAATAACATAGGAATATAGGCATTAGATTAGCTTGAATAGGCGAGTAGTACTTCGGGAGAATACTACAAGTAATATTAACCATATCAATCAATAAATCAGATAAATTAATTAGACAATCTAAGTGGAAGACTCAACGGGATTGGTAGCAAACTCATAGCTCTAGAATATCCGGTCCCATTGAATTCGTGTCTTATTTCGCCAACTTATTTTCTTTAAATTTCTTAGATGCTACTCTAGATTAGTTTTAGTTAAATATTCATATAATAGAAATCACTTGAATAGAATAACTGTCTTAGTTTAATTTATTAAATAGTTAATCACAAGTCCTTGTGGGTACGATATCTGGACTTACAATCCTATATTACTTGTACGATCACGTATACACGCGCGTGTGTTTGGGAGCAACAAGTTTTTGGCGTCGTTGTCGAGGACCTAGAAATTAACTATTTTGCTGGATTAGATTGTTACTTTTTTTGTCTATTCAAGTTTCTATTTAATTTTAGCTTAGTTTAATATTTTATTATCGTTGTTGACATAGCATCTTGGAATGAGAATTGGTCGAATATTGGTTATTCTTATTTTGGTAATCATTGTCTACATTGTGGAGGACCGCACTTGTGGAAAAATTGTGAGAATATTTCCGGGAGCGAGTTTGGTGCACCTTCTCAATCTTATGAATGGAATTTTTGTAATGTGTGTGGTTGTCAAGGTGGCCATTGGGATGGTTGTACTAATTCTTATTATTCTTCTCTGAGCTCTTATTATGATTTTTCTAATAATGATTATGAGTTTGATAGGAGCAATGAGGTGAAAGATGTGGAACGTGCTGCCCAAATTATGGACATGGTGAGGCAAGTAGCCGAGCAACAGGATGAAATTCAAAAAAAGACTGCCTTAGAAATCAAAGTATTGTAAGCTAGAATGGAAGAATTAATGGCCAATTTTCAAGAACAACCTCAACTCGATGAAGAGAGTAAGTTCCTATAAGAGGCAAAAGTTGAAGAAGCATATATAGTGAGACAATCTTGGCTATAGGAAGAAGCTCAAATGATAAAATTCATGACTTTCTCCGTCATGGTCTTTCAAATATTGCAGAACATTTGATAGAAGGAAGAACTGATCTCAAGTAAGAGATAGACCAATTTGACTTAGATATCCATGACATGCAGACTCAATTGATTAAAAAGGTTGAGGCGTGTGATTCCCAACAACCAATTGTTGTATATACTGGCCATCTTGTGGAGCAGAAAGAGGAGTTCCAACTATTCGACCAAAATATTGTTGATGATGCCAATGTTGAGGAAGTGTGTAAAAGTGAAGCGATTCTAGAATTGGAGCGCATTGGATTTCATTCTAACTATTTTTCAACATTGTGTTTGGTTGGGGACACAAGAATTGATCCATTGGAGCCTATGGAGGAGTCAATGGATGAGGAACAAAGTGCATATATTTTGCAATTTGGGATGCCAAAGAGATAAAATAACATACCTCGCTTAAGAGCCAAGAAGTGTAAGATGCGATATCTATTGCTTGGGTTTATTTTCACACCACCGCCCTAGGAACGTGACAGAAAAATTAATGCAAAATTGGGGGCGCAATTCATTACTCAAAGTGAAAAGAAAAGTGGTAAAAGTGATGGCGTCGTGCCGCGACGTTAAATCAAGCGCTTGTGGGGAGGCAACCCAACTCTACTGTTTCTTTTTATTTTGTTTGTTTATTTTTATATTATGTTATTTTTGTAACGTTATTTTTCTGTTTTGTTGGACTAGGAGTATGGAGGCAAATCCAATAGGAGTGTGAAAAATTGAGCAGGTGGTTAAAACTAAGTGTGGGGTATACGCACAAAGGACCATACCTGGGATAATAATCACCCTTAATTTTTCTTTTTGCATCGGTTCTTTTCCAAGGGATGTAATTTGAACCGGGCAAACTTTTTTATTTTTAGGATTAGATTTTTTTTAGGAGTAGTAAAAGAGGGAGAAGAAAAACTTATGTGACTTGTTTGATACTATCATATTTAGGCCTGACCTTGAGTAGTACTTTCCTCTGAATGCTTGAGTGATGAATAAAAGAGTAGACTTTCTGATACTTAAGCTCAAGGTAGTGACACTGTATATAGCTTATTCTTATTTTGTCATTCGCTATGACCATGTCTGTCATAGAGTATAATTGATCCATCTTGATTGATACTTGTGCCATGTGTGGTAAGCATTTCCTACATATATTCCATATTTTGCATCTTAGTCTATAACTTGCCCTGCATGTTATTGAAGCGAAATAAAAGTATTGCTCTATTTAGAAGATGATAATAGGGTTTCTAAGATATGTCTTATAAATAATAGCCTTTTTCAGATATTGTACCATTAGTTAGCCCTTTGAACTTGTAGCCTTTTGTTTGGAAGCTATATTTTTTCCTTGATCCTTTCATTGAATCCCTAGTTTATGCATCCTGCTTCCTTGAGCACTGTTGCTTAGACTGTGATATTAATAGATAAATTTGAAGAAAGGGATGATTAAGTAAGAAAAACAATGGTGACCAATGATAGCTGAAAAGTGATGAAAAGGTTCTCTTGAAAAGAATGTGACATGAAAAAAAAAAGAGAATGAAAAAAAAATTGCTTTGAAAAAACAAATAAAATGTTCTTGATATGAGGGAAATACTTGTGAGATAATAGATGAACAGAGGGCTAAAAAATAAATTGAAGAGTAGAAAATAATGGGTGATGAAGTCTAAAAGTACAAAGTGATTAGTGAAGTGTAAGTCACTATTGTATAATTTTCCTACCCGTCCCCTAGCCAATATTATAATCCGTTAAAGTCCTATTTAATTCTATTCGAGCACACTTAATTAGTAGAGATGTTCGTAATTGGCAAACATATGGTTCTTTGTACATACATGTGAATTCGTTTTTGAGTGCGAGAGTTGTTCTTTGATGTTATGTCCTTAAATTATATTCATTCTTTGATTTGAGTGTATGGACTATTTATTCTTGTGAGGGCACTTGTTGCATGATAGATAGGTGATGTTATTAGCTTTATTTAGCAGAATAGTTGAGCGAGCTTAAATTTGTTGAGTTAGAGTCCCTCTCTGAGATTAGAAGGTTAGAAGTTTGTTGTTTATTTGTGACTTGTATATCTTGTATGATGATCAGAAAGTGTATATTTGATAGTTTGAGTTACTATAGGGCCTAATTGATAGTATCAACCAAAGTGGTGGTGTTTCTAGGCTCGATTTATTGAGAGTGGTTTTAATGCTTACTCGAGGACGAGCAAGAGTTTAAGTGTGGGATGGTGATGTTCGGTCAAAAATGCATATATTTAGCCTTTGTTGTCACATTCTTGTACTTTTAATCATCTTTTCAATATTAATTATATTATTTTATGCTTAATATTATATTTTAACTGTATAGGAATAAAGCGGTGTGAAAATGAAGAGATTTGGAGCAAAATTGAATAAAATGCGAAAGAAAATAAAAGAAAATTAAAAGAATTAAAAAGGGGGGACACACATTGGTGTTTGTCCCCCCAAGTGGAAGACAAAAAGAAAAAAGGAATACAATTCAAAGTTCAAGCCAAGGAATTCGTACTTGAAGGCAAAAGGCTACTGGTTCCAGCGCCAGCCCAAGAGCGAGGCGCTGGCCTGGACCCTGCATAGCGGGATTCTTCTTTTTTCTCCCGGGACAAGGTTATTTTGGTCTTACACAATCCCAACTCGTATAAAAGGTCTTCTAAACCTAATTTGGAGGAGATCTAACATATTTTGGAAGGAGAACACGCCACTTTGGATGGGAGAATGAAAACCACGCTTGGGAGGAGGCTTTGAACTAGTTTTTCTTCTCTTCTATTCTCTTCCTTTAACTTTATAGTTCATTAGTTCTAGAGTTGTGGGTGCTACATGAACATTGTAGCTTGAATCTTAGATTGTTTTTGCTATTTTATCATATTGATTTATTTATTCAATCTTGTGCTTGATTATTTAATTGTTTGATCACCAATTGAATACTATCTATGAATCTAGGATTGAACTCGGGAGAGGGAATTCTAGATTGCATATAAGATTGAGTAGATCGAGATCTCGAACCCGAGTATCAGGAACGGATTTGCAGTTAGGATAAGGATATACCTAATTGTCTTGCTTGGTTATTATACATGAATTATTAATGCATTCTTGCTAATTCTATTTCCATGGGAATATAAGCATTAGGTTAGCTTGAATAGGCGAGTAGTAATTCGGGAGAATACTACGAGTAATATTCACTCTGTCAATCAATAAATCAGATAAATTAATTAGACAATCCAAGTGGAAGACTCAACGGAATTGTTAGCTAACCCATAGCTCTAAAATATCGGGTCCCATTGAATTCGTGTCTAATTTCGCCAACTTGTTTTCTTTTAATTTCTTAGTTGCTACTTTAGATTAGTTTTAGTTAAAATTCATACTTCAGAAAATCTCTTGAATAGATTAATTGCCTAAGTTTAATTTAGTAAATAGTTAATCACAAGTCCCTATGGGTACGATATCTGGACTTACAATCCTATATTACTTGTACGATCACGTATACTTGCGTGTGCGTTTAGGAGAAACAAGTACTGCAATACCAATGAAGTATACGTAAGTCAAAACACAGTGCGCCTTCTAAAATGCGTGTCCTTCTCAGGTAATACCAATTAGTACTAGCATTCATCGAAACATTTGGGACCGTCCATGTTGTATAAGAATTCGTGACCTACCCTTCAAATAAGAACCGCTACCTTGTACATGCAAATCTCAATCCCACACGACGCACTGTATCTATCATGCCATCATATGAAAACATGAGAACCACATTAACAACCAAGAGTCAAAAGTAGAATACATACTCGATCAATCAGAAACCTTCCACTTGATCTCATCTAGGAGAAAATCACAATACGCAACATACTCCTCATGCAGGTAGAAAATATCCATCTCAAACCATGGTAGAAATCATCGAGAACTCTATGAAACCCATTTGCACATAACCAAGCCATCAGAACTGAATTCCTCTAACTCAACCAAGTCACGCAGGTCGCCAAAACTCAAGAATATTGCCACAAAACACCGATAAAGCCTCACCACATCATAAGAACCAAAAGAACTAATCATGTCATTACAATATTGATCCTATCCACTACTAAGCTGTCCTATTTTCTCTAAGTTACTTCTGAGTTGCTTCAAGTTATCACTACTCCTTGCCAAAACACCATGATCCTTATCCAAAGCTAACCATAAGAGATCCTAGCATGAAATCACGTCGTCTTAAAGCCTATAAGCCATTGTATTCCCTCTTGAGCACCTAAAATACCACATTCGTGTTACCCACTATGAAGAGACCTTACGTGAATCTAAAGTTGTTTCCTTAACCGAAATACCGTATCACGCATCTAGAAATTTCATTGCTTAAGTCATCCTCAAAACCAACATTTGTAAGTCATAACTGATCCACAAGTTTGTTTCATACCGAAACCAATACAACACGTAACTATGTAATGTAATCGTCAATGTCATACTCCCCCACTTGGCTCAGAGCCATAGAACAAAACATCTGATAACTCATAATACCTATACTCTATTACTGCCATAATCCTACAGTGAGATTAAACTAATTTTTTCACAAGCTCATGCAACTCAAACAATAAAATACCTCAAATTGTCTGTTAAACTCGCATTCATCCTGGTGACAGACAAGTCAACTTCCTCAAGCGATTCAAACACAAGTTGCAACACATATAACTCACTGGTATAAATAAACTCTCCATAATCAGCATAAGAATCACTTAACCTCATAACATCTCTCTATGCCCTTAGCCTGCTTAGCCTCAGACTGGCATCTCTCTATGCCCTTTCACAGCCACAACTACTACGCAATCACTTAATCTTCTCGAGTCTGAACTCGTCAACAAGACATGAGAATCTACTTCGTTACACAAATGAACGACACGAAAGAATCCCTCAAAACACTTACAACTCAAGACTGTATAACATACCCACAAATATCGAGCATTCATAGTCCTTTCACATCCTAACAAAAATCTTCCCGTCATATCAAAAACTATATGAACTCATCCTGCAGTCACAACACAATCATCATATAGTCATCCAACCACTCACCGAGCCATACATTCCACTCATAGGGACACTTCCAGACACAAAAGTCCAAAAGCACATACTCACACAATTGAAACCACTGCACCCAAGCTATGACCAAAACCCGGCCTCACGTCCTCCAGACTGGCCCATCATCAAAACACAGAAAACCCATCTTGCACCTCATCTATGGAAATCACAAGTCGTCGATGCACAGCTGATACCGAGCGCTCACATACGCATACGAGTGAGTGGAAAGAATTCAAAGAGATATGCTTCAAGCTGAATCAATGTCGCATGATAAAGAATGAAAGATGGGAAGTTTATCCTAAATGCCATGTAGCCTCCCGAACATAGGCATGGATGTCATCATACCGATTCGCAAGACACTACTAGACATTTGCTAATGACTCGTAAAACCTATGAACCTAGAGCTCTAATACCAACTTGTAACGACCAAAAATCCAACTCGTTGTGGTGGCACCTAACCCAACCCGCTAGGTAAGCCAAATAACAATAAAACACAATATAATAATAATAATAATAATAAGAGTCAAAAATGAAATAATTGAATTTATACAACTCCCCAAGGACTATAGTACAAGTCATGAGCTTCTAAGACTTTAGATTTACAAGGCTGATATGAAATAATATTTACAACATCTGCTTGAAATATATATAAACAGAACCTCAAATCTTGAACTACCAAGAACTAGTGGTAGTGAGAACTGGAACGCGGGTACATCTTCAAAGCCAACTCCCGCCATAAACAAAAACATCAACTCCAAGATCTACACGCAAGGTGCAGAAGTGTAGTATGAGTACAAACGACCCCATGTACGCAGTAAGTACCCTAACTAACCTCGGCGAGGTACAAGAAGCAAGAACTATAAATGATACTCACCAACGCCTGTATAATTCATTATTCCAACAAGTATAGAACAAATATATGATCAAATCAGGAAAATCTCAGGTATATTCGCTTTGATGCTCAAAATTCTTTGTTTTAAAGTGTCTTACTCAGTCAACAATCCGTCGTATAAAGAAGATATGCAAGTAAAGCAAGGAAACAGTCAAAGAAATTGCAAATAAGGGTGAAATGCAATAACCAAATAACAGTCCATTGCGGCGCACAACCCGATCCAATAACAACAAGACAATAAGGCATGTTGCGATGTGCAACCAAACCAATAACAATTACCCGCTCTCCCAGAGCCCGCATTAACCAGAAACTCGTCAGTTTCTCACAATCCCGAGTACACCATCAAGAGAGAAACAAAAAAGTGTGACACTATAGGGATGGATCCTTATCCACTCACAAGTACGGCCAACTCAACGTGCTACCAGCTCGGCATGGTCACAGGTGCAATATCATAATCCACCCGACATGGTCACAGGCTCATTGTGATAGATCCGCCTGACGTGGTCACAGGTTATATCAACACAATCCGCTCGGCATGGTCACGAGCATAACAACACAATACACCCAGCATTGACACATGCATATCAGCACAATCCGCCCGGCGTGGTCATAGTCATAACAACACAATCCGCCCAGCGTGGTCACAGGCATCAAGTCCAATCATATCACACAGGAGAAAATAAACAAGAATACATGAATGTGATGAATGAATAATAAATCTCATGCTCTGGACTGGAATATGTCACGCCCCAAACTCGGGGAACGTGACCGGCGCTCAACCGAGTGAACGCGGTCGAGCAAGCCTATTAAACCTTCCTACCCGACTCATTCATAATCCAAAAAGGGATCGCATCACCATTTGTAAAACATGGGAGAGGTCAGTTATATAAATATATAAACGTTGCTAGTTTATTTTTCCTTATATACATTATGCCATAGTTGAATTTCCAAAATACAACACGATCCAACGACCACCCTAACATACATACATGACCCACATAAACGTCTACGGAGCCTCTAAGGGTACAAAAGAGCAACATGACAATGCCGGCAACAAGGCCCCACCTATACCTCAAAATATGAAATCTTATACAAAAGAAGGACTACATGACCCCTGGGAGAAATGGGGCTCACCAAGACTGCTGTGAGGAGAGAAAGAGAGCACCACTATCTGCGATGGAACCACCTACATCCATTCAAAGATGTAGCGCCCCCGGCAAAAGGGACGTTAGTACTGTCAAATAGTACTAGTATGTAAGGCAAACACCAATCTTAGTATAATGAACAATGAAACAAAGAGAAGGCAGTCATAATAATCAATAAGTACTTCATAGAAATACAAAGAAACACCAAGTAAGGATCACATAGTTTCCAATTCAGTCTTTCCATCTTTTTAGATTAATAATCTTTAGTGCCAAACCCACAACTCACAATGCCATCGTGTTTTTACATGGAGTCCGGTCTCAGCCTGACCAGCTAAGCCATCTCAAGTGAGATATATCCATATCCACCATATAAATCAATAATTCAAACACAGATGCCACCATGTGTACAGCATGGCGTCCGATCTCGGCCCGATCGGCTAAGCCATCTCACTTGAGACATAACCTCTTTCAATTGTTCACTCAATTCACATTTCTTTCCCATCTTTTGTTACATGGAACAAACAGCCTCATTTATTAAGTAGTTCTTGGCACTTGGGAACATTTTACAATTCAAGTCTTTCCCTTTTTATTCGTTCAAATAACATCATAATTCATCTCGATAAGTACCATCACATAAGCCATTGAGCACATAAGGGAAGGAGCTTGGATAATCATAATTATGTTCTCAAATAGCATGATGACACGGTAACCATCTAAAACAATTAGGGAACATAAATCGTTCTATCCAACACACTAAGGCAAACAATTCTAGTACGATCAAGTTGGAACTTACACCAATTATTTGGACACCAGTAGTTCGATTCTAAGAAGAAGAGAGTTAGCCATACATACCTCAATTGAGCTTCTTTAGACTCTAAAATTATCCGGAATCCTTAGCAACCTCAATCTATTTTAGCAATATACAAATTGAACACATAATTAGGAAAACGTTCATGGTTCTAGCTCACTTTTTCCCCACACTCTTTATCACACATGCATGCAAGATAAACCACCCTCATACCTATGAAGTATCACCCTAGTACCCCATTATAGCTATGTTTGAAATTAAGAGCTGGGGTGATGAAGCCTTACCTTTTAGGATGAAGAATTTGGTGCTCTACTTGAATATTTCCAAAGCTTTGAGTGATGGCTGAAGATCAATATGATAAAAAATTAGGCCCTCCCTCTAGAACCCTCTCTCTCACTCTAGAAATATCAGAAATGGGCTTCAAAATAGACTAAAGGGGTGTTTTAACGGAATGGGGGTCGGGTTTTAAATTAAGAAAAAGGGTGCCCCGACACAGGTCTGCGGTCGCATATGCGACCGCATAATGGTTATACGATCCGCAAAGTGACCGCAGAAATGGCCCTCGGGGGCCTAAATTTTTGGCCCAGATATGCGACCAGTATGCGGTCCGCATACTTGTTCTGTGGTCGCATAATGCACCGCAGAACTCCCTCTGCAGAATACCAAGAGGAATTATGCGACCAATATGCGGTGTGCATAATGATTATGTGGTCGCATAATCGATCGCAAAACTAATCTCGGATTGGCCAAACTTTGTGCTTCACTCTGCGGCCATTATGCGGTCCGCAGAGTGATTATGCGGCCGCATAATAGGCTGCAGAAACGCGTTCTTTTGCGAAACATTTTCCCCTAAGCCCGTAGGGTACTGCGAAATGCGTTCTACTGGAATCTATCTTGACACCACGAAACCCCGAGTTTTTGGTTAAAATTTTTTGTGGGGCCTTACAGAATAAATGACATGCTAAAGTGTAGGCTTGTGCAAAGTGTGATATCATAGCTCAAATCGGCAATTTCATCAAAGAATAGCATTTATAAGGTTCATTCAGGGATTAAACCTTTAATTAGCCTCAGACATGGCTCAAATACTTCATAACAATGTTGCAAATATGAGAAACATCATAGTTTAAAGCTTAACAGTCAATTCTAGGCATATCATAGCCTAAGCACAACCCGAGCATTGATAAATACACCCGGTGTTAGCACATAGGCTCAAACCCTACACATGTGCGCACCCATAGCACGTATCTATCACAAATAATTTAGGCAACTAGTGCCTCAAAAAAGTTTAGACAAGATACTTACCACAAACCAGCCAAAACAATTATCGAGCAAGCCAAACAACTCTCTAGAAATGCCATCCTGCGCGTATCAACCTCCGAACGGCTCGAAACTAGCAAAAAGCAACTCAAAAACATCAAATAATTCCATAAGAGACAAACTCAATCGATAAAGGTCGAATCTTTAATCAATTACTCAAAGTCAACCAAAAGATAAACTCGGGCCCGCACCTTCGAACTTGCCAAAACTCACAAAATCCGACAAGCCATTCAATTACGAGTCCAACCATACTAATTACACTCAAATCCGACTCTGAATCGATGTTCAAAACTCAAAAGTTTGCTTTAGGAAAGTTCAGACAAAAACCCCCCAATTTCTCTTTCAAAAACATAAATCAAATGCCAAAATAAATGATAGAATCGTGAAATATAATAAAATCCGAGTATAAAGTACTTACCCCAATCCATGTGGTAAAAATCCTCTCCAAAGTTGACCAAATCCGAGCTCCGCAACTCAAAATGTGATAAAATAAATCAAAGGTCCGAAATAGGATAATTACATACACTGGCCAGTGGTACTCTTCACAATCCCGGTAGTACCTTTGCATTTGCGATGCACAAATATACGCTTCCACAATTAAATCTATGCGTTCGCGGCAAAAGCCTCACGAATACGGTACACAAGACTGACAGAACTACACGAATGCAGGAGCATCATCGCGAACGCGAATAAGAAACCATTGACTGCCCAGCTCAGCCAAAATACTACGCGATCTCGTAGAAGAAGATTCGAACGCCAAGAAGACCAGTCCCCACAACCTACGCGAATGCGATCACCAAGTCGCGAATGGGATGAAGTAAATTACCAAGCTACCATAATACATTACGCGATCGCGGTCAACTACTCATCATCGCGATGAGCAACTGAAACATTAGAAATTAGTAGAACACTACACTGCCAAAATGATCCGAAATCCATATGAAACTCACCCGAGTCCCTCGGGACCCCGTCCAAACATGCTAACAAGTTTCAAAATATAACACGGACCTACTCGAGGCCTCAAATCACACATAACAACATCAAAATAATGAATCGCACCTCGAATCAAACTTGATGAACTTTTTAACTTTCAACTTCCAAAACTTATGCCGAACCTCAAATTTTGCAAAAATATCCCAAAAAACATAACAAAGATATTAAAATCCGTGTAACCACAATCCGAATCCTATATCAACAATGTCCACTCTCGGTCAAACTTATAAACGTTCCAAACCTTCAAATTTCCAATTTTCGTCAAATACTGTTGAAATCTTCTAGAAATATCCAAATGTAAATCTGGGCATACGCCCTAGTACAAAATCATCATCCGAACCTACTGGAACCATCAAAACTCTGATCCGGGATCAAATACTCAAAAGTCAAACTTGGCTAACTCTTCCAACTTAAAGCTTCTTAGTTGAGAATCATTTTTCCGAATTAATCCCGAATCACCTGAAAACCAAAGCTGGCGATTCACACAAGTTATTATACATCATACGAAGCTACTCATGCCCTCGAAATATCGAATGGAATGCAAATACGGAAAATGACCAGTCGGGTCGTTACATGAGCAGTATCAATTTGCATTCTTGAACTTTCAAATTGCAAGTTGTATGGCTCTTATTGTTCTTCTTTTCGCTCCCACGTGGATTCACATGGCTCAATTCCCATATCACGATAAAATTTCAAAGTTAAAAATTGCTTGGAATAAGATATCAACTTCCCAAATTGTAAATTTTTCCAGATTTTGACATCCTCTTTTTCCCCGAACTAAAGTCAATTTAAACCATATTTTCAATTACACCATGTCACGATACAAAATCCCGACTTAGGCATCGTGATAGCACCTAGTCTCTAAGACTAGGTAAGTTGATTACTTGCAATAGTTAAACTAGTTAAACATGATATTTTAGAGCAGAGTTTAGTATGAAATACTTAAATAAAGGTGAAGCAAGCCTATGCAGCAATAATCATAACAACTTCCCAACACTAGGTAATACTGTCAAGCCCCGGCCTGGCGGAGCACAACCGGCACTCAACCGAGATACCACGGTCGAGCAAGCCTGCACAATGTTATCTACCCGACTCACCCAAGAATAAAGAGAAGATACATTTCATTAATTAGACAATAAGAAGGTCACGCGAACAATACGACTTCTTTACCATTGGTTACTCTATTTATAAGTCTCAAAATACATTACATATTTATAGTTTGAAGTGGAACATGTGATACAAATACAACATTTTTAGTTTAACTTTCCCAACACTAATGTACAACCCACACCATGTCTACGGAGCCTCTAAGAGAAACCAAAGAGTGTTATGACAGTGTCGACGACAAGGCCCCGGTTATAACTCAAAATGTTATGTACGCTCACCAAGCCAACTGAGGAGAGGGTGTACTGCTATCACTGCTCAATGCCGCCCGCTGTGAAACCACCTGCATCCATTAAAGATGCAGTGCCCCAGGCAAAAGTGACATTAGTACATATGGAATAGTACTAGTATGAAAACTAAACACCCCATCAATAGAACGAGTAACAATACAATGATAAAGAAACATGAAATCAATGAGGACCTCATCAATATTAAAGTACCAGTAAATTTCAAGCAAGTTTCAATATTTTAAGTTGGGAGATCTTTAGCACCGATACACCACCGTGCTTTTAGCACAGAGTCTGGTCTTAGCCCGTTCGACTAAGCCGTCTCACCACAATGCCGTGTGGGTCGACGTCACCTCACATTTCGCTAGCAATTATCTCATCCCATTTAAGTGGAATTATCTCAACATATTAATCTCATCCCATGTCCGGGGAAAATTCTCACCACCTCACACGGAGATTTTACCCCACTCACTCCTATACCAGCATGTGTAGCTTCGGGGTTAGGTCATTTCAACCTACCCTTCCTCGGTGACTAAACGATACTCCCAATGCATTTATTATTTTAAAGAATTTACAGCTCATTTCAATGTCTTTTACACTCCTCTTCATTTCATTGGCACTAGTGGCCTCTATTGTAATATCATTCTCTGCATGTTGGTCGTGTTTCATATCTCTTGCTCACTTATTTTTCTTTCAAACACCATTAAGGATTATCAACAACAAGGCATTTCTATTCAAGACTTTAAGTACACATGTGAGCAAATAAGGGTCTTAGGCACAATGAGATTTCTTACACAATTCGACATGATACCTTTCATTAGAATCACGTCTTGAAATCATAGCATGTTAACACACAACCCAAACTTAGATCACATTCACGAAGGATAACACATTAAGATAAAAGCATTTGTAATAGTCAAATTTATAATGATTAACTCGGGGCTTACAAGAATATCATGGGATTCAATTCAAAGAGAAAAGTTTAGCCAACATACCTCACCTTGAGCTTCCTTAAATTACTACAATGATTCGGAAATCTTAGCCACTTTGATCTATTTGGAAATATAACAAAATTGAATACAAATTAGGAAAGAGTTCATGTCTCCAGCTGATTTGAGCATTTTATCAAACACTAGGTGGGCATTATGATTTCAAGGTTCCCATTTGGTGGATTCCTTCATCCCACTACCCAAAGTCTACCCAATTACGCTCAACAGTCTTCCCACAAACCTTGATAGTGCATGCATGCATAGTGAACAACTCCCACACCCAATATCAGCATAGTGGACAACTGATATGTACCGGAAAGTAAAGGAATTTTTTTTGCGGAAAAGCGTGTTTATGTGGTCCATTATGCGACCGCATAATCAGTCTGCGGGTCGCATAATGGCAGCAAACATGAGCAGGAGAGGGCCAAATCTGGCAGCAGCTATGCGGTCGACTATGCGACCGCATAACTGTTATGCGGTGCATTATGCGACCACATAACAGTTATGCGGACCGCAGAGTGACCGCATACACAGACAGATTTTTGATCATTTTGTCAGCAATTATGCGGCCGAAATGCGGTCCGCATAACCACTATGCAGTCACATATGCGACCACAAAACTGTTACGAAGCTCCATTTTTGGGTTTTTAAAACCCGACCCTATTTCGTTAAATACACTCTTTGGGTCATTTTTGAGCTATAATCTAATATTTTAGACTGAGAGAGAGTTCCCTAGAGTGAGAAGGTGTTCTTCAATAATTTTTCTTCAATTCTTGCCCAAGTTTTGGAAGATTAAGAAGGGAAACTCACTAGGTCTTCATCCTAGAGGTAAGATTCTACACCCTAACCCTCACTTTCAAATTTTCTGTAGAAATGGACAGCTAGCAAGATAATTTCTCGGCAGGAGGGTTGTTTATTTACATGCATGTGTTATGAAAGGGTGTAGGAATATTATTGAGCTAAAAATGGTAAAGATTGGGTTGTGGGATGATGGAATTCTCCATAAAAGGACCTTGGAACCATAATGCACACTTAGTGTTTGATAAAATGCTCAAATGAGCTAGGACCATGATCATTTTCCTAATTTTGATTCAATTTATTATATTTCTACAATAGATTGAAGTTGCTAAGAATTCCGGAATATTTTAGAGTTTAAGGAAGCTCAATTGAGGTATGTTGGCTAAACTCTTCTCTTAGAATTGGATCCCACGATATTCATGTGAATTATGTAAGTCCCGAGTGGATCATTATAAAATTGGTTGTTCCAAGTAAGATTGGGTTGGAAGATATAAGTTCAACAAGTATTCCAAATGCTTTATTTATGTTATGTTCTTAATTGAGGATGTGTTAAAAATATGGGCTGTGCATTAGAAATGTTCGACTTCAAGTTAAATTCAAACGAAGACTATTATGCCAAATTTTGTGAAATATCTCTATGTGCCTTAGACTCTTAATTGCTCACATGTTTACTACATGCCTTGATTTGAACTGTTGTTGTTGTTGATGATGATGTTGATGTTAGAAAGTGAAAAGGTGAGCATGAAATACTAAATATGGCCAACGTGCCAAGAATGACCTTATAATAATGGCCATTAGGGCCAAGGAAATGAAAAGATCTGAAAGTAATATGAAATGCGATGATTGATATAAAAAGGTTGATGTCTCGATTAAGACAGCCTAGCCGATCGGGTCGTGATCAGACACTATGTCTCACACATGGTGGTGATTGTACTGGAAATTATAATTGAAATGGTAATTGTGGTTGATGTCCCTAATGGATAGGCTAGTCGGTCGGGTCATGATCGGACTGTGTGTTAAAGATGGTGGTATTAATATTGAGAGTAATTGTGGTTGATGTCTCTAATGAGATAGCCTAGCCGATCGGGTCATGATCGGACTTCGTGCTGAGAGTACGGTGGTATTGGTATGGGGAATAATGGTATTGTGGATAATGGTATATCGATACTAAAAATCTCCCAATAGGAGATATGGAAATTAATTTGAACAGTGTCTTGATCCTAAATTGAGGTTTGATGTTGATTAAAGCTTTCTTTGATATTATGATAATCTTGTTTGTATTATTTATCATTCTATTGAGAGGGTGTTTAGTTATACATACTAGTGCTATTCGACAGTACTAATGTCTCTTTTGTCGGGGGTGCTGCATCTTTCAATGGATGCAGGTGGTTCCACAGCAGGAGATATTGGTCAGTGATAGCAGTGCACCTTCTTCCCAGCTGACTTGGTGAGCCCCACTTCATTTCTGGATCATGAATCTTTTGTACTTTGTGTATTCTATTTGAGGTATAGCTAGGCCTTGTTCCCGGCATTATCAGTATACTCTTCTTTATCTATAGAAGCTCCGTATACATAGTGTGGGTTGTGTATTGGTGCTGGGAAAGACAAACTATGCTATGTTGTGGTTGTATTACTTGTCCATCTGACACTTTAAAAATGGTGAAACTTATGGTAAGAAATTGGTAATTGCAGACATGACCACTTTATTGTTTAATTAAGGAAAACATATATTCTCTTTATTCATGAATGAGTTTGGGTAGAAGGAATCTAACAAGCTTGCTCGGTCGGGTTCACTCGGTTGAGCGCCGGTCGCGCCTCTCTATTTTGGGGCGTGACATGTACCCTCTGGTGGGGTCAACATTGGTTTCATAGTCAATCTTGATTTCAACTCTCAGAAGCTCATCTCACAAGCATCTGACCATAGAAACTTAATCACCTTTTGCATCAATTTAGTCAACGGATAGGCAAGGGAAGAGAACCCCTCCAAAAATTTCCTGTAATACCCAGCTAAGCCCAAGAAACTATGAATCTCTATTGGGGTTGTAGGTCTAGGGCAATTCTTTACCGCTACAATCTTCTGAAAATGAACCTTAATTCTTTTTCTAGAGACAACATGACCCAGGAATGTGACAGATTCAAGCCAAAATTCACATTTCGAAAACTTCGCATACAACTTGTGCAAGTGTAGAGTGAATTGAACTGCCCTGAGATGATCGGCATGGTCCTCTCGACTTCGTGAATATACAAGAATATCGTCAATGAATACTATCATAAAGGAATAGAGTTGAAAACTCGGTTCATAAAATCCATGAAAGTTGCTGAGGCATTTGTTAGCCCAAAAGACATTACCAGAAATTCAAAGTGCCTATACCGGGTTTTGAAAGCTGTTTTTGAAATGTCCTGCTTCCCAATCTTCAATTAGTGATACCCGGATCTTAAGTGAATTTTGGAGAAGTGCCTAGCACCCTGCAATTGGTCAAACAAGTTATCTATCCTTGGTAGTGGGTACTTATTCTTCATCGTGACATTGTTGAGTTGCTGATAGTCAATGCAAATTCAAAGTGACCTATCTATCTTCCTTACAAAGAGAACCGGTGCGCCCTAAGGTGACACACTCGGTCGGATAAAACCCTTCTCTAACAAATCCTTCAATTTTTCCTTTAGCTCCTTCAATTCTTCCGGTGCCATTCTGTAGGGTGGAATTGATATAGGCTGCATGCCTGGCATCACATCAATCCCAAAATCAATCTCCCTGTCTGGTGGGATCCCAGGGAGCTCATCCGGAAAGACCTCCGGGAATTCATTCACAATAGGCACGGACTCAAGTGAAGGTGCCTCACCATCGGTGTCCATAACCCGGAACAAATGGTAAGGAATGACATATGACAAAGTGGAACCGGGATCAATAAGGGCATATACATCATGAGATTGGATATTCAATATACCTGTGATAATATCTGGCGAAGCCTCTAAACTCTGACGACCCCTCATATCATAGAAATGGTTGGTTCCTCTCGAACTCTATATTGCACCCCTAGGTACACCATTCCCTACGGGTGCTGGAGTGCCTCGAGCTGGAGGAGGTGCTGCGGATGTAGTAGCTGCAGAACTGGCTGGCTGTGCTGCTCCCATGCCCATGCTTTGGTGGGACGAACGGCAATCCCTCTAAATGTTACCCCTCATACCACACCCGTAGCTTATGGTATAGTCCATAAAGCAGGCCCCAAAGTGCATCTTCCTACACCTAGGGCATGTGGGCCTCTGTTGCTGCTGGAATCTCCCTCCAGGCCGACTCTCCTGGTAGGATCCCCTATTGTCCTGGCTGGACCTGAAGCCGCTCTACTATTGCTGACTGGGCCCTGATGGCTGTGCAGTGACTGAAGACTGAGCAAAGGACTGGGTTGGACCTAACAACCCTCCCCTAAACGCTGACCTGCCGCCACCACCCTCAAAAGTACCACTAAAATTACCCGCTGACCAGGCCTTGTTGCCACCCTCTCGCTCAATTCTATTCATCAGTTTACGTGTCTTTGTGGCATGAGCAAATGCCACCATATTACCATGGTTCATATCAGAATTCAAGGCAGCTGTAGTGACCTTAATAATAACCAAGGGGCTAAGGCCTTGCACAAACTGGCGCACTCTAGCCTCCATAGTGGGCAACATGTAGATAACATACTTGGATAGGTGCGCGAACCTCATATGATACTCTCACACACTCATTCTACCTTGTTTCAGACTCTCAAACTTGGCGGCATGGGCTTTTTAGTCTCGTCAAGCAAGAAATGGTCGATAAAGGCATCGGCAAACTCACTCCACCTCACCGGATGGCTCCCCTCTTCATTGGACTCCTCCCACATCTCGAACCAAGAATAGTCCACCTCTTTCATGTGGTAGTAGGCCAACTCCACTTCCTTCATATCAGTAGCACGCATGACACGGACAGCCTTGTACATCTCATCAATAAAGTCAAAGCGGTCCTCCTCGGGATTAGTACCCATAAACACTAGAGGATCCAACTAAAGAAACTTGTTCACCCTTGAACTAGCAGAATCCCCTTGCTGGCTGGAAGAAGTAGGTGCAACATTCAATCTCTGGGAATGTGAAACCACTATGTGAGCCAACATCTGTATGGCTCCCATAAGGTCCCTATCAGAAACTCCAGGACCGAAAGTTGGGGCTGGAGGTGGAATAGTTGAACCCTTAGTAGGAGTAAGGATTGGTGCAATCTGAGTAGGAGTAGTAGAATCAGACAGTGTAGTAGCTGGGGGAATATCCTCACCCCTCGGGTGCTCACCCGCATCATTAGGTATAGAATCGACTGCCAGTCCTGGGGTGGCATCGGCTCCTTGGCCAGTCCTTGCTTTGTTCCTAGGCGCCATGTACTGGAAATTAGAGCAATGAATGAATTAAAGGAGGATCAGTCTTATAATCAGCTTTATCGTACGATCTAGAACATCAAAGAAGGGTATTATTCCTAAATGCCCAAGTAGCCTCCTAATTATAGATGTGGTTGACAACACACCGATAAGAAGGACTTTACTAGACACGGCTCTGATACATCCTAGGACACTTCAAAATCTTAGGCTCTGACACAAAGCTTGTCACGCCCCAACCTCGGGGAGCACGACCAACGCTCAACCGAGATACCCCGGTCGAGCAAGCCTGCACAATGCCGTCTACCCGACTCACCCAACAATAAAGAGAAAATACATTTCATTAATTAGAATATAAGAAGGTTACGCGAATAACACCACTTCATTACCATTGGTTACTCCATTTATAAGTCTTATTTCACTTTCATAGTTTGAAGTAAAACATGTGATACAAATACAACATTTTTAGTTTCACTTTCCCAACACCAATATACAACCCACACCATGTTTACGGAGCATGTAACAGAAACCAAAGAGTGTTATGATAGTGCCGGCGACAAGTCTCCGGAATTTTTGATGTCCTTCCTCACCTATAATTATCCGTACTTACTTACCTCCATGCTCTTGTACTTGTAGGGTTGCTTCTGAACTGATATTTTGATTGTTTCCCTGTGGCACTCTCTTTTATTTTCGTAACACTTATACGGTAGCTTTAACTACCCCAACACCTATCTGAATATTTCTCATGGGTCACGATGTCATATATGCGAGGTTAAATTCCGCATGTTGGGGTTCATTATGTTCATCTTGCACAATCTGTTGATTTTTCTGTATCCTCTTGTCTAACCATAACTAGGCTCTTCCTGGATCAACTACTAACTATTCATTGGCCAATTCTCATATCAATATTCCACGTGATCTTTCTTGGGTTATTTCCTTTGTCTTAACTTACTTCTCGCACGGGCTCCTCGTCTATCAATAACATCTCGGACAGGAACCCTTACTTTCTCTCCTTGACGTCGTGTTTGCATAATGTTCTAGAATCATAGCATATCTGTAGGATTTGGACAAGTGCAATCTCATTCCTTTCTCATTTTTTTTATCGCATTCTTCCTTTACTATTCCATAGTTACTAGAACCACTTAATAATGACTTAATGCCACATCACTCCATATTCCCCACTTTAGGGGAGTACTAAGATTTAGCGTTATGATGATCTACCTATAGATGTTTTACCTCTTCATATTTGGTGTCGTTTCACATCATCGATGGCCCTAACTCGCCTTGCGGTAATCCTTCTGTACCAAGGATAACGAAAATTCCTTACTCATGAGGGTACCGCTTAGTGTAACTGGTACATACATTCCCTTAAGCTTAACTTTTCTCACATTGCTTGCTTTAGGGAAGCGTCTTCCTAAATGACCATTCTCTAAATTTCTTATGAATCTTCTTATGTTGTCCATTCAATCATCGCCGGAACGCAATCTGAAATTCTCATGATGCCGACCATTACCAAATCACTCAGTCCCTAATTCATGTTTAGTTTATCTTTTTTGCCACTCCACATTGATTTTTATTACTCTAGGGTCTAACTTTTCCTTCTGGTAATCACGTTAGAGTCATGAACTTATTTCTCGAAATAATGGCCTATACTCTTTTGTTGTCTCATGGCATGTCACCTCTCACCTTTTCCTTCACTTGACTATAGACTCTGTAATACGTTTTGTTTTTTATCTACCGTTGTTATCCATGTATCACATCTTGCTCATAATGCTTCCTTAACTCTCTTCTTACTTTCCTCCTAACATTTTTGTCTATCACGTTATTCTAAAAACTCGAACAAGAAATTCTTTTGCTTTTAGCTCCCCTTGCTCTATCTACTGGCTATTCGGGTTGCCTAACATTCTTTCTCTACTAGGGACGGAAGCCACACTCAGGTAATATTTATCCCTTTAAGGATTCCAGTGCCTATCTTTGTAGTACTCATATCTAGCTGTACTATTTTAGAGTGCACCATCTGGGTGTCTCACAAGGAGATTTATTAGCACATTTACAATATCCTTCAAAAATGTCACCTAACGCTAACAATCCATCCACCATTTTGGGTTACCCTAACCCCAGCTAGATCCTGATATCCTGCCTTCTCTTATACTACTTCTGTTAGCCCCCATAGGGCATAAATGAGATGGGTGTGGCCAATTGTACATACCTCTGTTATTGTTGAAGGTAACTCAAAACGCTTATATTCCTCTGCGGTAATCTTCATTAGCTGGGTAGCTCGTACCCTTTTTCATCTTGCTTCTTTTACTTGCTGAAACTTGTGTCTACCTTTCGATTCTCTTATTCCTCTTTACCGTAAGAGTGAATAGACATTCTTCCCTTAGGGATCCTTATCAAGAAGCTTACACATTTTAGTACACATATGATCTGCTTAATACCTCGTATTTATCCATCATAAGCATGATGCAAAATCGAGTTCCTCTGACCCAACTCTTCCACGACCATATCTCTTATCAATCGTCTTTCTGGATGTAGGCATCATCGTATTATGAATAAGATAGAGTTTAGGAAATTGAGTTCTTACAACTGAGCTCTACCAAATGATCTAGAGTAAGAAGAAAGAGTGACAGTCCTAAATCCCATGTAGCCTCCTGCTTATAAGTGTTGTGCACAACACACCCATAAACAAGACTCTACTAGACACGGCTTGTAGACTCCCTATGTAACGACCCAGACGGTCTTTTTTAGAATATAAGTCCCGTCCGACGTCACAAGGCTCTAAGCAGCTTTGTATTATATGTATTGACTTGCGTGCGTGATTGGCTTCCGTTACCGGATGATTCAGAGTGATTTGGGACACTTAGTCCCTAAAACGAAAGCTTAAGTCTTAGGATTTTGACCGTAGTCGGAACTGTGTTACGATGACTCCGTAATGGAGTTTCGACTGTTCCGTTAGCTCCTTTGGGTGATTTTGGAAGTAGGAGCGTGTCCGAACTATGAATATGAGGTTTGTAGCTGATTTAGGCTTGAAATGGCGAAAGTTGGATTTTTGGAGATTTGGACCGGAAGTGGACTTTTTGATATCGGGGTTGGAATACGATTTCGAGAGATGGAACAACTCTGTTATGTTATTTGCGACTTGCCTACAAAATTTGACATCATTCCAGGTTGATTTGATAGGTTTCGGCACGGGTTTTTGAAGTTTGAAGATTTGAAAGTTTATAAGTTCGATTCATGGTGTGATTCATAGTTTCGACGCTGTTTGATGTGATTTGAGACCTCGAGTGAGTCCGTGTTAGGTTATGGAACTTTTTTGTGTTTTTAGACAGGGTCCCGGCGGCCTCGGGTGTGTTTCAGATGGTTTTCCGTGGTTGTGAAGAGGTCTACATTTTGGTGTAATGACACCTGCGAACCTTGGGCGCAGGTGCGATGGTCACAAGTGTGAAGATGGAGGCGCAGGTGTGAGAAGAACTGGACTTGGCAGTCTCCGCAGGTGCAAAGAATTTGAGCGCATCAGTGGCTCCGCAGAAGCGGATTCTGGGATGCAAAAGTGAGAGGAAGCGCAAGTGCGGTTGGACATGCACACCTGCGGTTGTGCAGATGCAGCTAATTATGTCGCAGGTGTGGTCACGCCTGGGCAGAAAAGAGAAATTCGAGGGTTTGATTTCATTTTTCATTTTTTGAATTGAGAGCTCGGAATTTGGCGATTTTTTGAGGGATTCCCAAAGGAAGCTTTTGGGTAATGATTCCTAACTCATTTTTGGTTGTATTCCATTTATCTATAGTTCTTTTCTCCATTTAATCTCGGATTTGGGTTGAAAAGTTGGGAAAATGGGGAAATGTTCTTCAATAAAGATTTTGAGTCTTGAAAGGGGATTTGTGGTCGGATTTGAGTAATTCTTATATGGTTGGACTCGTGAGTGAATGGGTGTTCGTATTTTGTGATTTTTACTCGATTCTGAGAGGTGGTCCCCAGTTGACTTTTCAGGACGAATTTCAAATTTTTTGTTAAAATATTAATTTCATTAATTAGATGAGTCTATTATGGTTGTATTCATGATGCAATTGTGTTTGGCTAGATTTGGACCATTCGGAGTCAGATAATTGAGAAAAGGGCATTCTTATGGATTGATTGAGCTTGGTTCGAGGTAAGTATCTTGCCTAACCTTGTTGGGGGGGGGGGGTTTTTCCCCTTAGGATTTGATTCCTCTATGTTCATTGTAGTCCAAGTGCGTGAGGTGACGAGTGCGTGCTCAGACTTATTTGTGAAAAGTTGGCCTTTAAGGATTCTTAGGTCCTTATATTCACCGAGTATGAAGTTGTTCTTGATATGATTAAGTTCCTATTTACTAGTTTCATATCTACATGCTTTAATTAGAATTAATTGCTTTAGGATTCTCTTTTATTTTACTTAACTGAAGATTTTACCTCTTCTATTGTCATGCTATCTTTTCATATCTGCTTATCTTTATTTGGAATTATTATTATCTCATCCTATAATTGTTCAGTCTTAATTGAGGTTATGATTATCCTTACGCAGCTTATCCTTAATTGAATTGATGAATATCCTTCGTAATTTCTCAACTTTAAAAGAAGTTTCGACATCATATATCTTAGTTGACTTGTTTTATCTGGAATTATCTGACTCACCTTAGCTTCCCTATTGTTGAAATGTATATTGTGGGATCGTTACTACATATTAGTTTTTTCCCTTGTTGAGTTGTTCTCTTTACGCCTAGAATTCATTACTGTGGTTATTCCTTGTGAATTTGTTCTACCATTTCTTGTGATTTAAAGTTCTTGAGTTGATTTACTTGTCGTACTTTGTATTATTGCCATTGTTGTTGTTGTACTTGTTGTGGTGATGCACGAGGTTTTTGTCGTGCGATTGTTATTATTGTGATGCACAAGGTTTCTGTCGTGCGGTTGTTATTATTATGATGCACGAGTTTTCTGCTGTGCGGTTGTTGTTATGGGTTGCGTGAGGTTTCTGCCGTGCTATTGTTACAAGATGGGAACATTGTTATGCACGTGTGGCGAGTCAAGGTGGGCACTTAATTTATTACTGCACACGTGGCGATACAAGGTGGGCTGTGTCAGGGATTGATTTGTGATGATTTATGGCCTGGGGGCATTCTTGTTGTTGACATTTGTGTACTAGTATACGTACCTGTGTGAGATTTATCTTGTGAAAGCTGTGAGAAAATATTCTACGTGATGTCCGTTCTTTTTCCTTATGCTTATTTGCTGATATGGACTATGGTAGAACAGTTGCACAAGCATACACGTAGTTAAGCACTCTTATAGGATAAGAGGTATTCTTACTATTGTTGAGCATAGATGCCCACCCTTGTTTACTTGCCTTCTATGTGAGAATGGCTCTATTGGCACGTGAGTCGTCAGTACGGTTATGAGGTGTTATGAGGGCACAGGATACCAAGTGTTAGGGTTCACGTATTGAGACCTATGAGTTGTGATTTGTCCGAGGTTCGGTACCTCGTGGAGTTCTTGACTAAAACCTGATGTAAAAACGGTTGTAGTTGCTGAGTTAATACTTGTCCTTGATGTATTTGTGATTCCGGATTTAGCATGTGTTCCATTCCCTTTGTCTGTGTCATTTTCATGATATTCCACTGATACTTGTTGTTTCCTTCCTTATTGCCATTACTGTATTGTGAGCCATACTGCATAGTCTTTATGTAGACATCATACTTCTGTTATTCATATACTTATACCTGTTCAGTTTATTAGACTAGTGGGTGTCTTGACTGTTCCTCGTCACTACCCCACCGAGGTTAGTCTTGATACTTACTGGGCACCGTTGTGGTGTGCTCATTCTACACTTATGTACATTTTTGTGCAGATCTAGGTACTTGTTCGTTAGTTAGCTGTGTGGACTGTTGCTGTGGAAACTCAAAGTAAACCAGCTGCTGTGTTCGCACGCTTTGGAGTCACCTTCAAGTTTTTGTTTTTCACTCTTTATTCCTATTTGTGGACTGTTATATTTAGAGATTTTCTAGCAAACACTCTGTAGAACTTATGACTTGTACTACCGGTTTTGGGAATTGTAAGAGATTCTATTTAAATATTATTGTTGTTTCAATTAATGTTAGGCTTACCTAGTCCTTAAGACTAGGTGCCATCACGATACCCAATCGAAGGGGAAATTGGGTCGTGACAAGATGGTATCAGAGCTCTAGGTTCGTAGGTGCTACGAGTCATAAGATAGTTTAGTAGAGTCTCACGGATCGGTACGGAGACATCTGTACTTATCTTCGAGAAGCTACAGAACTATTAGGACAATCTCACTTCTTTCATTCTTATCGTGCGAGCTTATTGATCTCAGAGTTTGAACTTTTATCATTCTATTCTCTCACAGATGGTAAGGACACGAGCTACAGTTATCGACGACGTTGCTCTCGGAGAAGGTATCGCTAGAGACAGAGGCAGAGGCAAACGAGGAGTAAGTGTCACAGCCATAGCACCTACCAGAGCAGCAATTGAGGAGCCGACAGTAATTCCAGTTGGGGAGCAGGTACCGGAGGCGCCTGCTGTTACTCCCGGACTTCAGGAGACCTTAGCACAGTTCTTGACCATGTTTGGTACATTGGCTCAGACGGGGTTGATTCCGGTTGCACTAGCTACTTCACAGACCGGGGGAGGAACCCAGACTCCCACTGCCCATACCCTATAGCAGTGAGTTTATGTTGGTCAGGTTCCAGGTGTCATGGCGACACAGACTGTGGTTCCAGTTTAGCCTGTGGTCAGGGAAGCGACATCTGAGGAAGAGCAGCTTAGACTTGCTAGGTTCAAGACATATAACCCTCCTACATTTAGTGGTTTGGCTTCAGAGAGTGCACAGGGTTTTGTGGAGGAGTGTCACCGCATTCTCCGTACTATGGGTGTTGTGGAGACGAGCGGGATTGCTTTTACTACGTTCCAGCTCAGGGGAGCGTCTTATCAGTGGCGGCGGGCGTATGAGTTGGGTAGCCCAGTCGAGTCAGCTTCACTTACATGGGTTCAGTTTTTAGAGATGTTCCTGAGAAAGTTTGTACCTCGGTCACTTCGAGATTGATGGCGCACAGAGTTTGAGCAGCTAAGCCAGGGTACTATGTCAGTGACAGAGTATGCCGTGAGATTCAGTGATTTGGCCAGGCATGCACCTACTTTGGTCACCACAGTTAGAGAGCGTGTCTGTAGATTCATTGAGGGACTCATGCATGATATACGTTTCAGCATAGCTCGAAAGTTAGAGTCAGATGTTTCATTTCAGCAGGTGGTAGGGATCGCTCGGCGTGTAGAGGGCATGTGGGTTCAGGAGAGAGAGGACAGACGGGGCCATGAGAGAGAGTACAGGCGAGATCAGCAGAGAGAGGGCATGGAGGCGAGGAGGCTCGTAGACCGGAGATATCTACTAGTCCTTATTTTGGAGGCAGGGTACGACATGGTAGAGGTTTTGTAGGTCAGCCAGTTCAGTTTGCACTTCAGGCTTCGCACAGTGTTTCAGGTGCTCATGGGTCTCAGAGTACCCATACCGCATAGTTCCCATAGCCACATCGGCAGAGAGGTTGCTTCGAGTGTGGAGATACCAGCCACCGGGTGAGAGATTGTCCTAGACTTTGGACAGATGTGTCACAGTAGGGTATTCAGGCGAGTAGAGGGCGCCCGGGAGGGAAAGGTCCATCCCGTTGATTGTGTCTCAAATAGTAGGATGGAGGCCGCTGTGCCAGATGATGTCATACAGGTATGCTTTTGGTTTATTACAGAGGGGCACTATTCGTATTTTGACTCGGTTCTGCTTATCGGGGCGAGTTCCCCTATTTGTTGTCCTACCTATGGGTGAGTTCGTGACTTAGTATTATGTTTAAGTGTTTACACCTGTTGGGAGACTCTATGAGTGGTAGCCCATGTCTATCGTTTGTTTCTATTCATTATTGAGAGTTTCTAGGCTAGAAGTGAATTCATGTTGTTTATTATGGCAGGTTTAATGTGATTCTTAAGTAATTTGGTTACGATTTGTGATTTGATACTCTACCGGGGTGAGAGTTTAGTAAGTGTTGTGATTTTATTGGCAGAATTGAGTTAGTGGGAGATTTCAATTGGTATGTTGTGTATTCGGCTTGTGATTCAGAATTAAGGGTGAAACCCTCGCAATTCTATGTGATTTGATATGTTTGAGCCGGACTGCGTGCCGCTGTGCAAGGTTATACCAGGATGAGATCCTTATGATTTTTTCATGTATTTTGATTTTTCCTTTTGAATTGATTCATAGTATGGTACTGTTAGAGAGATGTGCCTGTCAGGCTTGTTTGATATTTCCCTTATGTGTTTCTCTTTACATATTCAGTCATTTTCATTATGTGCTTCTTGAGTTTTAGCTTGCGGTGTGTGTGCTTGGTGGTGTTAGTTGTGACTTGTTGATTCGGGTGTATATTTAAGAGGTCTTCATGTTTCTTGCATCGTTGTCAGTGTTGTGGAGGTTTGAATAGGGTTCTAACGGATATGAGGCTAACTGTCGGTAGTGGTTTTGATTACGGGCAACTATTATGATAAGAAATGTTATTATGGGCCTATGTGTGGTATGTCTTGTTGTGTGGTCGTACCTTGTGGGTGTAGGCATGAGTTGTTACAGCTAGTTGAGAGTAATACGGGTTATGGATTTAGCATAGGGTCTTTTGAAGATAAATGGAAGGTGAGAATTTTGACTCTAAGGCTTATCAGTGTTGATAGAAAGGATAAATTACAGTTAGGATGGTGTCCTTGGGCTTATGTGGATTTGGGTGACGTGGGGTCCCTTGCAGCTGTATGTTGGATATGTACTTTCAGTGATTTGAAGACTTCGAGGTGATTCTTAGCACGTTCGAGGACGAACGTTTGTTTAAGAGTGGAAGGATGTAACGACCCGGCCGGTCGTTTTTAGAATGTAAGTCCCGTCCGGCGGCATAAGGCTCTGAGCAGCTTCGTATTATGTGTATTGACGTGCGTGCGTGGTTGGTTTCAGTTACCGGATGATTCAGAGTGATTTGGGACACTTAGTCCCTATAACGAAAGCTTAAGTCTTAGAATTTTGACCGTAGTTAGAACTGTGTGAAGACAACTCCGAAATGGAGTTCCATCAGTTCCGTTAGCTCCGTTAGGTTCTTTTAGACTTAGGAGCATGTCCGAACTGTGAATCTGAGGTCTGTAGCTGATTTAGACTTGAAATGGTGAAAATCAATTTTTTGGAGATTTGGACCGGAAGTGAACTTTTTGATATTGGGTTCGGAATGCTATTCCCAGAGTTGGAACAGCTCCGTTATGTTATTTTGGACTTGCCTGCAAAATTTGACGTCATTCCGGGTTGATTTGATAGGTTTCGGCACGGATTTTAGAAGTTGGAAGATTTGAAAGTTTATAGTTCGATTCATGGTGTGATTCGTAGTTTCAACGTTGTTTTATGTGATTTGAGACCTCGAGCGAGTCCGTGTTAGGTTATGGAACTTGTTTGTGTGTTTAGACGGGGTCCTGGGGGCCTCAGGTGTGTTTTGGACTAGTTTCAGATGGTTTTTCGTGGTTGTGAAGAGGTCTGCGTTCTGGTGTAATCGCACCTGCAGACCTTGGCCATATGTGCGATGGTCGTAGATGCGAAGATGGAGGCGCAGGTGCAAGAAGAGCAGGACTTGGCAGTCTCCGTAGGTGCGGAGAATTTATGCGCATCAGCGGCTCCACAGAAGCGGATTCTGGGACACAGAAGCGAGAGGAAGCGCAGGTGCAGTTGGACATGCGCACCTGCAGTTGCGCAGATGCGGCTAATTATGTCGTAGGTGCGGTCACGCTTGGGTAGAAAAGAGAAATTCGAGGGTTTGATTTCTTTCTTCGTTTTTGGACTTGAGAGCTCGGAATTTGGCAATTTTTTGAGGGATTTTCAGAGGAAGCTTTGGGGTAATGAGTCCTAACTTGTTTTTGGTTGTATTCTATTAATCTATAGTTCTTTTCTCCATTTAATCTCGGACTTGGGTTGAAAAGTTGGGAAAATGGGGGAAAAGTTCTTCAATAAAGATTTCGAGTTTTGAAAGGGGATTTGTGGTCGGATTTGAGTAATTCTTATATGGTTGGATTCGTGAGTGAATGGGTGTTCGTATTTTGTGATTTTTACCAGATTTCGAGACGTGGGCCCGGGTTGAGTTTTTAGGGCGAATTTCTGAATTTTTGTGAAAATATTGATTTCATTAATTAGATGAGTCTATTATGGTTGTATTCATGATATGCGATTATGTTTGGCTAGATTTGGACCATTCAGATTCGGATAAGTGAGAAAAGGGCATTCTTACGGACTGATTGAGCTTGGTTCGAGGTAAGTGTCTTGCCTAACCTTGTATGGGAGGTTTTCCCCTTAGGATTTGAGTCCTCTATATTGATTGTAGTCCATGTGCGCGAGGTGACGAGTGCGTGCTCAGACTTATTTGTGAAAAAATGGCCTTTTAGGATTCTTAGGTCCTTATATTCACCGAGTATGAAGTTGTTCTTGATATGATTAAGTTCCTATTTACTAGTTTCATCTCTACATGCTTTAATTAGAATTAATTGCTTTAGGATTCACTTTTATTTGACTTAACTGAAGATTTTACCTCTTCTATTGTCATGCTATCTTTTCATATCTACTTATCATTATTTGGAATTATTATTATCCTATCCTATAGTTTTTCAGTCTTAATTGAGGTTATGATTATCCTTACGCTGCTTATCCTTAATTGAATTGATGAATATCCTTCGTAATTTCTCAACCTTAAAAGAAGTTTGGATATCCTATATCTTAGTCGACTTGTTTTATTTGGAATTATATGACTCGTGTTAGCTTCCCTGTTATTGAAATGTATATTGTGGGATCGTTACTACATATTAGTTTTTTCCCCTTGTTGAGCTGCTCTCTTTACGCCTAGCATTCTTTACTATGGTTATTCCTTGTGAATTGGTTCAACCGTTTCTTGTGATTTAAAGTTCTTGAGTTGATTTACTTGTCGTACTTTGTATTATTTCCATTGTTGCTATTGTACTTGTTGTGGTGATGCACAAGGTTTCTGTCGCGCAATTGTTATCATTGTGATGCACGAGGTTTTTGTCGTGCGGTTGTTGTTATGGGGTTGCACGAGGATTCTGTCGTGCTATTGTTACTATTGATATTTTCACGTGGGGCGTGACAAGGCGGGATATATATATATATATATATATATATAGGGGGGTTGCGCATGTGGCGAGACAAGGATATATATATATATATATATATATATATATATATGGGGGGGTTGCGCATGTGGCGAGACAAGGATATATATATATATATATATATATATATGGGGGGTGTTGCGCATGTGGCGAGACAAGGTGGGAATATTGTTATGCACGTATGGCGAGACAAGGTGGGCTGTGTCAGGGATTGATTTGTGGTGATTTGTGGCCTAGGAACATTCTTGTTGTTGATATTTGTGTAGTGGTATATGTACCTGTGTGAGCTTTATCTTGTGAAAGCTGTGAGAAAATATTCTGTGTGCTGTCCGTTCTTTTTCCTTATTCTTATTTGCTTATATGGACTATGGTAGGACACTTGTACAAGCATACACATAGTTAAGCACTTATATCGGATAAGAGGTCTTCTTGATATTATTGAGCATAGATGCTCACCCTTGTTTACTTGCCTTCTATGTGAGAATGGCTCTATTGGCACGTGAGTCATCAGTGCAGTTATGAGGTGTTATGAGGGCACAGGATGCCAAGTGTTAGAGTTAAGGTATTGAGACCCGTGAGTTGTGATTTATCCGAGGTTCGGTACCTCGTGGAGTTCTTGACTAAAACCTGATGTAAAAGCGGTTGTAGTTGCTGAGTTATTACTTGTCCTTGTTGTATTTGTGATTCCGGATTTAGGCTGTGTTCCATTCCCTTTGTCTGTGTCATTTTCATGATATTCCGCTGATACTTGTTGTTTCCTTCCTTATTGCCATTACTGTATTGTGAGCCATACTGTATAGTCTTTATGTAGACATCATACTTCTGTTGTTCATATACTTATACCTGTTCATTTTATTAGACCAGTGGGTGTCTTGATTGTTCCTCGTCACTACCCCACCGAGTTTAGTATTGATACTTATTGGGCACTGCTGTGGTGTGCTCATTCTATACTTCTGCACATTTTTGTGCAGATCCAGGTACTTGTTCGTTAGCTAGCTGTGTGGACTATTGCTGTGGAGACTCAAGGTAAACTTGCTGCTATGTTTGTAGGCTTTGGAGTCACCTTCAAGTTTTCATTTTTCACTATTTATTCCTATTTCTGGACAGTTGTATTTAGAGGTTTTCTAGCAAACACTCTGTAGAGCTTATGACTTGTACTACCGGTTTTGGGAATTGTAAGAGTTTCTATTTAAATAATGTTGTTGTTTCAATTAATGTTAGGCTTACCTAGTCCCTAAGACTAGGTGCCATCACGATACCCAAACGGAGTGGAAATTGGGTTGTGACACCCTAGGACAGAACTGCTCTGATACTACTTTTGTCACGACCCAAATCGATGGGCCGCGGAGGGCACCCGGTACCTTACTTATCATAGGTATCTTTCTTATTACATCATCATTGGTAAGTGGGCCAGAAGGGGCGTCATGTGATAACCAGAGTAAACATGAGGGAATACCCGACATAGAACGACCCAACCTGATATAGAAACTCGTACATGTGACATACGGGCCTATAAGGCCAATGTGATCCTTTATATACTTAAAACATGGGCCGAAAAGGCCATACAAGTATCCGTATATATGACATATGTCTACAAACCTCTAAGAGTACATAATTATCATAATGGTCGGGACAGGGCCCCGCCATACCAAACAATACACGTCCAAATCATACTGACCAAACAAGCGACTTCGAAGAAAATGGAGCGCACCAACATCTTCCGCTGAGCTGATAACCTACTTGGAGGACTATTGACCTGTCTATCGGGACCTGCGGGCATGTAACACAACGTCCCCAGGCAAAGGCATATCATTACAAATAGTGTACCGAGTATGTAAGGAATGAAAATCAGTAAATAATAGACGTGAGAGAAACATGGAGTAAAAGACTCAACATGTAAGTTTGAATTACTCTGTGAATTATTAGCATTTACAATGTCATGCATATCCGTATAAATGTCATACCATGCTTAGGTATATGCGTTCATAACATCATCAAGCCTCTAAGGGCATCCCATCATATGATCTCGGCCATTGTGGGCAAATCATCAACGTATACCAGCTGATCAGGTGGTGGTGCGTATATAACGCCGTAACCTTTTCCTATATCCCATATACATATAATATACGTGTATATAACGACATCTGGTCATGGGTCAATATACATGTATAAATAAATAAAATACATATGAAATATGTCAATAAAATCTCTCGGAACGTCATAGGACCATTATGCCTTTGATTAATGTCATGAAATAAACTTTATCAATTTACATATTTTTTGAGACCCATGAACAGATGATAGAATAATAAGACACATGGGGAATCAAGAATATAGAAACCCCTAGTATTTCTATGAATAGAGTTATTTATGAAAGTTGCATATTATTCTCGTTTCATTTGTATCATTTGGATCATGCCAAAAAGAAAAAAGGAATAGCCTTAACATACCTGAACCGGTTCTCTTGACAATCCCTCTAACACACGACAATCGACAAAACATGTGATGGCAAGATCGGAGTAGGAAAAACTCCGTATGATATTCTTGAGGAAGATTACACCGTACTCCCTTAGAATCGCAAATCCCATGTTGCTATAATATTAAGAAATCTCGTTTGAGTAAGAGATTGAAGCAACTCAACTTGCTAATGAAGTTTCATCTTGCTGAAGCTCTCTTTAACATAGATGTAAAAATGTCTTCATTTGTGAATTAGAGAAGGGATTTTAATGTCTTGGTGGTGTGGCCCCACTTTGAAGACTTGGTATCACTAAACTCACAAATTTTTGCCACCTTGCAATGTGACTCAAGAGTCACAAAGTTGGAATTGTGGGCTGCCACGTTGGGGCCTTTTAGGCCTTATCCAAAATATTAATTATTCACTAATTTCATAATTAACTAATTAATCTTCCATTATCTAATAATCAACCAGTTACCCACATAATTAAGAATTATCTCAAATTACTTAAAATACTACTCACTTTCAACACACTATATATACCTTACTATCATGGTCATGTGGTACCTTGTATGGCACTAGTCCATAAATACCGTGTATTATGGCTCGGATCGTATTTTAGCTCAAAATGTCAAATTTCGATGAAACTCATTTTCTTCGATTCGCTTACCCTCTCACCTTCACGAATTTACTTATCACTTGTTTGAAATAGCATAATACTTATAGCCTCAAAATAATCTCATTCCCGAGCTTACGTCGATTAACTTACGACGAAACTTTAATGTACGAAAGTGCGGGGTGTAACATCTCATTTCCGAGCTTTCATCAATTTACTTATGGCGTACTTCCACATACAAAAATATAGGGTGTAATAGCAACGCCCCCGGCAAAAGGGACGTTAGTACATATGGAATAGTACTACTATGAAAACTAAACACTCCCTCAATAGAACGAGTAACAATACAATGATAAAGAAACATGAAATCAATGAGGGCCTTATCAATATTAAAGTTCCAAGTTAGAAGAAACAATAAATTTCAAGCAAGTTTCAATATTTTATGTTGGGAGATCTTTAGTACCGATACACCATCGTTCTTTTAGTACGGAGTCCGATCTCAGCCTGATCGGCTAAGCCGTCACACCCCGAGACATCCACTCATAATACCACCATATGCGTGACATGGCGTCCGATCTCATTTCGATCGGCTAAGCCATCTCATAAAAATGTCGTGTGGGTCGACGCCACCTCACATTCCGCTAGCAATCATCCCATCCCAATAAGGGGGAATTATCTCAACACATTAAATTCGTCCCATATTCGGGGAAAACTCTCACCACCTCACACGGGGATTTTACCCCTCACTGACTCCTACACCGGCACGTGTAGTTTCGGGGTTAGGTTATTTCAACCTACCCTTCCTCGATGACGTAACGATTCTCCCAAGGCATTTATTTTTTTAAAGCATTTACAGCTCTTTTCAATCGCTTTTACTCTCCTCTTCATTTCATTGGCACTAGTGGCCTCTATTGTAATATCATTCTATGCACGTTGGCCGTGTTTCATATCTCATGCTTACTTCTTTTTCTTTCAAACACCATCAAGGATTATCAACAACAGGGCATTTCTATTCAAGACGTTAAGTACACATGTGAGCAAATAAGGGTCATAGGCACAATGAGATTTCTTACACAATTCGACATGATAGCTTTCATTAGAATCACGTCTTGAAGTCATAGCATGTTAACACACAGCCCAAACTTAGATCACATTCCCGAAGGATAACACAATAAGATAAAAGCATTTGGAATAGTCAAATTTATAATGATCAACTCGGGGCTTACAAGAACATCGTGGGATTCAATTCTAAGAGAGACGTTTAGCCAACATACCTCGCCTTGAGCTTCCTTAAATTACTACAATGATTCAGAAATCTTTGCCACTTTGATCTATTTGGAAATATATAAAAATTGAACACAAATTAGGAAAGAGTTCATGTTTCCAGCTCATTTGAGCATTTTATCAAACAATAGGTGGGAATTATGATTTCAAGGTCCTCCTATGGTGGATTCCATCATCCCACTACCCAAAGTCTATGCAATTGCGCTCAACAGTCTTCCCACAGCCCTTGATAGTATATGCATGCATAATGAATAACACTTACACTCAAGAATTTGCTTTTCTCATTATCTATTTTCAGTTAAATCCTGAAATTGAGTGCTAGGGAATAGAATCTTACCTCTAGGATAAAGACCTAGTGAGTTTTCCTTGTTAATTCCTCAAGCCTTGAGCAAGAATTGATGAACAATTAGTTTAGGAACCCCCTCTCACTCTAAAGCACTTCCTCACTCTCAAAATATCAGATATTGAAGCAGCTTAGGCAAGTTTGGAGAGCAAGTTTGCGGCGCTTTATGCGACCGCATACCAGTTCTACGATGCAATATGCGACCGCAGAACAGGTATGTGGGCCGCATAATGACCGCAGACTGAGTCAGTTTTGCCTAGTTCCGGAGGGCAATTATGCGGTGCATTTCACGGACCGCAGATGCATTATGCGGTCGCATATGCTACCCAGATCCTCTCCTGGAGCTTCATTTTTTGGGTTTTTATTACCCTACCCTACTTCGTTAAATAGATGATATGTACCATCTTTTGAGCAAAACCCTGATATTTTAAGAGAAAGAAAGTGCTCTAGAGAGGGAGAGAGTTCCTCAACCAATTATTCCTTAATTCTTACTCAAATCTTGGAAGATTATCAAGGAAAGCACACTAGGTCTTCATCCTAGAGGTAAAACTCTACACCCTAAACCTCAATTTCAAAATTTAACTAGGAATGGGTAATTGGTAAGATAATTTTTGGGGATGGGAGTTGTTTATTTTGCATGCATGTGTTATCAAGCGATGTAGGGAGATTGTTGATCTAAAATAGAAAAGAATTCTTATGAAAGCTACCATGTCAATTGTGTAAGAAGTCATATGTGTCTAAAACCCTAATTTGTTCAAGGGTGTCATTAAAGTCTTAGCGTTGAAAGGCCTTGTTGTTAATTATTCGTGATAATGATTGTAAATGGTATAATGAGGTGAATTATGAAGTACTGCCAATGTGCCAAGAATGATATTGCGTTATGGCCAATGATGTCAATAAAATGAATGACATGTAAGGGAATATGAATTTAGTGGTAAATACTTTCAATAACAAATGCTTTGGGAGTATCGATTAGCCACCGAGGAAGGGTAGGTCGGAACAACCTAACCCCAAAACTACACGTGCTAGTGTAGGAGTGATTGAGGGGTAAATCCCCGTGTTAATGTGATGAGATGGTTTCCCTTTAAATGGGATGAGATTATTGCTAGCTAGATGTGAGGTAATGTCAACCCACACGGCATTGTGCTAAGACGTCTTAGCCGATCGGACTGAGATCGGACGCCATGCCGCGCACATGGTGGTATTGTGAGTGTATGTCTTGGGGTGAGACGGGTTAGCCGGTCTAGCTGAGATCGGACTCTGCGCTAAAACATGATGGTATATCGGTGCTAAAGATCTCCCAACTTAAATTACCGAAACCTACTTGAAATTTACGTTACCCCTAATATGGCACTTTGATACCGTTGTAGTCTCTTATTGATATCATGTTTTATTCTTCGTTTACTGTTGCTCGTTCTATTGAGAGGGTGTTTAGTTTTACATACTAGTACTATTCCATATGTACTAACGACCCTTTTGCCGGAGGCGCTGCATCTTTAATTGATGCAGGTGGTTCCATAGCAGGTGGTATTGATCAGTGATAGCAGCACACCCTCTCCTCAACTGATTTGGTGAGCCCCACTTCATTTCGAGGTCATGTATCTTCTATCATTTGTACATAGCATTTTAAGGTATAGCTGGGGTGTTGTTGCCGGCACTGTCATACAACTCTTTTGTTCATGTTAGAGGCTTCGTAGACATAGTGTGAGTTGTATCTGTTTTTGGGAAAGTTAATCTAAAAATGTTGTAATGGTATCATTTATTCCACTTTAACTATGATTGTACAACGTACTATTTTGAAGACTTGTTAATGACGTAACTAATGGAAATGAACCGGTTTTGTTCACATTAGTCTTATTAATTTATTAATAAAATCTATTCTTCTCTTAATGTGTGGGTAAATTGGGAAGACAACACTATGTAGGCTTGCTCGACCGAGGTAACTCTGTTGAGCGCCGATCGTGCTCCCCGAGGTCAGGGTGTGACATACTTGGTATCAGAGCCTAAGGTTTTTAAGTGTCCTAGGATGTCTCGGAGCCGTGTCTTGTAGAATCCTTCTTATCGGTGTATTGTCGACAACATCTATAATTAGGAGGCTATTTGGGCATTTAGGAATAATAGCATTCCTTGATATTCTAGATCGTGTGATAAAGCTGGTTGTAAGATTGTTCCTCCTTTAACTCGTGCATTGCTCTAATTTTCAGTATATGACACCTAAGAAGAAAGCAAGAACTGGCCAAGGAGCCCATGCTACCCCCGGAGTGGCATGTGGCCCTTTACTTGATGATGCGAGTGAACACCCGAGGGGTGAGAATATTCCCCTGACTACCATACTGCTTGATCCCAACACATCTGGTCAGATCGCACGAGTTCCTGCACCTACCGAGTGTGCAATGATCCCTCCAACAGATATTCCAATTCCACCTCGAGCCCTAGCTTCCGGTCTCGGTGTATCCGATGGGGATCTTAGGGGAGCCATACAGATGTTGGCTCAAATAGTGGCTTCCCAGACTCAGAGATCAGATGCTGCACCCACTTCTTCTAGTCACTAAGAGGATTCCACTAGTTCTAGAGTGAACAGATTTCTCCAGTTAGACCCTCCAGTGTTCACAGGTACTGATCCTGAGGAGGACCCCCCGGATTTTATTGACAAGATGCACAAGACCCGTCGAGTTATGCATGCTACTGAGACAGAGGGACCAGAGTTGGCCTCCTACTGCCTGAAAGGGGTGGCCTATTCTTGGTTTGAGATGTGGGAGGATTCCTGTGATGAGGGAAGCGCTCCGGCAAAATGGAGTGAGTTTGCCGATGCTTTTATTGATCATTTCTTGCTTACCGAGACTAAGGCAGCCGGTACCGCCGAGTTTGAGAACCTGAAACAGGGGATCATGAGTGTGTGTGAGTATCATATGATATTCGTGCGCCTGTCCAAATATGCCATCTACATGTTACCTACTATGGATGCTAGAGTGCGCCAGTTTGTGTAGGGCCTTAGACCCTTGGTTATTACTGAGGTCGCTACAGCTGCCTTAAACTCTGATATAAACTATGGTAAGATGGTGGCATTTTCTCAAGCCACAGAGACCCGCAAACTGAAGAATATAATGGAGCGAGAGAGTAGTAACAAGGCCCGATTAGCGGGCAACTTCAGTGGTACTTCTGGTGGTGGTGGTGGTGGTAGGACAACTTTCAGTCAGTGCTCCGCCATCGGGGTCCAGTCAGTAGCAAGGGAACCGTTTTAGGCCCAGCCAGGGCAATAGGGGATCCTACTAGCAGAGTCGGCCCTATGGGAGATTTTAGCAGTAGCGGAGGCCCCCATGCCCTAGGTGCGGAAAGATGCACTTTGGGACCTACTACATGGACCAGCCCATATGCTACGGGTGTGGTATGAAGGGTCACATTCAGAGGGATTGCCGTTCATATCACTAGAGCATGGGCAGAGGTAAAGCACAACTAGCCAGTTCTGCAGCTACTACATCCGCAGCACCTCCTCCAGCTCGAGGCACCCCAGCACCCGCAGGGCGTGGTGCAGCTAGTGGTGGCGCACAGAGTTCGGGAGGACCCAACCGTTTCTATGCTATGAGGGGTCGCCAGAGTTCAGAGGCTTCTCCAGATGTTGTCACAGGTATATTGACTGTCCAATCTCATGATGTGTATACTCTTATTGTTCCCGGTTCCACTCTGTCCTATGTTACTCCCTATATTGCTATGAAATTTGGGATAGAATCGGAACAGCTCCATGATCTGCTCTCTGTATCTACTATGGTTGATGAGTCTATTGTGGCCGCGTGGGTTTATAGGGATTGTGTTGTTATAGTGCGTGGTCGATTTTGATGTAATAATAGGGATGGATTGGCTTTACTCATGTTTCGCTAAGCTTGACTATCGAACTAAAACTGTTAGGTTTGAATTTCCAACTGAGTCATTGATTTAATGGAAGGGGGATAATGTGGTGCCGAAGGGTAGGTTTATTCATTACCTTAAGGCCACAAAGATGATTAACAAAGGGTATATCTACCATTCGGTCCGGGTTACGGACACCGATGCTGAGGCACCTACACTTAAGTTTGTGCCTGTTGTGAATGAATTTTCGGAGGTCTTCCCAGATGAGCTCCCTGGGATCCCGCCAGATAGGGAGGTTGATTTTGGGATTGATGTAACGCTAAGCACGCAACCTATATCTATTCCACCTTACAGAATGGGATCGACAGAATTGAAAGAGCTAAAAGAACAATTGAAAGATTTGTTAGAGAAGGGTTTCATCTGGACGAGTGTGTTGCCTTGGGGCGCACCAGTTCTATTTGTAAGAAAGAAGGACGGGTCGCTAAGAATGTGTATTGACTATCGGCAGCCCAAAAAGGTTACAATCAAAAGTAAGTGCCCACTACCAAGGATAAATGACTTGTTTGATCAATTACAGGGTGCTATGTACTTCTCCAAGATCGATTTATGACCCGGGTATTGCCAACTGAAGATCAGGGAGCAGGATATTCCGAAAACAGCTTTCAGGACCCGGTATGGGCACTTGGAATTTTTGGTAATGTCTTTCCGGCTAACAAATACCCGCGCAGTTTTCATGGATCTTATGAATCGGGTCTTCAAACTGTCACGACCCAAACCAATGGGCCGCGACGAGCACCAGGTATTTTACTCAACCGAGTACTAATGTAATGTATCTTTCTTATTACATCATCATGGGTAAGTTGGCCAGAAGGGGCATCATGAAATAACTAGAGTAAACATGAGGGAATGACCAACTTAGAACAACCCAACCTGATATACTGACTTATACATATGACGTACGGTCCTATAAGGCTAAAATAATCATTCATACACTGAACATAGGCCGACAAGGCCATACAATCTTTCATATACATGACATATGTCTACAATCCTCTAAGAGTACATAAACTTCATAAGGCCGGGACATATCAATCTATACATGTCTAAATCATACTAACCAAATAAGCAACTCCGGAGCAAATGGAGCGCACCAATATCTTCCGCTGAGTTGATAGCCTACTTGGCCGCAGTGTCCCCAGGCAAAAGGGACGTCAGTACAAATAATGTACCGAGTGTGTAAGGAATGAAAATCAGTAAACAATAGACATGAGAGACACATGGAGTAAAAGACTAAACATGTATATCTGAATAGCTATGTGAATCATTTAATATTATAATGTCATGCATATGCGTATAAATACCATACTATGCATGGGTATATGCGCTCATAACATCATCAAGCCTCTGAGGGTATAACATCATATCATCTTGGCCACTGTGGGCAAATCATCAATGTATACCCGCTGATCAGGTGGTGGTGCGTATATATAACGCCGTAACCTTTTCCCATATCCCATATACATATATATACGTATATACGCGTATATAACACCATCTGGTCATGGGTCAATGTACATGTATAATTGAATGCACTACATGATAAGCACGTCAATAAAATCTTTCGGAATGTCCTAATACCATTATGCCTTTGATTAATATCATGAAGTAAACTTTATCGACTTATGTATTTTATGAGACCCATGAACAGGTGATCGAATAATATGACACATGGGGAATCAAGAACATATGTATCTCTAGCATTTCTATGAATAGAGTCATTTATGAAAGTTAAACATTTGCTCGTTTCGTTTGTAACATAGGGATCATGCCAAAAGGAAAGAAGGGATAGCCTTAACATACCTGAGTTAATTCTCTTGATAATCCCTCTAACACACATTAATTGTGATAAAACATGTGACGGCAAGATCGAAGTAGGAAAAAATCTGTATGATATTCTTGAGAAAGATTGCACCATACTCCCTTATAATTGTAAAATCTCACGTTGCTTAAGATGCTACGAAATCATGTTGAATTTCCATGACATCTTGTTGATTTTGTTGAAGATGCTAAAATTCTCATGTTACTAAGATGATAAGGAAATTTGTATTTGCATTCTTGTTGAAGACCGTAGCTAACACTTTGATATATGAGACCTCTCTTTGAATTAGATAAATTTTATGCCTTAAATGGTGTGGGCCCCACATACTAATGACTAAGCTACAAAAATTCCTCCAAGTGTGCCATCTTTTATGTGAATTTAAGAGCCACCATTTGGCTTGATGTGTTGCCACGTTGGGAGATGTAAATCTTTATCCAAATATTTGAATTAATTATCCACTAATCATTTGATTAACTTGTTAATATCCCATTAACTAATACTTAACCAATTACCCACATAATTAAGAATTATCTCAAATTACTTAAAATACTACCCACTTTTAACACACCTTATACCCCTCACTATCATGGTCATGTGCTACCTTGTATGGCACTAGTCCATAAATATCGGGTATTATAGCTCGGACCGTATTTTATCCCAAATTGCCAAACTTCGACGAAACTCATTTTCTTCGATTCGCTTACTCTCTCTCCTTCACGAATTTACTTATTGCTTGTTTGAAATAGCGTGATACTTATCATCTCAAAATAATCTCATTCCCGAGCTTACGTCGATTAACTTACGATGAAACTTTAACGTACGAAAATGCGAGATGTAACATCTTATTTTCGAGCTTTCATCATTTTACTTATGGCTTACTTTCACGTACGAAAATATGGCGTACTTTCATGTAAGAAACTTTAACATACGAAAAATACGGGGTGTAACATCATCCCCCCTTTGGAACATTCGTCCTCGAATGTTGACTGATGTACTTGTCATTTTTATAACCTATGGCTCTTGCGAATACTTTAGTACTCTTTGCCATCTAGGAAACTCTTCTGTGAATAAAATCCAAAGGCCAGGGCATTCCCCCCTTTAGGCCTCTTTCTCACATCTCGACTTGTTGTCAGAATCCTTCCAATCTCGTAACTGTTGCTACCTTCTATCCTGCATCATGTATGACTCTGACCTTATGAGTGTTCCTATGTAATTCTTCTCTCTTTTTTCCTCCATTTTTTAGCCAATCTCTAGGCCTCACTTTGTAAACATATACAGAGCTTGTCAAGATGTCCCTCTAGGCATCTATAGGTATACTGAAGTTCTTCCCTCGTTACTTTGTTGAACTTACAAATATTGCTATATCTCACTTCATAGACCTGGTTATCCATCCGTATGACTTTAATGGATCTAAGTAGGTCATACTAAACCCTAATTCTTACTTCAATTTGTCGCGCTACCAAACTCTAGGTTACTTTCGTTGCTCATCCTATATGTATAAATCTATGTCCTTTAATGCTTCCTCATTACTGTTCATCTTAAGAATGGTGGCCTAATCTCATCTCATACTTTGTGACTTTTGTCCATCCGTTGTTGATTCACCTCCATATTGATCTACAATATACCACTGATAACTTGTAACCACTTACGTAATCACTAGGGCTCACATTGCATTGTGGAACATTTGAAGTAATTAGACTAATCAACCTAGGGGCGATACTATACTTCCATAACCATATTTCATAGCGTCCCAATGTGATTCACTTACGTGGGTATTTTAATCCTGTACAATTCTTGAAATCCCTTTGTTTTTCTTCTTCAAATGATTACTCAATCGAAGGCCCAAACGTCATCCCTTATCTATCACAATCATACCAACGTCCCACTACCAGGGCAGCGTTCCATTCCTTCTAGATGTTGTTAGTCTTAGATTCATTTGAGTTAATTTAGGCTATACTGAACTTTCTATAACTTAGAGAAACCATTAGCTCTCTTGTTTTCATGGGCTTAATCCCGATGACTTATCAATTCTCCTCTCCTTCCCACTCGCCCTGCCATAAAACCTTGTCGCTTTACTATACTTTAGCTTGCGACCTATACGTATCTATTTATACTATTCGGAACCTTCCTTCAGCTTGCTTTCACCATAGATTTCCTTATGTTATTCTGGAACATCAAGCGAGACATCACATCATCTCTAACTCTTCTTTACTCTCTTAACTGGGCCTCTCGATACCTAGAAATCATCGACTGGAAGATATGTCAGTAACGACGCCGCTTTTATTCCTGGATACTGAATCCCCACGCTTCTAGCCTTCTATCCACAGTACGGACTATTCACAACCTTCTGCATTTAAGTATCTCGTACGTTGTTAACTTTTAACTTACTTACCTTAACATCTCGCATCACATCTTCTATCTCTTTCATGACCTCCCTTTCACATAGGTATAATTCATATCCACAACTTGAAGCTCTATTATAATACTTACACCTCTGGTGCATACACAATCTGATGAGAGCTTCATACTGACTTCCTATATGGCTGGTACTTTTCTGACTGCTTTATCATAGAGTCGTTATAGAATATGGCTACTGTACTATATCTCTTGTACCTCTGATATTAAGAGTGATTCTGCAATGTCCTCAATCACGATTTCTATAATTTTCTAGGTCCAATAATTAGACTCCCGATTTACTTGGTTGATATAACTCTTTAGTTTCCTCCTCCTTCTAGTCAGTCTTTATGTAGGCGTAAGCTATCTTCCGATATGCAGCTCATGATATTACTTTAGTCTTTCATGGATGCGATGGAATATCCAGGATACAATCTTTTAACAATTCAATCCATTGTCTATGACCTTAACTCAATTCTTTCTTTTAACTTATATCGGAGTCTTCTATGGCTGTATGATTCGCAACATATATGTTGCATGGATAATACTCCAAAATCTTAGGTGCATTCATAATGTAACTAACTCTGGATCATTGATCGAATAATTCTGTCTGTTCCTTCTCAACTTTCTTTAAATGTAAGCAATAACTTTTCATGGTCGTTCTACCGCTTATTGCATGAATACTTGGCTTATCTTAGTGCCCACACATATTGATATTCCGTACAACCCATATGATCTTGAATATCACCTTTTGATTTTTTTCTTCTTCCCGTTCATAGCCATGATAGGGGCCACTTTCTTATGGAGTACATACAATGTTGTTATAAGACTGTTGTTAGAAGACCACTTCTTCTTCAAGTTACTATGCTTGGGTTGAAGCCTTCTTCCTTATTTCATCAGCTAGTCTTTCATTGTAGTACCTAGGGAGGACCTTCTGACTCTTGTAAAGTCGTGAGCTTATTACATCGCATTCCCGAGAGAATGTTTGATGTCCTTCCTCGCCTATAATTATCCATAAATACTTTCCTTCACGCCCTTGTGCTTGTAGGGTTGCTTGATATTTTGACAGTCTTCCCGGTGGCATTCTCTTTTATTTCCGTAATACTCATACGGTACCTTTAACTACCCCAACTCCTATCTAAATATTTCTCAAGGATTCATGATGTCATATCTACGAGACTGAATTCCCCATGTTGGGGTTCACTCTTGTTTATCTTGCACGATCGATTAATTTGTTTGTATCCTCTTATCTAGCCATAACTAGGCTCTTCCTGAATCAACTACTACCTAATCGTTGGCCTATTCTCATATCAATATTTTGCATAATCTTTCTTGGGTCATTTCCTTTGTCTTAACTTACGTCTCGCACCGGCTCCTTATCTATCGATAACATCTCGGGCAGGAACCCTTACTTCATCTCCTTGACGTCATGTTTGTATAATGTTCTGGAATCGTAGCATATCAGTAGGATTTGAGTAAGTGTTATCTCATCCCTTTTCTCCTTTTTATAGAATTCTTCCTTTACCAGTCCATAGTTACTAGAACCACTTAATTCTGATTTAATGCCACATCACTCTATATTTCCCCCTTTAGGGGAGTACTTAAGATTTAGTGCTACGATGATCTATGTATAGTTGTTTTACCTCTTCATCTTTGGCATTTTTTCAGATCATCGATGACCCTTACTCCTCTTGCGGTAATCCTTCTGTACCAAGGATAACATAATTCCTTGCTCGCGAGGGTGACACTTAGTATAAATGGCACAAACAGTACCTTAAGCTTAGCTTTGCTCATATTTCTTGCTTTAGGGAAGCGTCTTCCAGAATGACCATTCTCTGAATTTCTGTTATCTACTCTGTTAATGCCGGAATGAAATCTGAAATTCTCACGATATCCATCATTATCAAATGACTCAATCCCTAATTAATGTTTAGTTTACCTTGTTCACCAGTCCATACTGATTTCTATTACTCTAGGGTCTAACTTTTCCTTTTGTTAATCACGTTAGAGTCACAAACTTATTTTTCAAAATGAGGACATGGCTTTATGGCCTATATTCTTTTGTTGTCTCAAGGCCTGTCACCTCTCGTCTTTTCCTTCACTTGATTATAGACTCTGTAATACTGTCATATTTTTTCTTTTAATCTACTGTTGTCATCCATGTATCATATCTTACTCATAATGCTTCATTGACTCTCTTCTTATTTTCCACTAACATTTATGTCTAGCACTTTATTCTGAAAACTACAACAAGACATTCTTTTGCTTTTAGCTCCCCTTTGCTCCATCCAGTGGCTCTTCGGGTTGCTTAACGTTCTCGCTCTACTAGGGACGGGAGCCACACTAAGGTAATATTTATCCCTTCCAGGCTTCCAGTGCCTATCTTTGTAGTATTCATATCTAGATGCACTATTGTAGAGTGCACCATATGGGTGTCTCACAAGGAGATCTATTAGCACATTTGCAATATCCTTTGGAAATGTCAACTAACGCAAACAATCCTTTTACCATTTTGGGTCGCTTTAACCCCAGCCGGATCCTGATATCCGTCCTTCTCTTATACTACTTTTGTTAGCCCCCATAAGGCATAAATGAGATGGGTGTGGCCAATTGTACATACCTCTTTTATTGTTGAAGGTAACTCAAAATGCGTATATTTCTCTTCATGAATGGTAAATAATAATAATCTTCACTAGTTGGGTACCTCATACCCTTCTTCATCTTGCTTCTTTTAATTGTTGAAATTTGTATCTATCTTCTGAATCTCTCATTTCCTTTCACCATCGGGGTGGATAGATATTCTTTCCTTAAGTCTCTTTATCAAGAAGCTTACATGTCTTAGTACGCACATGATCCGTTGAAGACCTTACATTTACCCATCATAGGAATGATGCAAACTCGAGTTCCTCTAACTCAACACTTTCACAGCTATATCTCTTACCAATCGTCCTTCAAGATATAGGTATCGTCGTATTATGAATAAGTTAGAGTTTAGGAAATTGAGTCCTTACAACTGAGCTCTACTACACAATATAGAGTAAGAAGAAAGAGTGAAAGTCCTAAATCCCCTGTATCCCCCTGCTTATAAGTGTTTGAATGACAAACCCATTAACAAGACTCTACTAAACACGGCATGTAGACTCTCTAAGATAGAACTACTCTAATACCACTTTTGTTACGATCCAAACCGATGGGCCGCGATGGGCACCCGGTACCTTACTCAATCGAGTACCAACGTAACATATATTTCTTATTACATCATTATGGGTAAGTAGGCCAGAAAGGGAATCATGAAATAACTAGAGTAAACGTGAGGGAATGACCGACATAGAATAACCTAACCTGATATACTGACTTATACATATGACGTACGGGCATATAAGGCCAAAATAATCACTCATACACTGAACATAGGCCGACAAGTCCATACAATATTTCATATACATGACATATGTCTACAAGCCTCTAAGAGTACATAAACGTCATAAGGCCGGGACAGGGCCCCGACATACCAATCAATAGATGTCTAAATCATACTAACCAAATAAGAAACTCTGGAGCAAATGGAGCACACCAACATCTTCTGCTGAGCTGATAGCCTACTTGGAGGACTCTCAACCTATCTATCGGGACCTACGGGCATGTAATGCAGAGTCCCCACAAAAAAGGGACATCAGTATAAACAATGTACCGAGTATGTAAGGAATGAAAATTAGTAAACAATAGACATGAGAGAAACATGGAGTAAAAGACTCAACATGTATATCTGAATAGCTCTGTGAATCATTTAATATTATAATGTCATGCATATGCGTATAAATATCATACCATGCATGGGTATATGTGTTCATAACATTATCAAGCCTCTGATGGCGTCCCATCATATCATCTCGGCCACTATGGGCAAATCATCAACGTATACCAGCTGATCAGGTGGTGGTACGTATATAATGTCGTAACCTTTTCCCATATCCCATATACATATATATATACATATATACGCGTATATAATGCCATCTTGTCATGGGTGAATGTACATGTATAAATGAATGCAATGCATGATAGACGTCAATAAAATCTTTCAGAATGTCATAAGACCATTATGCCTTTGATTAATATCATGAAGTAAACTTTATCGACTTACATATTTTCTGAGACCCGTGAATAGATGATCGAATAATATGACACATGGGGAATCAAGAACATAAGTATCTCTAGCATTTCTATTAATAGAGTCATTTATGAAAATTGAGCATTTTCTCGTTTCGTTTGTATCGTATGGATCATGCCAAAAGGAAAGAATGGATATCCTTAACATACCTGAGTCGATTCTCTTGATAATCCCTCTAACACACGTTAATTGCGACAAAACATGTGACGGCAAGATCGGAGTCCGTATGATATTCTTGAGAAAGATTGCACCGTACTCCCTTATAATTGCAAAATCTCACGTTGCTTAAGATGCTACAAAATCATGTTGAATTGCCATGAAATCTTGTTGAATTTGTTGAAGATGCTAAAATTCCCACGTTACTAAGATGATAAGGAAATTTGTATTTGAATTCTTGTTGAAGACCGCAGCTAACACTTTGATATATGAGACTTCTGTTTGAATTAGAGAAATTTTATGCCATAAATGGTGTGGGGCCCACATACTAATGACTAAGCTACAAAAATTCCTCCAAGTGTGCCACCTTTTATGTGACATTAAGAGTCACCATTTGGCTTGATGTGTTGCCACGTTGGGAGATGTAAATCTCTATCCAAATATTTGAATTAATTATCCACTAATCATTTGATTAACTTGTTAATCTCCCATTAATCAATACTTAACCAATTACCTACATAATTAAGAATTATCTCAAATTACTTAAAATACTACCCACTTTTAATACACCTTATCCCCTCACTATGATGGTCATGTTTTACCTTGTATGGCACTAGTCCATAAATACCGGGTATTATAGCTCGGATTGTATTTTATCCCAAATTGCCAAACTTCGACGAAACTCATTTTCTTTGATTCGCTTCCCATCTCTCCTTCACGAATTTACTTATCGCTTTTTTGAAATAGCGTGATACTTATCATCTCAAAATAATCTCATTCCCGAACGTACGTCGATTAACTTACGACAAAACTTTAACGTACAAAAATGCGGTAACATCTTATTTTCGAGCTTTCATCAATTTACTTATGGCGTACGTTCACGTACAAAAACATGGGGTGTAACACAAACCTTTCTTTGACTCCTTCGTGATATTGTTCATTGATAATATTCTTGTTTATTCGTGGAGTCGGGAAGACCATGCGAATCATCTCAGGGAAGTTTTGCAGACTCAATATCAGCACCAGTTGTATGTGAAGTTTTTGAAATATGAATTTTGGCTTGAATCTATTACATTCTTGGGTCATGTCATCTCCAGAGAAGGAATTGAGGTTAATCCTCAGAAGATTGCAGCTGTGAAGAATTGGCCTAGACCTACTACCCCAATAGAGATTCGTAGTTTCTTGGGCTTAGCTTGATATTACAGGAAATTTGTGGAGGGGTTCTCTACTCTTGCCTCTCCGTTGACTAAATTAACGTAGAAGGCGGTTAAATTCCAATGGTTAGATTCTTGTGAAAGGAGCTTCCAAGAGTTGAAATCGATATTAACTACGGCACCAGTGTTGACTCTACCAGAGGGTACAGATGGGTTTGTGGTATATTGCGATGCTTCAAGGGTCGGACTTGGGTGTGTATTAATGCAACATGGAAAGGTGATACCGTATGCTTCTAGGAAACTTAAGAATCATGAAAATAACTATCCAACACATGACTTAGAGCTCGCGGCGATGGTATTTGCATTGACGATTTGGCGTCATTATTTGTATGGGGTCCATGTGGATATATTCACGGACCATAAGAGCCTTCAGTATATTTTCAGACAAAAGGAATTGAATTTGAGGCAGAGAAGATGGCTTGAGTTACTCAAGGATTATGACATCGATATCCTGTATCATCCGGGGAAGGCTAATGTTGTGGTGGATGCTCTTAGCCCGAAATATATGGGTAGTTTAGCACACTTTGAGGCATATCAAAGGCCATTGACCAAGGAAGTTCACCGATTGGCTAGGTTAGGAGTTCGTCTTGCGGACTCTACTGAAGGAGGGATGATTGTGCAAAATAGGACTGAATCGTCACTTGTGGAGGAAGTCAAGGAGAAGCAATTCAACGATCCCTTGTTGGTACAATTGAAGGAGGGGATTCAAAAGCATAAGACCCTGGCCTTTTCTCTTGGATTGGATGATGGTACCCTAAGGTACCAAGGGCGACTCTGTGTTCCAAATGTGGTTTGTCTCCGGGAAAGAATCATGACTGAGGCTCACACTGCTAGGTATTCCGTGCACCCGGGATCTACAAAGATGTATCATGATCTTAGGGAAGTCTATTGGTGGAACGATATGAAGAGGAATGTAGCAGACTATGTGGCAAGATGTCCGAATTGTCAGCAAGTTAATATCGAACACCAAATGCCAGGTGGGTTGGCACATAACATAGAAATTCCAATATGGAAGTGGGAAATGATTAACATGGACTTTATAGTAGGGATACCTCGCACTCCTCGCAAGTTCGACTCGATTTGGGTGATTGTAGAGCGACTCACGAACTCAGCACACTTCTTGCCGGTTAAGTCTACTGACATAGTGGAACAGTATGCTCAGTTGTACATCAGGTTGCATGGCACTCTAGTTTCTATTATCTCAAATCGAGGGGCACAGTTCACAGCCAATGTTTGGAAGAAATTTCAGCAAGGTTTGGGTACTCAGGTGAATCTTAGTACAGCCTTTCACCCACAGACTGATGGGCAGGTAGAGCAGACTATTTAGATGCTTGCGAAAATGTTGCACGCTTGTGTTCTAGACTTCGAAGGCAGCTGGGATGATCATTTGCCGCTCATAGAGTTTGCCTACAACAACAGTTATCATGCTAGCATTCAGATGGCATCGTTTGAAGCTTTATATGGTAGAAGATGTAGATCTCCCATTGGGTGGTTCGAGATTGGGGAAGCAGAGTTTATTGGGCCAGACCTCGTGCATCTGGCTATGGAAAAAGTTAAGATCGTTAAGGATAGGTTGAAGACTGCTCAGAGTCATCAGAAGTCCTATTCGGATGTTCGTAGTAGGGATTTAGAGTTCAAAGCATATGATTGGGTTTCTTGAAGTTTTCCCCCATGAAAGGTGTAATGCAATTTGGTAAGAAAGGGAAATTGAGTCCGAGGTATGTCGGACCGCACAGAATCATTCAGAGGATCGATGAGGTGGCGTACAAGCTTGAGCTACCACCTGAGATGTCATTAGTGCACCTGGTGTTTCATGTGTCTATGTTAAAGAAAGTAGTTGGAGACCTGACACTCATTGTTCCGGTTGAGACTATTGAGGTTAATGAGAAATTGACTTATGAAGAGATTCCAGTTTCTATTAATGATTGACAAGTCCGAAAGTTGAGAAATAACGAAATTGCCTCCGTGAAAGTGTTATGGAGAAACCAGCAGGTTGAAGAGGCCACCTAGGAGGCCGAGGAAGAAGTACCCTCATTTGTTTGAATAGCTATGTAATAGTTTCTATGAAATTACTCCCTATGAACTATGTATCACTTGTACAGTTTATGCTCAGGATATTTCCTTTCTAGTAATATATTGCTTCTGAGGCCACGGTTGGTGTTGTTTCATATTATGTTGCATCGTTGGATTATGTACATGTTGTTAGGATTGGTTTCTACGATTCTCTGACAGGTGGATAGCCCCAGTTACAAGGGAAACTCTGCCGAAATTTTTGGAAATTTAGGGAGTTAGCCAAATTTTGAAACTACTGGTGTGTGTGAATTAACAATTGGGCCACATTGAATGCTAATGATGGATTTTGACCCTCATTCAAAGACGAATGATCCTAAGTGGGGGAGAATGTAAGGCCCTATAAAATTTTGTAAAGGAATTTAAGGTTTCGTGCTGCTGAAGCACGCTTACGTGTTTGAGGATTGTAGAAATTCTTCGCGGCGAGCTTGCTCACCACGGCTCGGACATTTTGGGTTGAACAATGCACTGGTGAGTAAAGGAAACTTTTGGGCAGAAAAATACATTTCTGCGACCCACTATGCGGCCGCATAATCACTCTGCGGACCGCATAATTGCCGCAGAGTGAAGCAGCTTAGGCATGTTTGGAGAGCAGGATTGCGTCACATTATGCAACCGTAGACTAGTTCTGCGATGCATTATGCGACCGCAGAAAAGGTCTACGGGCCGCATAATGACCGCAGACTGAGTCAGGTTTGCCTAGTTCTAGAGGGTAAATATGCGGTCCATTTAGCGGACCTCAGATGCATTATACGGTCGCATATGCGATCGCAGATCCTATCCCAGAGCTTCGTTTCTTTTAGATTTTTATGACCTGACCCTACTTCGTTAAATAGATGATATGTACCATCTTTTGAGGAAAAATCTGATATTTTGATAGAAAGAAAGTGCTCTAGAGAGGGAGAGAGTTCCTCAACCAATTGTTGCTCAATTCTTACTCAAATCGTGGAAGATTATCAAGGAAAGCACACTAGGTCTTCATCCTAGAGGTAAAATTCTAGACCCTAAACCTCAATTTCGAAATTTAACTAGGAATGGGTAATTGGTAAGATAACTTTTGGGGATGGGAGTTGTTTATTTTGCATGCATGTGTTATCAAGGGATGTAGAGAGATTGTTGAGCTAAAATGGTAAAGAATGGGTTGTGGGATGATGGGATCCTCTATGAAACGGCCTTGAAACCTTAATGCATACCTAGTATTTGATAAAATGCTCAAAGGAGCTAGAGCCATGAGTATCTTCCTAATTTCGGTTAAATATATTACATTTCTAAAGTAGATTGAAGTTGCTAAGATTTCCAGAACACTTTAGAGTATAAGAAAGCTCAAGTGAGGTATGTTGGCTAGACTCTTTTCTTAGAATTGAACCCCATAATGTCCTTGTAAGTCTCGTGATGCCCTTTATAAATTGAATTTCTGTCAAATAAGCCTTGTGTCGAAATAATTATCTATTCAATGAGTATTCCAAAGATTCTTGTTATGTTAAGTTAATGTTTGAGGATTTGGTTTAAGTATGGGTTGTGTGTTACTACGTTATGATTTGAAAGAGTAATTCTTATCAAAGCTACCATGTCAATTGTGTAAGAATTCATATGTGCCTAAGACCCTAATTTGCTCAAGGATGTGATTAAAGTCTTAATGTTGAAAGGCCTTGTTGTTGATAATTCATGATAACGATAGAAAATGGGATAATCAGCTGAATTATGAAGTACGGTCAATGTGCCAAGAATGATATTGTATTATGGCCAATGATGTCAATAAAATGAATGACATGTAAGGGAATATGAATTGAGTGGTAAATACTTCTAATAACAAATGCTTTAGGAGTATCGATTAGCCACCGAGGAAGGGTAGATCGGAACAACCTAACCCCGAAACTACACGTGCCAGTGTAGGAGTGATTGATGGGTAAATCCCCATTTTAATGTGATGAGACTGTTTCCCCTTAAATGGGATGAGATTATTGCTAGCTAGATGTGATTTAATGTCAACCCACATGGCATTGTGGTGAGACGGCTTTGCCGATCGGGCTGAGATTGGATGCCATGCCGCGTACATGGTGGTATTATGAGTGTATGTCTCGGGTTGAGATGGCTTAGCCGGTCGGGCTGAGATCAGACTCCGTTCTAATACACGGTGGTATATCGGTGCTAAAGATTTCCCAACTTAAATTACCGAAACCTACTTGAAATTTAAGTTTCCCCTAATGTTGCACTTTGATACCGTTTGATTCTCTTATTGATATCATGTTTTATTCTCCGTTTACTGTTTCTTGTTCTATTGAGAGGGTGTTTAGTTTTACATACTAGTACTATTCCATATGTATTGACGTCCCTTTTGCTGGGGGCGCTGCATCTTTAATGGATGCAGGTTGTTCCATAGCAGGTGGTGAGCCCCACTTCATTTTGGTGTCCTGTATCTTCTATCCATTGTACATAGCATTTTGAGGTATAGCCAGGGTCTTGTTGTCGGCACTGTCATAGCACTCTTTTGTTCCCGTTAGAGGCTCCATAGACATAGTGTGGGTTGTATCTATTTTTGGGAAAGTTAAACTAAAAATGTTGTAATGGTATCATCTGTTCCACTTTAACTATGATTGTACAACATATTGTTTTGAAGACTTATTAATGATGTAACTAATGGAAATGAACCGGTGTTGTTCACATGAGTCTTATTGATTTATTAATGAAATATATTCTTCTCTTTATGTGTGGGTGAATTGGGTAGATGGCACTGTGCAGGCTTGCTCGACCGAGGTTACTCTGTTGAGCGCCCGTCGCGCACCCCGAGGTCGGGGCGTGACAGATATTTACTTTACAAATGGCCCTTAACGTCTATATATCGAAATAGGGTCGGGTTATAAAAATCAAAAAAATGGACCATCTGAACACAGCACTGTAGTCGCGGAGTGGACTGCATAATAGATATGCGGTCCGCAAAATGGGCCGCATAAGTGATGTAAACAACTGGGTTGTTCGGGTCAGTTCTGCGGTCCACATACCAATTCTGCAATCGCATAATGCGACACAAAACTCCCCTCCGAAAATCTTCATGCTGAATCTGCGATGGATTGTGCGGCCCACGAAAGCATTATGTGGTCGCATATTGGATCGCAAAACGACCCTCAAAAATTTGCCATTTTCCTTTTGCATTCTGCGGTCGATCTGCAGCCCGCATAGTGATTCCGTAGTCGCATAGTGGACTGCAGAAATGCCCTGCTCTGCCAAAACTTTTCTTCAACTCCCCAATGCACTGTTCAACCCAAAAAGTCGGTACCGCGGCTTGCATCTCTACAATCATCAAAAGATAAGTCCGCCTTGGCATCACGAAACGTCCGGGTTCTAGGTGAAATCTTTCGGTGCCTTACAAATACAGAGTCACGAACTCTAGTTGAATACATAGATAGATCTCAAAATTTGAAATACAATATTGTTCGGATAACAAGCTGACAGTACAATAAAAGGAAAGGATTCCAAGGGACTATGACGAGCAAGTAGCTCTACCTTGAATCCTCGTGATGAATAAACTAACTCTTCCTGAGTCCGATATCACCAATACCTGGATCTGCACAAAAAAGTGCAGAAGTGTAGTATGAGTACACCATGGTCGGTACCCAGTAAGTATCAAGACTAACCTCGGTGGAGTAGTGATGAGGTACAAGTCAAGGAACCTACTAGTCAAAATAACATGTGCAGTATGGAAGTATAAAGCTAATAATGGAAGCAGGAATCAGTAAATGTCAACAAGAATCAACATGTGAAATAAAAAGTAAAGTAATAAGAACACTGCTAAAGTACCATTGAAACCGAATAAGGAACTTAAATAACAACCAATTAACCAAGTCGTTGTAACACAAGTCTCACAACGCATTTACTCCGAGATACCTCATCTCATAATCACAAGTCACGAGTCTCAACCCCAAATCATTTGCTCGCCGCACCATGAGCCCACATTACTAATCACAACCACACGGACAACTCACGTGCAAATACCTCAATCTTCCCAGCATGATCACAGGCTCACAATCACAATCTGTCTAGCATGATCACATGCTCAATAACACAATGAAAGTAGATAATGCAAGAATACATTGGCATGATTAATAAATGTCAAGTTTCATACTCCTGAACTGGTAAACTGGAATGCTACGGTGTATGCTTGTGCGAGTGTATTATTACAACCCAAGTCAACAAGTAATATCAAGACATCGAGTAGCTCATTGAAAGCAACACAACAAGTCACGTAAGGTGCATGACATGCACAAGGAAAATCACTCCATCCCACAAATATCCTCAACATAATGCCCCCAGGACATCACATGTCATCCCTGACATAGCCACCCTTATCTCTTCGTATTAATAACATCATGATAGCGACCCTTATCGCTCCGCCCCGACATTTAACACAATAGCCACATATATCACTCTGATAGCTACCTGTATCACTCCGATAGCCACCCGTATCACTCCGCCCTGACAATAATACAATAGCCACTCTTATCGCTCCGCAGAATCATCAACAGTGAGATGCCACCCTTATGCTCCTCATAACAACAACCAATCCACACAACAAATTCACTTGTGCTAACATTACAAAAACACGACACATCAACTCATACCACAAGTGCCATAGGCCACAACCTATTAACAACAACAATACCAATATCACCACATCACAGAGCCCACGGCTCAAACACGATGTGTACAAAATATCAATAACAACAAAATGAACGGGGAAAGTAACTCAACAATGAACAACACCCGATTAAACAACAACTTCAAATAAAGAACGGGGAAAGTAAATCAACAATACAAGCTACCAAAAAGAACGTTCTTCGCAAACGCGTGAAACATGTTGCGAATGCAACAAGCAACCTCCAGCACACTTCGTGAACGCAATTACTCTCACGCGATCGCGTGCAACAAACACCTGATGCCCTTCTAGATGTTCCTTAAACACAACCGCGATGAATACTACGTGAACGCGAAAGCCCCAATCTTCCATACTTCGCGAACGCAGACGCCTCTTCGCGATCGCGAAGAACAAAATACCTGATTCCCCAAACTCGGGGAGCGCGACCGGTGCTCAACCGAGAGAACCCGGTTGAGCAAGCCTGTTAGATTTCCTTCTACCCAAACTCATCCATGAATAAATAGGACATGTACTCCATTAATCAAACACTGAAAAAATTTTATTAACAACTTCCATTTCATTCCCATTAGCAGCTTCATTCATTATTTCCAAAATATTATGAGTTTATAGAATTAATGAAAAACATGATTTCTAAATACCAACATTTCTATTTCAATTCCCAACATCAACCACAACCTGTCTACGGAGCCTCTAAGTACAATAAAAGAGTAATATGGAAATGCCGGCAACAAGGCCCAGGCTATACCTCAAAACACAGTACATGAGAAGCAAAAGATACATGACCCCGAAATGAAATGAGGCTCACCAAATCAGCTGAAAAGAGTGTACTACTATCACTGATCAATGTCGCCTGCTATAGAACCACCTGCATCCATTAAAGATGCAGCGCCCCCGGCAAAAGGGATGTTAGTACTGTCGAATAGTACTAGTATGTAAAGCTAAAAGTCCTCTTTCAAAATAGAATGACCACGTAAGAAAAGACAACACATAGAAACGGCAAGTCACAATCAACAATATCCAAATGTCCGGTTAAAACATAATAATTTTCAAAATACGAACATCATATACAATTTTTGGTTGGGAGATCATTAGCACCGATATGCCACCGTCTGTGTTACCACGGCATCCGATCACGCTCGATCAGCTAGGCCATCTCCCCACGAATGATGAGGTTTGACGAGTGAAGAGAAAAAAAGTTGTTACCAAGAGTAGTACCACCATGTGCGCAACATGGCGTCCGATCTCCACCCGATCAGCTAGGCTGCCTTCCCACATATGCCGTGTGGGTTGAGTTTTCCAATCCACAATTGTTACCAGTTTCATCTCAATTAAGGGGAATAATATCACAATTTATCCAATATTTCAATTTCATCCCAAATTAGGGGAATAATCACAATCCACCCCTACACCGGCACGTGTAGTTTCAGGTGTGGGCCTTATGACCCACCCTTCCCCGATTTTTGCTAATGATGCTCCCAAAAACATTTTTAATTTAATTTGCACATAAGGTAACATAAATACAATTGTACTCACCTCAACATTTTTCACATTGTATAAATTCTTATTAGTATTTCCAGATGCTCACAACAGCAATATTTCCTTGACTTGTTTGGCCATTCACAAGATTCTTTATTCCTTGCACGGTGGCCGTATTTCATATTCCACACTTTTACCTCTTTTAATTTCAAAGATCACCATCAAATATCAACATATAGAATATTTCAGCAATCATATAACTCAAACTTATTAGTAATGGGAACTTTAAACACACATGGTTTCTTCCCAAATAATGGGGCACACCGACCAGCAATACAAGCACACATCAAAATCATAGGCAATCAATACACCATTTATTTGTGCAATACTCCTTCCCAGAAATAACAATATACAATTTCAATACCTGAGTATGTAAGAACTCGAATCACACTGGATATATTTTTTTTAAAGCAAAGCATTAGTTAAAGCAGCAACTTATGGGCATGAATTGAGTACAAAAACTTTTAGGCAATTCTATTTTCTAAATGGTTTTTAAACCATTGAGTCAAGGCTCATTTAATATTCTTTATCGCATCCTCTCAAATCATTTTCACTATTATCCACAATCATAACATAACTTCTTGTCACGTTGGCCACACACTATACCCCTAATTCAATTATTTCATTTCCAACCATCTTTATAGATTATAAACAATAAGACATTTCCAATCAAGACTTTAGGTACACATATGACCAATTAAGAGTCTTAAGAATATTGAGATTTTCTCACATAATATGGCATACTAGCTTTCATTTGAAATACGATTCAAGCCATAATATTTTAATACGCAACTCATACTTTGAAACTCACGGGAACATTATGGAATTCAATTCTAAGAGAGAAAGTTTAGCCAAAATACCTCAATTGACCTTCCTTACACTTTAAAATATTCCGGAAATCTTAGCAACTTCAATTTATTTTGAAAATGTAACAAATTGAATCAAAATTAGGAGGATGATCATGGTTATAGCCCATTTGAGCATTTTATCAAATACTAGGTGTGCAATAAACTTCTTAAGGCCCTTTTGCGAAAGATTCCATCATTCCCCAACCTATTCTCTACCATATTTAGCTCACATCCTTCCCACATTCTTTGATAATACATGCATGCAAGATAACAACTCTCATACCCAAGAATTGTCTCTCTAACTATCCTATTTTTGTAAATTTTTTATATTGAGAGCTAGGACATAGATTCTTACCTTTGGGATGAAGACTTCCTTTGTTAATCCTCAATGATTGGGCAAGAATTGATGGATAATAGGTTGAAGGTTACTCCCCCACTCTAAGAACTCTCTCTCACTCTAAAGTATCAGGTTTTGCTAAAAAATGTCCCCTTACATCTATTTTAACGAAGTAGGGTCGGGTTTTAAAAACATAAAAATGAAGCTTCGGAACAATTTCTATGATCGCACATGCGATCGCATAATTGATATGTGGTCCGCATATCGACAGCACAATTTGGCCTCCAAAACTGGGCATGATTGACCCGGTCTGCGGTCACTATGCGACCCGCAGACCTGTTATGCGGTCGCATAATGTACCGCAGAACGGTTATGCGGTCGCATAGTGCACCGCAGAACCTCCATCCGAAAAATCCCAAAGCGGGATATGGGATAAGAGTGCGGCCCGCGAAGTGCTAATGCGATCGCATAATGGCTTGACATCAAAATGAACCAGAAAACTCACCCACTCTGCGTCCATTCTGCGGTCCGCAGAGTGGTTATGCGGTCGCAGAATAGGCCGCAGAAATGCCTACTCCCCAGCGCACTGTTCAATCCAAAAAGTCCAAACTGCCCCATCATCATAGAACCCCGATTTTTAGGAAAATCTTCACGGGGCCTTACAATAATACTACGCGAACGAAGTGGAATAGGTGCGAACACGAATAAGAAAACATTAGATGACAGAACAACAATCCAAAATGGGAGGAAATGGCATGTAGCCCATCCGAAACACACCCGAGACCCCCGATGTTGCACCCTATGTTTTCGTACGTGAAAGTACGCCATAAGTAAATTGTTAAAAGCTCGAAAATGAGACACCCGAGACCCCCGATGTTACACCCTATGTTTTCGTACGTGAAAGTATGCCATGTTACATCCCGTATTTTTGTTTTGTACGCTAATATTTCGTCGTAAGTTAATCGACGTATGCTCGGGAACGAGATTATTTTGGGATTATAAATATTATGCCAATCCAAACAAGTGATGAGAATATTCATGAAGGAGAGAGGGTTAGCAAATCGAAGAAAATGAAATTCCTAGAAGTTTGACAATTTGGGATAAAATACGGTCCGAGCTATAATACCCGGTATTTATGGATTAGTGACATACAAGGTACCTTATGGCCATGATAGTATGATGTACAAAGTGTATTAAAAAGGAGTAGTATATTAGGTTATTCTTAATTATGTGAGTAATTGGTTAATTATTGGGTAATGGGATATTACCTAATTAATTAGGGATATATGTGTTAACGACTAAATGTGGCAGCCCCTCCATTTAAGATAAGTGACTAATGACCTTAATTGAAAGGTGGCATCATAACGTGTAAGTCATTTAGCATTTTGGCTTCATTAGACTTAAAGAAACAAAGTAAGAGATCTTGGAACAGTTTTTCCAAAATCAACCATTTCAAACAGACTCCCTCAATCTAGCAAGTTTCTGAAAGAAACCTTATAACATCTTCCTAAATTCAAACATTCAAACAGACGATATAATCTAGCAAGTTTCAACAAAATTTCTTGCGACAAAACAATTCCAACAAGAATTATTGAAATCATAGCAACGTAAATTTTGCGGTTCTAAAGGAGTACGGTCAACCTTTTCCAAGAATATCATACAGATTTTTCCCTACTCCAGGTATGTTAAGGCTATCCCTTCTTTCTTTTTGGCATGATCCAAATAATACAAATGAAACGAGCAAAATATGCAACTTTTATAAATGACTTTAATCATACAAATACTAGGGGTGTCTATATTTTTTATACCCCATATGAATAATTATTATATCTTCTCTTCATAGGTCTCAGAAAAATACGTATTTGATAAAATTTATCTGGGAGAAATATTATTTTTATGACATTCCGAGAAAATCTTATTAACGTATTTCTTAAGGCATATTAGTTTTATGACATTCCGAGAAAATATTGTTAAAGTATTTCTTATGCATTTCATGCATTCATACATATACATTGACCCATGTCCAGATGGTGTTATATACGCGTATATATATATATATATATATATATATATATATGGAATATGGAAAAAGGTTATGGCGTTAAATACGCACCACCACCTGATCAGCTGGTATGCGTTGATGATTTGCTCACAATGGCCGAAATGATATGATGGGATGCCCTCAATGGCTTGATGAACACATATACCTATGCATGGTATGACATTTAAACGCATATGCATGATATTATAAAAATGAAATGACTCACAGAGCTATGCAGACGTACATGTCGAGTCTTTTACTCCATGTTTCTCTTATATCTATTATTTACTGATTTTCATTCCTTACGTACTCGGTACATTATTTGTACTAACGTCCCTTTTGCCTGGGGACGATGCGTTTCATGCCCGCATGTCTCGATAGACAGGTCGAGAGTCCTCCAAGTAGGCGATCAGCTCAGCGGAAAAATGTGGGTGCACTCCATTTGCTCCAGAGTTGCTTGTTTGGTCAGTATGATTTAGATGTGTGTTGTTTGGTATGGCGGGGCTCTGTAACGACCTTTATGAAAATTATATATTCTTAGAGGCTTGTAGATAGATGTCATGTACGTAAAAGATTGTATGTCCTTGTCGGCCTATGTTCAGTATACGAGTGGTTATTTTGGTCTTATAGGCCTGTATGTCTTATGTATAAGTTGGTATCACATGTTGTATTCTACTTAACTCACGGTAGCCTTCCGGCTCAGTTATCTATCATAGTATGACATGAAAAGGTACATTATGTTAGTACTCGGTTGAGTAAGGTACTGGGTGCCCGTCGCGGCCCATCAGTTTGGGTCGTGACAAAAGTGGTATCAGGACAGTTCTGTCCTAGGGAGTCTACAAGCCGTGTCTAGTAGAGTCTTGTTTATGGGTGTGTTGTGCACCACACTTATAAGCAAGAGGCTACAGGGCATTTAGGACTGTCACTCTTTCTTCTTACTCTAGATCGTGTGGTAGAGCTCAGTTGTGGAAACTCAATTTCCTAAACTCTATCTTATTCCTAATATAACGATGCCAACGTCTAGAAAGATGGTTGGTAAGAGATTGCATGTCGTTCTAAAAGAGTTGAGTCAGAGGAACTTGATTTTTACATCATACTTATGATGGATAAATATGAGGTATTCAGCAAATCATGTGTATACTAAGATGTGTAAGCTTCTTGATAAGGATCCCTAAGGCAAGAATGCCTATCCACTCTTACGGTAAAAAGGAATAAGGAGGGAGACACAAGTTTCAGCAAGTAAAAGAAGCAAGGTGAAGAAGCACCCAGTTAATGAAGATTATTAGTATTACAGTTCCGGCAGAAAAATATAAGCATTGTGAGTTACCCTCAACAGTAACAGAGGTATGTATAATTGGCCACACCCATCTCAGTTATACCTTATTGGGGGTTACCAGGAGTATATTAAGAAAAGGACGGGATATCAGGGTCCGGCTGGGGTTAGAGTAACCCAAAATGATGAATTGATTGTTTGCGTTAGTTGACATTTCCGAAGGATATTGCAAATATGCTAATAGGTCTCCTTGTGAGACACCCAAATGGCGCACTCTAAAATAGTACAGCTAGATATGAGTGCTACAAAGATAGGCACTAGAAGCATGGAAAGGATAAATATTATCTTAGTAAGGCTCCCGTCCCTAGTAGAGAGATAATGCTAGGCAACCCGAAGAGCCAGTGGATGGAGCAAAGGGGAGCTAAAAGCAAAAGAATATCTTGTTAAAGTGATAGATAGAAATGTTAGCAGGAAATAAGAAGAGAGCTAATGAAGCATTACGAGATAGATATGATACATGGATGACAACGGTAGATCGAAAGATGACAGTATTATAGAATCTATAGTCAAGTGAAGGAAGAGACGAGAGGTGACAGGCCTTAAGACAACAAAAGAGTATAGGCCATAAAGTCATATCCTCACTTCGAGATATAAGTTCGTGACTCCAACGCAACTACCAGAAGGAAAAGTTAGACCCCAGAATAATATGAATCAGTATGAGCTGGTGAATAAGATAAACTAAACATGAATTATGGACTAAGTGATTGGATAATAGTCGGCATCATGAGAGTTTCAGATTTCATTCCAGCGATAATAGAATGGACAACAGAAGAAGATTCATGAGAAATTCAGAGAATGGTCGTTAAGGAAGACGTTTCCCTAAAGCAAGCAATGTGAGCAAAGTTAAGCTTAAGGGACAGTATGTGCCTGTTATACTAGGTGCCTTCCTCGTGAGTAAGGAATTTTGTTATCCTTGGTACAGAAGGATTACCGCAAGGCGAGTAAGGGTCATCGATAATGTGAAAGGACGCCAAGAATAAAAAGGTAAAACATCTATAGGTAGATCGTCATAGCTCCAACTCCTAGTACTCCCCTAAAAGGGGAATATGGAATGATGTGGCATTAAGTCAGAATTAAGTGGTTCTAGTAATTATGGTATGGTATAGGAAGAATGCGACAAAAATGAAAAAGGCATGAGATTGCACTTATTCAAATCCTACAGATAGGCTACGATTCCAGAACATTATGCAAACACGACATCAAGGAGAGGAAGTAAGGGTTCCTGCCCAAAATGTTATTGATAGATAAGGAGCCAGTGCGAGAGGTAAGTTAAAACAAAGGAAATAACCCAAGAAAGGTTACGCAGAACATTGATATGAGAATGGGCCAACGAGTAGTTGGTAGTTGATTAAGGAAGAGCCTAGTTATGGCTAAACAAGAGGTTACAGACGAGTCAACAGATCTTGCAAGATAAACATAGTAAAACCCAATATATGGAATTCATCCTCGCAGTAATGTCATTGTAATACTTAAGAAACATTCAGATAGGAGTCAGGGTAGTTAAAGGTACTGTATGAGTATTACGGGAATAAAAGAAAGTGCCACTGGGAAGACAATCAAAATATCAGTTCAGAAGCAACCCTACAAGCACAAGGGCATGGAGGCAAGTAAATACGGATAATTGTAGGCGAGGAAGGATATCAAAAATTTTATTGGGTATACGATGTAATAAGCTCGCAGCTTTACAAGAGTCAGAGTGTCCTCCTTAAGTACTACAGTGAAAGACTAGCTGAGGAAATGAGGAAGAAGGCTTCAACCTAAGCATAGTAACCTAAAGAGAAAATGGTCTTGTAACAACAATTTCACAACAACATTGTACGTCCTCCATAAGAAAGAGGAATCTACTGTGGCTAGTGAACGGGAAGTAAAATCAAAAGTAATATTCGACACCTTATGAGTTGCACAATAATTTCAGCATGCGTGAGAACTTAGATAAGCTACGCATGCACGCAACAAGGGGGAAAAGACCAGGAAAAACAATTGCTTACATGTGAAGAAAGCTGAAATGGAACGAAAGGAATTATTCGATTAATGATCAGCCGTAGAAGACTCCGGTATAAGTTAAAAGAAGGAATTGGGTCCAGGTCATAGACAAAGGATTGAATCATTCAAAGATTGTATCATGGTTTTCCATAGTATCCATGAAAGGCTAAAGTAATAACTAAATGCCATGAGCCATAGATCGGAAGATAGCTTAAGCCTACATAAAGGATGATCGGAAGGAAGAGGAAACTAAAGAGTTACATCAACTAAGTAAATCAGGAATCTGATTGTTGGACCCAAAAAATTATAGAAATCGTGATTGAGAACATTACAGGATCACTCTTAATATCAGATGTACCAAAGGGATAGTACAACAACCATATTCTATAACGGCTCTACGACAAAGCCAGTTAGAAAAATACCAACCTCATAAGAATTTAGTATGGAGCTCCCACCGGATTGTAAAGGCACCAGAGGTGCAAGCATTATAATAGAGCTTCTAGTTATGGACGTGAATTATACCTATGTGGAAGGGAGGTTATGAAAGAAATAAAAGATACGATGCGAGATTTTAAGGTAAGTAAGGTAAAGGTGAACAACGTACAATATACTCAAAGGCAGAAGATCATGAATAGTCCATGCTTCAGATAAAAGGCTAGAAGCACTAGGATTCAATATCCAGGAATGATAGCAGCTTCGTCAGTGGCGTACCTTCTAGCCTATGGTTTCTAAGTAACGAGAGATCTAGTCAAGAGAGTAAAGAAGAGTTAGAGATGATGTAATGTCTCGCTTGTTGTTCCAGAATAACACAAGGAAATCTATGGTGCAAGCAAGTTGAAGGAAGGCCGCAAATAGTGTATAGGTCACAAGCTAAAGTATAGTAAAGCGACAAAGTTTTATGACAAGAGTAAGAACCAGAAAGGGCGAGTGAGAAGGTGACGAGAATGGATAAGTCCTCGGGATTAAGCCCATGAAAACAAGAAAGCTAATGGTTTCTCTAAGTTATAGAAAGTTCAGTATAGCCTGAATGAACTCGAAGGAGTCTAAGATTAATAATAACTAGAAAAAAATGGAATGATGCCCTAGTAGTGGAATAAGGGTGTGATTGTGATTGATAAAGGATGACGTTTGGGCCTTCGACTGATTAATGATTTGAAGAGGATTTCATGGATTGTACGGAATTAAAAAATTTAGGTGAATCACATTGGGATGCTATAAAATACGATTATTGAAGTATAGTATCACCCCTAAGTGGATCAGGAAAATCACTTCAAATATTCCTCGATACGGCATAAGCCCTAATGGCAATGTATTACGTAAGAATTTTCAAGTTATCAATGGAAGATTGTAGATCAATATTGAGGTAAATCAACAATGGTTGAATACAAGTCACAAAGTATGAGATGAGATTAGGTCGTCATTCGTAAGATGAACAATAGTATGGAAGCATTAAAGGGCATAGATTTATAAATATTGGATAAGCAATAAAAGTAACCTGGAGTTTGGTAGCAGACCTCAGTAACGATAAATCAAAGTAAGAGTTATGGTATAGTATGACCTACTTAGACGCAGTAAAGTCATGCGGATAGATAACCGGGTCTATGAAATAAGATATAGCAAAATTGTAAGTTCAACAAAATACCGACCAAAGAACTTAAGTATACCATAGATGCCCAGAGGGACATCTAGAATGTAACACCCCAGAAAATTTTGAAGTACTTAAGTGTAAGGCCTGGTAAAATTTGCAAAGAAAATAATATTTCATGGTGCTGGACTAGGCTTACGTGTTTGACGATTATAGAAATTCTTCGCGGCGAGCTTGCTCGCCGCGGTTAGAACTTTTTGGGTTGAACAATGCACGGGAAATTAAGGGAAAATTTTTGCTGAAAATGTGCATTTATGCGGTCCATTATGCGACCGCATAATCACTCTGCGGGCCGCATAATGCCCGCAGAAGTGAGCAGGTGAGGGCTATTCTGGAAGTAGCTATGCGGTCGACTATGCGACCGCATAACTGTTATGCGGTGCATTATGCGACCGCATAACAGTTATGTGGACTGCATAGTGACTGCATACACAGGCAGTTCTTTTGGCTATTTTGTAACCAAATATGCGACCGATATGCGGTCCGCATATCAGTTATGCAATCGCATACCTTGTTCCGGAGCTCCATTTTTGGGTTTTTAAAACCCGACCTCATTTCATTAAATACACTTTTTGGGTCATTTTTGAGCAATTATCTGACATTTTAGAGTGAGAGAGGGTGCCCTAGAGTGAGAAGGTGTTCTCCAATAATTGTTCTTCAATTCTTGCCCAAGTTTTGGAAGATTGAGAAGGGAAACTCACCAGGTCTTCATCCTAGAGGTAAGATTCTACACCCTAACCCTCAATTTCGAATGTTGTGTAGAAATTGATAATAAGCAAGATAATTTCTGGGCAAGAGGGTTGGTTATTTTACATGGATGTGTTATCAAAGGGTGTAGAAAGATTGTTGAGCTAAAAATGGTAAATGTTGGGTTGTGGGATGATGGAATCCTACATGAAAGGACCTTGAAACCTTAATGCACACCTAGTGTTTGATAAAATGCTCAAATGATCTAGAACCATGATCATCTTCCTAATTTTGGTTCAATTTGTTATATTTCTAAAATAGATTGAAGTTGCTAAGAATTCCGGAACATTTTACAGTGTAAGGAAGCTCAAGTGAGGTATGTTGGCTAAACTCTTCTCTTAGAATTGAATCCCACGATATTCATGTAAATTATGTAAGTCCCGAGTGATTCAATATGAAATTGGCTATTCCGAGTAAGATTGGGTTGAAAGAAATATGTTCAACAAGCATCCCAGATGCTTTATTCATGTTATGTTACCAATTGAGGATGTATTAAAATATGGGCTGTGCATTAATAATGTTTCGACTTTAAGTCAAGTTCAAATAAAGGCTATTATGCTAAGTTTTGTGAAATATCTATATGTGCCTTAGACTCTAAATTGCCCACATGTGTACTACACACCTTGATTTGAATTGTAATTGCTGTTGATGATGATAATGATATTTGAAATTGATAAGGTGAGCATGAAATACTGAATATGGCCAACGTGCCAAGAATGATCTTATAATTATGGCTACTAGTGCCAATGAAATGAAAATATGTGAAAGTATTATGAAATGAAATGATTGATATAAAAAGGTTGATGTCTCAAATAAGACGGCCTAGCCAATCGGGTCGTGATCGGACACCATGCCGCACACATGGTGGTGATTGTGCTGGAAATTATAATTAAAATGGTAATTATGGTTGATGTCCCTAATGGATAGCCTAGCCAATCGGGTCATGATCGGACTCTGTGTTAAAAACGGTGGTATTGATATTGAGAGAAATTGTGGTTGATGTCTCTAATGAGATGGCCTATCCGATCGGGTCGTGATCGGACTCTGTGCTAAGAGTACGGTGGTACTGGTTTTGTGAATAATGGTATTGTGAATAGTGGTATTGGTATGGTGAATAATGGTACTAGTATTGTGGACAATAGTATATCGATACTAAAAATCTCCCAATGTGAGATATGAAAATTAATTTGAACACTGTCTTGATCCTAAATTGAGGTTTGCTGTTAATTAAGGCTTTCATTGATATTATAATAATCTCATTTGTATTATTTGTCATTCTATTGAGAGGGTGTTTAGTTAAGTTCTATTCGACAGTACTAATGTCCCTTTTTCCGGGGGTGCTGCATCTTTCAATGGATGCAGGTGGTTCCACAACAGGATATATTGATCAGTGATAGCAGTGCACTTTCTTCCCAGCTGACTTGGTGAGCCCCACTTCATCTGGGGGTCATGTATCTTTTGTACTTTGTGTATTCAGTTTGAGGTATAGTCGAGGCCTCGTTGCAGGCACTATCATTGTACTCTTCTTCATCGATAGAGGCTCCATAGACATAGTGTGGGTTGTGTATTGGTGCTGGAGAAAGACAAACTATATTATGTTGTGGTTGTATTACTTGTCCATTTGAGACTTTAAAAATGATGAAACTATTGGAAATTGAATTGGTATTGTAGACATGAACACATTTTTGTCTAATTAATGATAATATGTATTATCTCTATTCATGGAAGAGTTTGGGTAGAATTAAATCTAACAGGCTTGCTCGGTCGGGTTCACTCGGTTGAGCGTCGGTCACGCTCCTCGGTTTTGGGGCGTGACATTGTCAATTTCTGTATACGTTCCCAAAGTGAGGCCTAGAGATTGGCGCACATACAAGGAAAAGGTCGTACTGGCTGCATAACCGAAGGTAGCAACAGTTACGAGATTGAAAGGATTCTGACCACAAGTCATAGTGTGAGAAAGAGACCTAAAAGGGGGGAATTCCTTGGCCTTTGGATTAGTTCACAGAATAGTTGCCTAGATGGCAATGAGAGTAATAAAGTATTCGGAAAACATAGGCTATGAAAATGCTAAGTGCATCAGTCAACATTCGAGGACGAATGTTCCAAAGGGGGGAATAATGTTACACCCCATATTTTCGTACGTGAAAGTACACCATAAGTAAATTGGTGAAAGCTCGGAAATGAGATGTTACATCCCGTATTATTTTTGTACGCTAATATTTCGTCGTAAGTTAATCAACGTAAGCTCGGGAACGAGATTATTTTGGGATTATAAATATTATGCTATTACAAACAAGTGATGAGAGGAGAGAGGGTAAGCAAATCGAAGAAAATGAAATTTCTCGAAGTTTGACAATTTGGGATAAAATACGGTGCGAGCTATAATACTCGGTATTTATGGATTAGTGTCATACAAGGTACCATATGGCCATAATAGTATGATGTATAAAGTGTATTAAAAAGGAGTAGTATTTTAGGTTATTCTTAATTATGTGAGTAATTGGTTATTTATTAGGTAATGGGATATTATCTAATTAATTAGGGATATATGTGTTAATGACTAAATGTGGCAGCCCCTCCATTTCAGATAAGTGACTAATGACCTTAATTGAAAGGTGGCATCATAACGTGTAAGTCATTTAGCATTTTGGCTTCATTAGACTTAAAGAAACAAAGTAAGAGATCTTGGAACATTTTACCAAAATCAACCATTTCAAACAGACTCCCTCAATCTAGCAAGTTTCTGAGAGAAACCTTATAACATCTTCCTAAATTCAAACATTCCAATAGACGTTATAATCTAGCAAGTTTCAATAATATTTCTTGCGACAAAACAATTCCAACGAGAATTATTGAAATCATAGCAACGTAAAATTTTGCGGTTCTAAAGGAGTACGGTGCAACCTTTTCCAAGAATATCATACGGAGTTTTCCCTACTCTAGGTATATTAAGGCTATCCCTTCTTTCTTTTTGGCATGATCCAAATAATACAAATGAAACGAGCAAAATATGCAACTTTCATAAATGACTCTATTCATAGAAATACTAGGGGTGTCTAAATTTTTGATTCCCCATATGAATAATTATTATATCTTCTATTCATGGGTCTTAGAAAAATACGTATTTGATAAACTTTATGCGCCAGGCATATTATTTTTATGACATTCCGAGAAAATCTTATTAACGTATAGGCATATTATTTTTATGACATTCCGAGAAAATATTATTAACGTATTTCTTATGCGTTGCATGCATTCATACATATACATTAACCCATGACCAGATGGCGTTATATACGCGTATATATGTATATTATACGTATATGGAATATGGGAAAAGGTTATGGCGTTATATACGCACCACCACCTGATCAGCTGGTATGCATTGATGATTTGCTCACAGTGGCTGAAATGATATGATGGGATGCACTCTGTGGGTTGATGATGTTACGAACACATATACCTATGCAGGGTATGACATTTATACGCATATGCATGATATCATAAAAATAAAATGATTCACAGAGCTATGCATACATACATGTCGAGTCTTTTACTCCATGTTTCTCTAATGTCAATTATTTACTGATTTTCATTCCTTATGTACTCGGTACATTATTTGTACTGACGTCCCTTTTGCCTGGGGACACTGCGTTTTATGCCTACAGGTCTCGATAGACAGGTCGAGAGTCCTCCAAGTAGGCGATCAGCTCAGCGGAAAAATGTGGGTGCACTCCATTTGCTCCGGAGTTGCTTGTTTGGTCAGTATGATTTAGATTTGTATTGTTTGGTATGGCGGGGCTCTATCCCGACCTTTATGAAAATTATGTATTCTTAGAGGATTATAGACAAATGTCATGTACGTAAAAGATTGTATGGCCTTGTTGGCCTATGTTCAGTGTACGAGTGGTTATTTTGATCTTATAGGCCCGTATGTCTTATGTATAAGTTGGTATCACATGTTGTATTCTACTTATCTCACGGCAGCCTTCCGGCTCAGTTATCTATCATAGTATGACATGAAAAGATACGTTATGTTGGTACTCAGTTGAGCAAGGTACTGGAAGCCCGTCGCGGCCTATCGGTTTGGGTCGTGACACCCGAGACCCCGTATAAACATACCAACAAGTTCCATAACATAACGCGGACCTGCTCGAGGCCTCAAATCACATAAAACAACATCAAAACTATGAATCGCACTTAAATTCAAGCCTAATGAATTAATTAACCTTCAACTTCTACAACTCGCGCTGAATCATATCAAATCAACAAGGAATGACGTCAAATTTTGCATGCTCGGAATGACGTCAAATTTTGCATACAAATCCCAAATGACACAACAGAGCTATTCCAACTCCTGAAATCGCAATCCGAACCCTATATCACCAAAGTCAAATTCCGGTCAAACCTCTCAACCTTCCAAACCTTCAACTTTTCAACTTTCGCCAAGATACATCAAATCAACCTACGGACCTCCGAATCTAAATCTGGACATACTCCTAAGTCTAAAATCGCCATACGAAGCTATTGGAATCATCAAAACACCATACCAAAGTGGTCTACATAAAAATCAAACTCCAGTCAACTCTTACCGCTTAAGCTTCTAAAAAACAAGAATCATTCTTCCAAATCAATCTTGAATCATCCGAAAATCGACTCCGAGCACACATGCATGTCACAATATATAATACAAAGCTTCTCAAGATCTTAAACCACAAAACAGAAATGCTAACACTCAAAACGATCGGCCACATCGTTACACATTGATTGACTTTAATTCCAATTTTTTTCTTGGCATCACCAACAAGCATAGAGTCGGTTAGCTGATGTTCAACTCTTGATTCCTCAAAATGAAGCTCACTTTCTTTCTCGAAGTTGGACATTTCTTGACCTCATTCCACACTCTCGAGTTGGTGAGCATTACAAGCCTCAACCAGTGGTTTCATTTGATCTTCCAAGGTGGGGATGGTCTCATCATTCCGATTTAGTACTTGTTTCAAGTCCCCGAGGGCCAAGTTTTGCTTCTCCTTATTTTCAAGAATAGCCTCCAACATGAGAATTATCCTCTCCTTTTGAGCATTTTTCTTGGTTTTGATCATGTGCCAAAGAAAGATTTTCGATTTCAACCTCTAAGGGAGGTTCTTGGCTATCATCCACTTCCGAGGCTTTTTAGACCTCTAAAACTTCAAGCATTTCTCCCATTTGTAAGCTCAACCTTTCGCGCGCCAAATCATTTCGGAGACTAGTTTCCAAAATCTCCTCCAAGGCCTTTTGCACTTTGTTTCCTCCTTCAAGTAGGCATTCTCTCATGATCTAACTCTCCATTTTGACCATGCTCAGTTTTTGCACTTCCATATCCCTATAATTTTCACCAAAAAAAAGTAGAATCATCATAGCGGGGGTTTAGGGAAGAGAATGATAAATAAGAACAATTAGCCCAATGGTCATTTTGACCACCACACCTATCACATATACTCCATTCATAGGTTTGAGATTGTGCGTACAATTCTCCCCCCGGGAGAATTTAAGGAATTTTTCCATGAGTGTGGTCCTCCACAATAAGGACAAGGGTCATTAAAGTATGAACAAGTACCATCCGACCAATTTTTTTATATGATGCCATTTTCAAAAATTAAGAAAATAAACAAGAAAACAAACAAGAAAAAAAATGAGAAAAATAACTACACAAATATTCACAAGTTTGGACCAAAGCATGTACACTTACATTCCAAACAACCTAAGTGCACCAAATCGTTCCCCGGAAACGGCGCCAATTCTAATGACGTCCAAATCTACTACTCAAAGTGTAAACGAACATGGTCGCATGCAATATAATTTACCCAACTATGAGTTGGGGTCGAATCCCATAGAGAACAATATGTAGGCGATTAGGCAAGTAAGATAATTATCACTTATTATGATAAGCCAAACACTAATAAAGGTTTTGTGCAAGTATTAAATCTAAATGCGAAAATGTAAACTGACCTAGAAAGAAAGTAAAATAATCAATGTCTACAAGCATAGATGCAAGGGTAATTAAACTGAAGTAACAATCCAATGTATTTTACGATTTTATAAATATGAGCGAGTTTATGCTAATTAGCAGATGCCCAGATCAATCGGAGATGGCAGGATTACTTCCATAGACTTATGAATGAAGAAGGGGACAGAGACATTGTGCTAGGGGAATTGGGGAATTCCGGGAGTCACCTAGAATTTAGGTATTATAGGCATATTAAGGTTGAGGAGGTCGTGGGAGCTATGTTCATGATGAGTAGGGACCGAGCGACCGAGCCGGACAAAATTCCGGTGGAATTATGGAGGTGTGTGGGTAGAGCAGGCTTGGAATGGTTGGCATCGCTATTTAATGTTATCTTTATGACGAAGATGATGCCAAATGAAAGGAGGTGAAATACGATGATAGCACTATAAAAGAACAAAGGTGATATTCAGAATTGTAACAACTATAGGGGCATCAAGTTACCAAGTCATACCATGAAAGTTTGGGAGAGTGTGGTGGAAGGGAGGGTGAGGAGGGCAGTGTCTATTTCCGACAACCAATTTGGGTTCATGCCGGGTCGTTCTACTACCGAAGCTATCCACCTTATCAGGATGTTGGTGGAATAGTACTGTCATGCCCCGACCTCGGGGAGCGCAATCGGCACTCAACCCAGATACCTGGCCAAGCGACCCTGTACAATACCTTCTTCCCAAACTTACTCATGAATAAAGAGGAGATCCATTTCATTAATTAGACAACGAGGAGGATCATGTGAACAACACCAATTCCTTATCATTAGTTACATCATTTAAAAAGTTCAAAATACATACACTTTCATAATTAAAAGTGGAACGTGTGATATAAATACAACATTACTAGTTTGACTTCCCCAACACCAATATACCACTCACACTATTTCTACGTAGCCTCTAATAGATACAAAAGAGTACGGTGATAGTTCCAGCAACAAGGCTACGGATATACCTCAAAACACAATACACAAGGATCAAAAGATATACGACCCCGATATGAAGTAGGGCTCACCAAGTCAGCTGGGAAGAGGGTATACCGCTATCAATGATCAAAGCCGCCTGCTGTGGAACCACCTGCATCCATTAAAGATGCAGTTCCTCCGAAAAAAGGGATGTTAGTACATATGGAATGGTACTAGTATGAATGACTAAACACCCTCTCAATAGAACGAATGATAACACAAGGAAGGACAATCATAACATCAATGAGAGCCTCAAACAATACCAAAACATCAAGTTAGGAGCAAGACAAGTTTTCAAGTAAATTTCCATATTTTAGGTTGAGGATCTTAGCATCGATATACCACTGTGATTTTAGCACGGAGTCCTATCACGGATCGATCGTCTAGGCCGTCTCACCCAAAGATATCAACCACAATCACAATCATTATCTCAGTCTCAATCACTATTTCAATACTAATCTCAAGCAATATCATCACCATGTATGCGGCATGGCATTCGATCACGACCCGACCGGCTAGGCCGTCTCACCACAATGCCGTATGAATCGACATCACCCTTTTCTAGCAATCATCTCACCCTAATAAAGGGGTACAATCACAATTCACTCCTACACTGGCACGTGTAGTTTTGGGGTTAGGTTATTTCAACCTACCCTTCCTCGGTGACTAACGATACTCCCAGGGTGTTTATTTATTTAAAGGATTGACAACTCATTTCATTATCTTTTGTATATCAGTCATTTCATTGGCGCCAATGGCCATAACACAATGTCACTCTTGGCACGTTGGCCGTATTTCATAATTTATGTTCATCTCTTTCACTTTCAAACATCATCACGGATCATCAACAACAAAGCATTTCTATTCAATACTTTAAGTCCACATATGAGCAAATAAGAATGTTAAGAACATTGAGATTTCTTACACAATTTAACATAATAACTTTCATTTGAATCATGACTTGAATTTATAACGTATAGATATGCAACCCATGCTTTGAGCACATTTTCAAATAGAATATAACATAACAAGAACATTTGAATACATATTGAACATATATCTTTTGATACAAGGCTTATTCGGAATAATCAATTTATAATGAACAACTCGGAACTTACAAGGATATTGTGGGGTTCAATTCTAAGAGAGAAGTTTAGCCAACATACCTCGCCTCGAGCTTTCCTTAAATTACTACAATGTTCCAGAAATCTTAGCCACTTCGATCTATTTAGAGATATAGAAAAATTGAACACAAATTAGGAAGGAGTTTATAGTTCCAGCACATTTGAGCATTTTATCAAACACTAGGTGTGCATTAAGGTTTCAAGGTCCTCCTCCTATGGTGGATTCCTTCATTCAACTACCCAAAGTCTATCTAATTTAGCTCAACATTCTTCCCCCAAACCTTGATAGTACATGCATGCCTAATGGACAACTCTCACACCCAAAAATGGCTTTTCTCATTACCTATTTTCAGTTAAATCCCGAAATTGAGGGTTAGGGAGTAGAATCTTACCTTAGGATGAAAGCATAGTGAGGTTTTCCTTGCTAATTCTCCAAGCCTTGAGTAAAAATTGAGAAACAATGAGTTTAGGAACTGCCTTTCACTCTAGAGCACTTCCCTACTCTCAAAATATCATATTTTTACCTTACAAATGGTCTTCAATGACTATATATTGAAATAGGGTCGGGTTAAAAAAATAAGAAAAATGAAGCCCCGATGCAGATCTGCGACCACATAACACTTCTGCGGTCCGCAAAATGGACCGCATAATGGCCCTTCGGAACTAGGCATTTCTGCTTCACTCTGTGACAGGTTTGCGGTCCGCAGACCAATTCTGCAATCTCATAATGCACTGTAGAACTCCGCTTCGGAAATGTTTATGTTGGATCTGTGATGGATTGTGCGGCCCGCGAAATGATTATGCCACCACATAATGGACTGCATAATGGTCCTAAAATTAGCTCAAGTTTCTGCTTCATTCCGCAGCAGATCTGCGGCCCGCAAAGTGATTTTGCGGTCGCATAGTGGACCGCAGAAATGTCTTACTTTGCCAAAAATATTTTTCAACTCCCCAACGCACTTTCCAACCCAAAAGGTTCGTACCACGGCGAGTAACCTCGCCGCGAAGAATCTCTACAATCATCAACACATAAGTCTATCTTGGCACCATGAAACCCCGGATTTTAGGTAAACTTTTATGCGGCCTTACAAGTACAGGTATTTGAAGAAGGAGTTACACTTGGTGTTTATTTACCATGAGAAAGCAATGACAAGGTTCCTATGGATGTTTTTTGGAGATGCCTGGAGCTGAAAGGTGTGTTGGTAGCCTACATTAGAGTGATAATGGACATATACGAGGGAGCTAAGACTCGGGTTAGGACTGTGGGAGGTGACTTAAAGCACTTTTTGGTTGTTATGGAGTTGCACCAAGAGTCTGTGCTCAGCCTATTTTTATTTGCCCTGGTGATGGATGCACTAACATACCATATTCAATAGGAGGTGCCACGGTGTATGTTGTTCGATGCTGATATAGTTCTGATTGATGAGACGTGAGGCAGCGTTAATGAGAGGCTAGAGATTTGGAGACAGACCCTAGAGTCTAAAGGTTTCAAGTTGAGTAGGACTAAGACAGAATATCTGGAGTGCAAGTTCAGCGATGCGTCGGGGGAAATGGACATGGATGTCAGGTTTGACTCACAAGTCATCTCTAAAAGAGGAAGTTTCAAGTACCTTGGGTCCATTATCCAGGGGGATGGGGAGATTGACGAGGATGTCACGCACCGTATAGGAGTGGAGTGGATGAAATGGAGGTTAGCATTTGGAGTCCTGTGTGACAAGAAACTAGCACCAAAATGTAAAGGCAAGTTCTATAGAGCGGTGGTTAGACCAGCTATGTTGTATGGGGCGAAACGTTGGGCAGCCAAGAATTCTCATACCCAGAAGATGAAAGTGGCAGAAATGAGGATTTTGAGATGGATGTGCGGGCACACTATGATGGATAAGATTAGGAATGAAGATATTCGGTAGAAGGTGGGCATGTCTCCAATGGACGACAAGATGCGGGAAGCGAGGCTTGGATGGTTACGTGCGGAGGAGAAGCATAGATGCCCCGGTTAGGAGGTATGAGCGATTGTCATTAGAAGGTATGAGGAGAGGTAGAGGGGGCCTAAGAAGTATTGGGGTGAGGTGATCAGGCAAGACATGGCACGACTTCAGATTTCGAAGGACATGGCTCTGGATATGAAGGTGTAGAGATCGAGCATTAGGGTTTTAGGTTAGGAGGGAGTCGAGCATTTTTCTATGTTATTTTCAGGGATGGGACTAGGCTGATAATGTTTCGCCTTGGGTTATTAGTTGTTTATGTAGCTTCCACACTATTTTCTGTTTCTTATGATGCTGATATTATTTTATTTTTTTGGCTTCTGTTGTTGTCACAGATCTATTGTCTACTGCCTATTGTTTATTTCCTTCTCCTTGAGCCGAGGGTCTTTCGGAAACAAACTCTCTTTCCCTCCGGGGTAGGGGTAAGGTCTACGTACATTCTACCCTCCACAGACCCCACTTGTGAGATTATTACTAGGTTGTTATTGTTGTTGTTGTAGCTTCTTCTGAAGACTAACAAGACTTTCTAATTTAATTATTCCTAAAATAAATAAGAGAATTAAACACACCCGAATATGGCTACAAGTAGTTCAATCCTATCCTTAGGTATAATCTATAATATGAGGGTTAACGCCTCAAGTTCTTGTTTATTAATCTTTCCCAACCCTAAGTTTTCCTTTTTCAATTCTAAATCGAAGTTAATGGGAGAGTCCTAAGGTTATCTAATCTCTTTGGAAACATAAAAGAACAAGAATAATTAAAGAAATAACTAAGTGATTTCATAATTAATAAAAATCATTCAATACATAAGCATACCAAGTGTTTTAGTCCAAACTTTAACAATGAATATTTCCATAAACAAGATTCAAGTAATAGAATAAATAATATACACTTAGATATTCAATACAAATCAAGGAATTGAAGAAATGAGTAAAAAGGGTAAGAAAATCTCATCCAAAGTCTTCAAATCTTCAACTCCCAAGTGTGGTGTAAGAACCCTAGCTCCAAGCTTGTATTATCTAGTCAGGAAAACCAGAAGATTGCCAAAGATGTCTTCCAAAATAAGCTAGGTCGTGTATTTGTGCGTTTGGGATCCAGAAAATGTGGAATTATAAATCTCCCAGAAGTGAAGCCCATGATTCGAATTTGAGAAGAAAGGTTCGTATATGCGAACCTAGGCTCTACTGTTGACCATCGCATTTGCCACCCAGACATCGCTTTTGCGAACTTAGCCTTTTCTTCACTTGTATTCACAATTGCAATGAAGGTTTCCGCATTTGGGAACTTTGACTGTCTAGTTGACTTCGCATTTGCGGTCCTTCATTCGCATTTGCGACTTTTGCCTTCATCTTCACACTTTGCAATTGCGATCAAACTACTCGAATTTGCGACCATTGACTAGTGCGTTGACTTCACAATTGCGAAGCCCAGATCGCATTTGCGATATCTGGGTCCTTTTTCCAGTTTTCTTTATTTGAGCTCTTTTTTACTTGTTTTCACTTGGTTTCTATTCCGATCACTTCAAAATCAGCTAAACCTATAAAATAGAGGTTAACGACATTGAATACACTATTTTATCAATCAAACATATATAAAATCTAAGACTAAAGAAGAGATAATGTCACGACCCAAAATCCAAGTAGTCGTGATGGCACCTAACACAACCCGCTAGGTAAGCCAATTAACAATAAACCACAATATGATGATAATGATAAGAGTCAAAATGAAATAACTGAATTTTATACAACTCCCCGAGGACTGGTAGTACAAATTATGAGCTTCTAAGACTTAGAGTTTACAAAGCTGAAATGAAATAAATATGTCATCTGTTTGAAATGTATGTAAACAGATTTTTATAAATCTAAGGCTATCATGAAGAAGAGACAGCTACAACCGGAACGCATATACATCTTCAATGCTAGCTCCCGCCATACATAGCAACATCAGCTCCAAAATTTGCACGCAAGGTGCAGAAGTGTAGTATGAGTACAACCGACCCTATGTACTCAATAAGTAACAAACCTAACCTTAGGTTGAAAGTAGTGACGAGCTTGGAAAACGGTCAGAGTCCAACACCAATAGCCAAGAACAACTCCTAACAATATAATGAGAACAGTACAAACAATACTAAAAGATATGATGCTCAACTCATTCACAGTTACGAAAAATAGGCATGTTTTTCAGGTGTAACAGTAAAACCCAAATCCTTCACCGAAATCACCAAAATATTAGTATATCAAAAAACTGTGATTTTTCCCAAAAACACTCAACAACAGATAAGATGTTTAATGTAACACCCCGGAAAATTTCGAAGTACTTAAGTGTAAATCCCAATAAAGTTTGCAAACAAAATAATGTTTCATGGTGCTTGGACGTTTTGGGTTAAACAATGCACCGGAAAGTAAAGGAAAATGTTTGGCGGAAAAGTGCATTTTTGTGGTCCATTATGCGACCGTAGAACCACTATACGGACCGCATAATGGCCACAGAGTGAGGCAGTTAATTGGGTCAGTTGGATGCAACTATGCGGTCGACTATGCGACCGCATAACTATTATGTGGTGCTTTATGCGACCGCATAACAGTTATGCGGACCGCATAGTGACCGTATACACAGACAGTTCTTTTGGCTATTTTATAACCAATTATGCGACCAATATGCGGTTCGCATATCGGTTATGCGATCGCATACCTTGTTTCGGAGCTCCATTTTTGGGTTTTTAAAGCCCGACCCTATTTTGTTAAATACATTATTTGGGCCATTTTTTAGACATAATCTGATATTTTAGAGTGAGAGAGAGTGCCCTAGAGTGAGAAGGTGTTATTCAATAATATTTCTTCAATTCTTGCTCAAGTTTTGGAAGATTAAGAAGGGAAGCTCACCAGGTCATCATCCTAGAGGTAAAATTCTACACCCTGAACCCTAATTTCAAAAATTTTTAAAAATGGGTAACTAGCAAGATAATTTTTGGGCATGAGAGTTGTTTATTTTACATGCATGTTTGGCGGAAAAGTGCATTTTTGTGGTCCATTATGCGACCGTAGAACCACTATACGGACCGCATAATGGCCACAGAGTGAGGCAGTTAATTGGGTCAGTTGGAAGCAACTATGCGGTCGACTATGCGACCGCATAACTATTATGTGGTGCATTATGCGACCGCATAACAGTTATGCGGACCGCATAGTGACCGTATACACAGACAGTTCTTTTGGCTATTTTATAACAAATTATGTGACCAATATGCAGTTCACATATCGGTTATGCGATCGCATACCTTGTTCCGGAGCTCCATTTTTGGGTTTTTAAAGCCCGACCCTATTTCGTTAAATACACTATTTGGGCTATTTTTTAGACATAATCTGATATTTTAGAGTGTGAGAGAGTGCCCTAGAGTGAGAAGGTGTTATTCAATAATATTTCTTCAATTCTTGCTCAAGTTTTGGAAGATTAAGAAGGGAAACTCACCAGGTCATCATCCTAGAGGTAAAATTCTACACCCTGAACCCTAATTTCAAAATTTTTTAAAAATGGGTAACTAGCAAGATAATTTTTGGGCATGAGAGTTGTTTATTTTACATGCATGTGTTATCAAAGGGTGTAGGAATATTGTTGAGCTAAAAATGGTAAAGATTGGGTTGTGGGATGATGGAATTCTCCATAAAAGGACCTTGGAACCTTAATGCACATTTAGTGTTTTATAAAATGCTTAAATGAGCTCGAACCATGATCACCTTTCTAATTTTGATTCAATTTGTTATATTTCTACAATAGATTGAAGTTGCTAAGAATTCCGGAACATTTAGAGTGTAAGGAAGCTTAAGTGAGGTATGTTGGCTAAACGCTTCTCTTTGAATTGAATCCCACGATATTCATGTAAATTATGTAAATCCCGAGTGATTCATTATGAAATTGGCTATTCCAAGTAAGATTGGGTTGAAAGATATATGTTCAACAAGCATCCCAAATGCTCTACTCATGTTATGGTATGTTACCAATTGAGTATGTGTTAAAATATGGGTTGTGCATTAATAATGTTTCTACTTTAAGTCAAGTTCAAATGAAGGCTATTATGCCAAAGTTTGTGAAATATCTCTATGTGCATTAGACTCTAAATTGCTCGCATGTGTACTACACACCTTGATTTGAATTGTGTTTGTTGTTGATGATGAGGATGATATTTGAAATTGATAATGTGAGAATGAAATACTGAATATGGCCAACGTGTCGAGAATGAACTTATAATTATGGCCACTAGTGCCAATGAAATGAAAAGATGTGAAAGTATTATGAAATGCGATGATTGATATAAAAAGGTTGATGTCTCAAATAAGATAGCCTAGCCAATCGGGTCGTGATCGGACACCATGCCTCACACATGGTGGTGATTCTGCTGGAAATTGTGATTGTGGTCGATGTCCCTAATGGATAGCATGGCCGATCGGGTCGTGATCGGACTCCGTGTTAAAGACGGTGGTATTGATATTGAGAGAAATTGTGGTTGATGTCTCTACTGAGATAGCCTAGCCGATCGGGTCGTGATCGGACTCCGTGTTAAGAGTGCGGTGGTACTGGTTTTGTGAATAATGGTATTGTGAATAGTGGTATTGGTATGGTGAATAATGGTACTGGTATTGTGGACAATGGTATATCGATACTAAAAATCTCCCAATGTGATATATGAAAATTAATTTGAACACTGTCTCGATCCTAAATTGAGGTTTGATGTTAATTAGGGCTTTCATTGATATTATGATAATCTTATTTGTTTTATTTGTCATTCTATTGAGAGGGTGTTTAGTTATACATACTAGTACTATTCGACAGTACTAACGTCCTTTTTGCCGGGGGCACTGCATCTTTCAATGGATACAGGTGGTTCCACAGCAGGAGATATTGGTTAGTGATAGCAGTGCACCTTCTTCCCAGCTGACTTGGTGAGCCCCACTTCATTCCGGGGTCATGAATATTTTGTAATTTGTGTATTCTATTTGAGGTATAGCCGGGGCCTTATTGCCGGCATTATCATTGTACTCTTCTTTATCTATAGAGGCGCCGTAGACATAGTGTGGGTTGTGTATTGGCGCTGGGAAAGACAAATTATGCTATGTTGTGGTTGTATTACTTGTCCATTTAAGACTTTAAAAATGGTGAAACTTGTGGTAAGAAATTGGTAATTGCAGACATGACCACTTTATTGTTTAATTAAGGAAAACATATATTCTCTTTATTCATGAATGAGTTTGGGTAGAAGGAATCTAACAGGCTTGCTCGGTCGGGTTCACTCGGTTGAGCGCCGGTCGCACTCCTTGGTTTTGGGTTATGACAAACTTGGATCAGAGCATAAGGTTTTAAAGTGTCCTAGGATGTCTCGGAGCCGGGTCTAGTAGAGTCCTTATTATCAGTGTGTTGTCGACCACATCTATAATTAGGATGCTACATGGAGATTTAGGAATAATACCCTTCTTTCATGTTCTTGATCGTGCGATAAAGCTTGTTGTAAGATTGTTCCTCCTTTTAATTCTTGAGTTTCTCTAATTTTTAGTACATGGCGCCTAAGAAGAAGGCAAGAACTGGCCAAAGAGCCAATGTCACCCCAAGAGTGATAGTTGATCGTATAATTGATGATGCGGGTGAGCACCCGAAGAGTGAGAATATTCCTCCAGTTACTACACTGCCTGACTCTACTACAACTGATCAGACCGCACCTGTTCCTACACCTACTGAAGGTGTAACAGTTCCTCCAACTAATATACCAGTTCCACCTCCAGTTCTAGCTTCTGATTATGGTGTTTCTGATGTTGATCTTAGGGGAGCCATACAGATGTTGGCTCAAATAGTGGCTTCCCAGACCCAGAGGTCAAATGTTGCTCCCACTTCTTCCAGTCAGCCAGGGGATTCTACTGGTTCTAGGGTGAACAGGTTTCTCCAGTTGGATCCTCCATTGTTCACGGGTACTAACCTAGAGGAAGATCCCCAGGATTTCATTGATAAGATGCACAAGACTCTCAGAGTTATGCATGCTATAGAAACAGAGGCAATGGAATTGGCCTCCTACCGCCTAAAAGAGGTGGCATATTCTTGGTTTGAACTATGGGAGGAGTCCCGTGAAGAAGGGAGCTCTCCGGTGAGGTGGAGTGAGTTTGGCGATGCCTTCATTGATCATTTCTTGCCTGCCGAGACTAAGGCAGCCCGTGCTGCTGAGTTTGAGAACTTGAGGCAAGGTAGCCTGAGTGAGTGGGATTATCATATGAGATTCGCGTACCTGTCTAAATATGCTATTTACATGCTGCCCACTATGGAGGATAGAGTTTACCGATTTGTATAGGGCCTTAGTCCCTTGGTAATTAATGAGGCCGCTACAGCAGCCTTAAATTCTGATATGAATTATGGAAAGATGGTGGTATACGCTCAAGCCATAGAGACCCGTAAATTAAGGAAAAAAATGGAGCGAGAGGGTAGTAATAAGGCCGGTCTACGGGCAACTTTGGTGGTTCTTCAGGTGGTGGCAAGTCAACATTCAGAGGAGGGTCGTCAGGGCCATCACAGTCCTTTGCTCAGTCTTCAGCTAGTGCACTGCCATCAGGGCCTAGTCAGCAGCAACAGTGGAGCCATTTTAGGCACAGTCAGGGCAACAGGGGATCCAATCAGCAGGGTCGTCATGGTGGTAGATTCCACTAGCAGAGGAATCCCCCATGCCCTAGGTGTCGAAATATGCACCTAGGAATATGCTACATAGACTTACCCATATGCTACGGATGCAGATTGAGGGGTCACATTCAGAGGGATTGTTGTTCGTCCCGCCAGGGTGTGGGTAGGGGCATGGCACAGCTAGCCAGTTCTGCAGCTACTACATCCGCAGCACCTCCTCCAGCTCGAAGCACTCCAACACCCGCAGTACATGGGCTAGCTAGGGGTGGAGCACAGAGTTCGAGAGGAACCATTTATTTCTATACTATGAGGGGTCCCCAGAATTCAGATGCTTCTCCAGATGTTGTCACAGGTATATTGACTTTCCAGTCTCATGAAGTATATGCTCTTATTGATCCCGGTTCCACTTTGTCATATGTCACGCCTTATGTTGCTATGGAATTTGGGATATAACCAGAACAGCTTTATGAGTCGTTCTCTATATCTACTCCGGTTGGTGAGTCTATTTAAGCCACGCGGGTTTATAGGGATTGTGTTGTTATGTTGTGTGGTCGGGACACCGTGGTCGATCTTATTGAATTGAGAATGGTCGATTTTGATGTGATAATGGGGATGGATTGGCTTTATCTTGCTTTGCCAAGCTTGATTGCCGAACCAGATTTGTTAGGTTTGAATTTCCAAATGAGCCAGTTAATGAGTGGAAGGGATATGATGTAGTGCTGAAGGGTAGGTTTATTTCTTACCTAAAGGCCATGAAAATGATCATCAAGGGATGTATTTACCATTTGGTCCGGGTTACGGACACCGATGCTGAGGCACCTACACTTGAGTATGTGCCTGTTGTGAATGAATTTTCGAGAGTCTTTCTGGATGAACTCCCTGGGATCCCACCAGACAGGGAGATTCATTTTAGGATTGATGTGATACCAGACACGCATCCTATATCTATTCCACCCTACAGAATGGAACCGGCAGAATTGAAGGAGATAAAGGAACAATTGAGAGATTTGTTAGAAAAGGGTTTTATCCGGCCAAGTATGTCGCCTTGGGGCGTACTGGTCCTTTTTGTAAGAAAGAAAGATGGGTAACTGAGAATGTGTATTGACTATCGGCAGCTTAATAAGGTAACAGTCAAAAATAAGTACCCACTGCCAAGGATAGATGACTTGTTTGATCAATTGCAAGGTGCCAGGTACTTCTCCAACATTGATTTACGATTCGGGTATCACCAATTCAAGTAGTGACGAGCTGGAACAAGGGTCAGAGTCCAACTCTAATAACCAGCAACAGTTCATAACAATATAATAAAGATGGTACAAGAAATAACTCAGCTTGTTTATAGTTATAGAAAATAGGCATGCTTTTCAAGTATAACAGTAGATCCCAAATCTTTCACCGAAAACCCCAAAAATATATAAGTTTGAAAACTGCGAATCTTCCCAAAAACCTTTCAACAATAAATAAGATGTTTCATTTTTCAGATAGCATGAGGGAAATACATCTCTATGCCTATATGTCAATATACAGGTGAAATTATGAATGTCATCAACAATCGGGTAGCAGAAGGAAATGCATCTCTTTGCATTTATCTCAAGTACGCATGTCAAATGCAATGCATCTCAGTGATGAACTCATGTACCCACACTCTCAGAGTACTCAACCTCACTGTCTCATACTTTTCACTCATCACACTCAATCACTCCACACACTCAGTCACTCAATACTGAACAGGGCAGATCCAGCCCAAATATAAATGTATAGGGCAACTCCATGCTCAAGGAACTCTATCCCAAATGTGAATATATATAGGGCAACTCCATGCCCAGGGAACTCCATCCCAAATGTGAATATATAGGGCAACTCCATGCCCAGGGAACTCCATCCCAATATAATATCCACTGCGCTCACTATGGGAGTGCAGACTCCGGAGGTGGTCCTTCAACCCAAGCACTATAATAAGCCAGATCCAGGCATAAGTAAATAAAAGCATGTTGCGGCGTGCAGCCCGATCCCTTAATTATCACTCACAATCAGGCCCCCGGCCTCACTCAGTCATTAATCTCTCCAGTCTCTTGGGCTTAGAATGTCATGAAAATCAACCTGTCATGATGATATGTTGTATCAATGGATGGCAATAGAGACTGAGATATGATATGCAAATGATAGATGTGACTGAGTTCACAATTGAAAATTTAAACAAGTAATTCAACAGTAATACGACCTCTATGGGTCCCAAAAATATAGGCACATAGCCTAAGCATGATTTCTAGCATCAATTACAGCTCAGGTGCTCTAACACATAGAGTACAGTAAAAATGTTCAGATAAGATAGCTAAACAGTTCCATGGAATCGACTAAATCATAATTCACACAGTGCACGCCCACACGCCTGTCACCTAGCATGCGCGTCACCTCAACATCAATCACATAACACGTAATTCGGGGTTTCATACCCTCAGCATCAAGTTTAGAAGTGTTACTTACCTCGAAGAAGCCAAATCCAATACGAGCAAGTCAAACGATACTCCAAAAATGCCATCCTGCACGTACCGATCTCTAAAGGCTCGAAACTAGCCAAAAGCAACTCCAACACATCAAATAATGCCTAAGAAAATAATTCCAAATGATAAAGGTCGAATCTTTAATCAAAACCCCAATGTCAACCAAAAGGTCAAACCCGAGCCCGCACCTCGAACCCGACAAAACTTATAAAATCTGACAACCTATTTAATTACGAGTCCAACCATAATAGTTTCATCCAAATTTGACTCTGAATAGATGTTCAAAACTCAGAAATTCACTCTATGAAACTTTAGACAAAAACCCTCAATTTTTCTCTTGAAATCATCAATCAAATGCCAAAAATGAAGATAGATTCATGAAATATAATCAAAAATGAGTGGAGAACACTTACCCCGATCTATATGGTGAAAATCTCTTCAAAAATCGCTTCAATCCGAGCTCCATAGCTCCAAATATGCAAAAATGTATGAAACCTTCGAAATAGAGTACTTTATACACTGTTCCAGGGGTACCCTTCGTGATTGTGGTCACAAACCTCGCGATCGCGATTACAAAATTTTGCAGGATAATTTTTACCCAGCGATCGCGGCCATTTCCCCGTGATCGCGATGAACAAAACTTCCATTTAACCCTTCCCTACTCTTCTCAGACAACCTGTAGTTTATTAACTATAACGTTTTGTACAAAAATCCAAATGACAAACGGTTTAGTTTCCTGAAAACTAGACACAAAGGGCTACAACTTTCATTTTTAGATTATCTCCAAATTATAGATTGCAAATTATAAGCTTCCACAGTTGGGTCAGTGCAGCAGAGATTTTCTTCTATGCGATCGCGAGGAGGCTTCCTCGATCGCAATTCACAACTCCATTTTTCCTATTTTACTCTTTGCTATCGCGACCAGATCCACGCGATCGCTGTACACCCCTATAGCCAAAAACCAGCAACAAAAAATGGCCTAGAAATGGTCTGAAAACACCTTAAAACTCACTCGAGGCCCTCGGAACTCCGTCCGAACATACCAACAAGTCCCATAATATAATATGGACTTACTCGAGGCCTTAAATCACGCATAACAACATCAAAATAACAAGTCGTCGATCAAGATCAATCTCTTAAGTTCATAAACTTCAAACTTCGAACCAAGCATCTGATTCAAGCCTAACCAATCCGGAATGAACCCAAATTTTGCATACAAGTTCCAAATGACATATCGAACCTATTCCAACTCTCGGAACAACAATCCGAACCCGATAATATCAACGTCAACTCTCGGTCAAACTTATGAACATTCCAAACCTTTAAATTTCCAACTTTCGCCAATGAGTGTCGAAATCTTCTAGAAATATCTAAATGCAAATCCGGGCATACGCCCAAGTCCAAAATGACCATCCGGACCTTACAGAGCCATCAGAACTTCGATCCGAGGTCAAATACTCAAAAGTCAAACTTGATCAACTCTTCCAACTTAAAGCTTCCTAGTTGAGAATCATTCTTCCAAACTAATTTTGAATCACCCAAAAACCGAAACCGACGATACACACATGTCATACTACATCATACGGAGATACTCATGCCCTCAAACCACCAAGCGAAGTGAAAATGCTCAAAATGACTGGTCGGGTCCTTACACCATTATAGCCTCCTCTTCCTCATCACAGTTAGCTTGGATCATATCCATATCCATAGCCTTAAAGTATTCATCCACAGACATGGACGCTTGCTTCAAAGTTTGAAGACGTTGTTGTAGATCTCTTTGAAAGTGTGATGGCACAAATCTCTTCCTCGTTACCCTCTTCATCTCTGCCCAAGTAGTAATGGGTGCTTGTCCTTCTTGCAATCTGCCCCTGGAAAGATTTTTCCACCAGACTGTTATGGCAGTCAAAGATGGCTTCAAACTTTCTCTCCCAATCAAGGTACAAGTCTGGATCCCTTGTTCCCTTAAAATACGGCATCTTCATCTTTATACTACTTATATTATCATCTTTTAGTCTTCCTCTTTGTCCCCTCCTATTCCTTCCTACCCTATCAAAATCAATATCATCATTAAAATAATCTATAGGATTTTCTTGATTTACAATGGGAGCAAGGGGTACATGTTACACCCCATGTTTTGTATGTGAAAGTATGCCATAAGTAAATTGATGTAAGCTCGGAAATGAGATGTTACATCCCGCATTTTCGTACATTAAAGCTTCGTCATAAGTTAATCGACGTAAGCTCGGGAATGAGATTATTTTGAGATTATAAATATTATGCTATTTCAAACAAGCGATAAGTAAATTCGTGAATGTGAGAGGGTAAGCAAGTCAAAGAAAATGAGTTTCGTTGGTGAATGTCAATTTGGGATAAAAATACGGTCCGAGCTATAATACCCGGTATTTATGGACTAGTGTCATACAAGGTACCACATGACCATGATAGTAAGGCATATGAAGTGTATTAAAAGTGATTAGTATTTTAAGTAATTTGGGATAATTCTTAATTATATGAGTAATTGGTTAATTATTGGATTAGTGGAAATTAATAAGCTAATTAAGGAAATGATGGATAAGGATTAATCTCCCAACGTGGCAGCAAATCAAAGCCCAATTGGTGACTCTTAAATCACATTGCAAGGTGGAAAGAATTGAAGGAATTTTGGTGGCCAAGTCTTACAAAGTGGGGCCCACACCACCAAGACTTAAAAGTCTCTCTAATTCACATAACGGAATGCTTACAACTACTATGTAACGTGTGAGGCTTCAGCAAAGAGTTCAAACGAAATTTCTTAGCATCTTAGCAACGTGAGATTTTGCAATTTTAAGGGAGTACGGTGCAATCTTTCTCGAGAATATCATACGAATATTTCCCTACTCCGATCTTGTCGTCACGTGTTTTGTCGCGATTGTCGGGTGTTAGAGGGATTGTCAAGAGAACCGGCTCGGGTATGTTAAGGCTATCTCTTCTTTCTTTTTGGCATGATTCATACGATACAAATGAAATGAGCAAACGCACAGCTTTTATAAATGACTCTATTCATAGAAGTATCAGGGGTGCCTATGTTATTGATTCCCCATGTGAATTATTATTATATCTTCTTTTCATGGGCCAAAATGATGGATGGATTGTTTGCTTTAGTTGACATTTCCGAAGGATATTGCAAATGTGCTAATAGATCTCCTTGTTAGACACCCAGATGGTGCACTCTAAAGTAGTACAGCTAAATATGAGTACTACAAAAATAGGCACTGGAAGCCTGGAAGGGATAAATATTACCTTAGTGTGACTCCCGTCCCTAGTAGAGAGAGAATCTTAGGCAACCTGAAGAGCTAGTAGATGGAGCAAGGGGAGCTAAAAGCAAAAGAATGTCTTGTTAAAGTTTTCTGAATAAAGTGATAGACGGAAATGTTAGCAGGGAAATAAGAAGAGAGTTAATGAAGCATTATGAGTAAGATGTGATACATAAATGGCAACGGTAGATCAAAAAAATGACAGTATTACAGAGTCTATAGTCAAGTGAAGGAAAAGGCGAGAGGTGACAGGCCTTGAGACAACAAAAGAGTATAGGTCATAATTCCATATCCTCATTTCGAGAAATACGTTCGTGACTCTAACGTGATTACCAGAAGGAAAAGTTAGACCCCGGAATAATAGAAATCAGTATGGGGTGGTGAACAAGATAAACTAAACATGAATTAGGGATTGAGTGATATGATAATTGTCGGCATCATGATAATTTCAGAGATTGCGTTCTAGCGATAATAGAATGTGCGACAGAAAAATAACCTTTAAAGTTCATTCAGGAAAATGCTTCCCTAAAGCAAGCAATGTGAGCAAAGTTAAGCTTAAGGGACTATATGTGCCCGTTACACTAAGTGTCACCCTTGTGAGTAAGGAAATTTTGTTATCCTTGGTACAGAAGGATTACCGCAAGGTGAGTAAGGATCATCGATGATGTGAAAAGACGTCAAAGATGAAGAGGTAAAACATCTATAGGTAGATTATCATAGCACTAAATCTTAGTACTCCCTAAAGGAGGGATTATGGAGTGATGTGGCATTAAGTCATAATTAAGTGGTTCTAGTAACTATGGAATGATAAAGGAAGAATGCGATAAAAAATAAGAAACGGATGAGATTGCACTTATCCAAATCCTACAGATATGCTACGATTCCAAAACATTATGCAAACTAGACGTCAAGGAGAGGAAGTAAGTGTTCCTTCCCGAGATGTTATTGATAAATAAGAAGCCAGAGCGAAACGTAAGTAAAGACAAAGGAAATAACCCATGAAAGATTACGCATAATATTGATATGAGAATGGGCCAACGAATAGTTAGCAGTTGATTAAGGAAGAGCCTAGTTATGGCTAGGCAAGAGGATACAGACAAATCAACAGATCGTGCAAGATAAACATAGTAAACCCCAACATGGGGAATTCAGTCTCGCAGATATGACATCGTGACCCTTGAGAAATATTCAGATAGGAGTTGGGGTAGTTAAAGGTACCGTATGAGTGTTACGGAAATAAAAGAGAGTGCCACTGGGAAGACAGTCAAAATATCAGTTCAGAAGCAACCCTACAAGCACAAGGGTGTGGAGGTAAGTAACTACGGATAATTATAGGCGAGGAAGGACATCAAAAATTCCGTCGAGTATACGATGTAATGATCTCGTATCTTTACAAGAGTCAGAGGGTCCTCCCTAAGTACTACAATGAAAGACTAGCTGAGAAAATAAGGAAGGAGGCTTCAACCTAAGCATAGTAACTTGAAGAAGAAATGGCCCAAAAAAAATAGTCTCACTACAACATTGTATGCACTCCATAAGAAAGTGGCACCTACCATGGCTTGTGAACGGGAAGAAAAATCAAAACTAATATTCGAGATCTTATGAGTTGTACGAAAATTTCGGCATGCATGGGAACTAAGATAAGCTAAGTATGCACGCAACAAGGGAGCAGAAAGCTGAGAAGGAACGAAGGGAATTATTCGATCAATGATCCAGAGTTAGTTACGTTATGAACGCACTTAAAATTTTAAAGTATTATCCATGCAGCATATATGTTGACAATCATACAGTCGTAGAAGACTTCGGTATAAATTAAAAGAAGGAATTGAGTCCAGGTCATAGACAAAGGATTGAATCGTTAGAAGATTGTATCATGGATATTCCATAGTGCCCATGAAAGGCTAAAGTAATGACTAATACCATGAGCCGCAGATTGGGAGATAGCTTAAGCCTACATAAAGGTTGGTGAGAGGGAAGAGGAAACTAAAGAGTTACATCAACTAAGTAAATCAGGAGTCTGATTATTAGAGCCAAAAACTATGAAGATCGTGATTGAAAACATTACAGAATCACTTTTAGTATCAGAAGTACAAGAGTACAACAACCATATTCTATAACAGCTTTACGATAAAGCCAGTTAGAAGAATACCAGCCTCATAAGAAGTCAGTATGAAGCTCCCACCGGATCCTGTATGCACCAGAGTTGCAAGTATTATAATAGAGCTTCCAGTTGTGTATGTGAATTATACCTATGTGGAAGGAAGGTCATGAAGGAGGTAGAAGATGTGATGCGAGATTTTAAGGTAAGTAAGGTAAAGGTGAACAACGTACGAGATACCTTACATGCAGAAGGTTATGTATAGTCCATATTTCGGATAGAAGGCTAGAAGCGTTGGGATTCAGTATCCAAGAATGATAGCGGCGTCGTCAGTGGCATATTTTCCAGCCTATGGTTCCTAGATATCGAGAGGTCTAGTTAAGAGAGTAAAGAAAAGTTAGAGACGATGTGATGTCTCGCTTGATGTTTCAGAATGACATAAGGAAATCTATGGTGCAAGCAAGTTGAAGGAATGTTGAGAGATGTATAAATAGATATGTGTAGGCCGCTAGCTAAAGTATGGTAAAGCGACAAAGTTTTAGGAAGACAAGTGTAAGGATAAGAAAGGGCGAGTGAGAAGGTGACGAGAATGGATAAGTTCTCGGGATTAAGCCCACGAAAACAAAAGAGCTGATGGTTTGTCTAAGTTATAGAAAGCTCAATATAACCTGAATGAACTCAAAGGAGTCTAAGACTAATAGCATTTAGAAGAGATGGAATGCTACCCTGGTAATAGAATAAGGGTGTAATTGTGATAGATAAAGGATGACGTTTGGGCCTTCGATTGAGTAATGATTTGAAAAAAAGAGAAAAGGGGATTTCATGAATTGTACAGGATTAAAATACCCACGTAAGGTGAATCACTTTGGGATGCTATGAAATACGGTTATGGAAGTATGGTGTAAAATCACTTCAAATGTTCTTCGATGCAACGTGAGCCCTAGTGATTACGTAAGAGGATTCAAGTTATCAGTGGTAGATTGTAGATCAATATTGAGGTGAATTAACAATGGATGAATAAAAGTTACAAAGCATGAGATGATATTAGGCCGTCATTCTTAAGATGAACAGTAATGAGGAAGCATTAAAGGACATAGATTTATGCATATGGGATAAGCAACGAGAGTAACCTGGAGTTTGGTAGTAAATCGAAGTAAGAGTTATGGTATAGTATGACCAACTTAGATGTAGTAAAGCCATAGATGCCCAGAGGGATAGCTTGTCATAATTCTATATATGTTCACAAAGTAAGGCCTAGAGATCGGCTAAAGGCTGGAGGAAAAAGAAGAGAAGAGTCGCATAAGCGCACATACAAGGACAAAGTCGTATAGACTGCATGATAGAAGGTAGCAATAGTTACAAGATTGGAAGAATTTCGACCACAAGTCGCGGTGTGAGAAATAGTCCTAAAGGAGGAAATGCCCTAGCCTTTGGATTTATTCACAGAACAGTTGCCTAGATGGCAAGAAGAGTACTAAAGTATTCGGAAGACATAGGTTATGAAAATGATAAGTGCATCAGTCAACATTCGAGGACGAATGTTCCAAAAGGGGGAATGATGTTACACCCCGTGTTTTCGTACGTGAAAGTACGCCATAAGTAAATTGATGTAAGCTCGGAAATGAGATGTTACATCCCGTATTTTCGTACGTTAAAGCTTCATCAAGTTAATTGACGAAAACTCGGGAATGAGATTATTTTGAGATTATAAGTATTATGCTATTCCAAACAAGTGATAAGTAAATTCGTGAAGGTGAGAGGGTAAGCAAGTCAAAGAAAATGAGTTTCGTTGATAATTGCCAATTTGGGATAAAAATACGGTTCGAGCTATAATACCTAGTATTTATGGACTAGTGACATACAAGGTACCACATGACCATGATAGTAAGGTGTATGAAGTGTGTTAAAAGTGATTAGTATTTTAAGTAATTTGGGATAATTCTTAATTATGTGAATAATTAGTTAATTATTGGATTAGTGGAGATTAATAAGCTAATTAAGAAAATGATGGATAAGGATTAATCTCCCAACGTGGCAGCAAATCAAAGCCTAATTGGTGACTCTTAAATCACATTGCAAGGTGGCAAAAATTGGAGGAATTTTAGTGGCCAAGTCTTACAAAGTAGGGCCCACACCACCAAGACTTAAAAGTCTCTCTAATTCACAAAATGGAATGCTTACAACTACTATGTAACGTGTGAGGCTTCAACAAAGAGTTCAAACAAAATTTCTTAGCATCTTAGCAACGTGAGATTTTATAATTTTAAGGGAGTACGGTGCAATCTTTCTCAAGAATATCATACGGATATTTTCCTACTCCGATCTTGCCGTCACGTGTTTTGTCACGATTGTCGGGTGTTAGAGGGATTGTCAAGAGAACCGGATCGGGTATGTTAAGGCTATCCCTTATTTCTTTTTGGCATGATTCATACGATACAAACAAAACGAGCAAACGCACAGCTTTCATAAATGAATCTATTCATACAAGTACTAGGGGTGCCTATGTTATTGATTCCCCATGTGAATTATTGTTATATCTTCTATTCATGTGTCTCAGAAAAATACGTAGTTGATAAAGTTTATCCGTAAGGCATATTGATCTTATGACATTCCGAGAAATCATATTAACGTACTTCTTATGCATTTCATTCATTTATACATGTACATTGACCCATGACCAGATGGCGTTATATATGCGTATATTATATATATATGGGATATGGAAAAAGGTTACGGCGTTATATACGCACCACCACCTGATTAGCTGGTATACATTGATGATTTCCTCACAGTGGCCGAGATGATATGATGGGATGCCCTCAGAAGCTTGATGATGTTATGAACGCATATACCTATGCATGGTATAACATTTATACGCATATGCATGACACTATAAATATGAAATGATTCACAGAGCTATTCAGACTTACATGTTGAGTCTTTTACTCCATGTTTCTCTATGTCTTTTATTTACTAATTTTTATTCCTTACATACTCGGTACATTATTCGTACTGAAGTCTCTTTTTCCTGGGGATATTGCGTTTCATGCCCGTAGGTCCCGATAGACAGGTTGAGAGTCTTCCAAGTAGCCTATCAGCTCAGCGGAAGGTGTTGGTGCGCTTCATTTGCTCCGAAGTTGCTTATTTCGTCAGTATAATTTGTTCATGTATTTATTAGTATGGTGGGGCCCTGTCCCTACCTTTATGGTATTTATCTACTCTTAGAGGCTTGTAAACATATGTCGTGTACGTGAAAGATTGTATGGCCTTGTCGGCCTATGTTCAGTGTACGAGTGATCATTTTGGTCTTATAGGCTCGTATGTCATATGTATAAGTTTGTATTACATATTGGATCATCCAATATTGAGTGTTTCCTCATGTTTTATTCTACTTATCTCACGATAACCTCTCCGGCTCATTTATCTATAATAGTATGATACGAAAGATACGTTACGTTGGTACTCGGTTGAGTAAGATATCGGGTGCCCGTCGCGGCCCATCGGTTTGGGTCGTGACAGTACATTTCTCCTAGCTTGGGGTCTAGCATTATATCCCCTCCTAAGTTCAGCTATTGTAATATTTTGCTCAGCAATGGTATCCCTCATCTCTTGGAATTGCAAATTCCACATTTCAAATTGTTGGTGCATAGCTTGCAAGGTGAAATCATTCCTTCCTTTGATTTCGGCTTCTTGAAGAACCCTTCGTTCATCATCACTACATGCACGAGACATCCTGAACAAAGCAATATATATATATATATATATATATATATATATATATATATATATATATATATATATCAATTTGGCTTGTCCCTCTAGTGTTCACACCTCTCTTGCCTTTTTCCACTCAAAGCGACTCTTGGTCGTTAATCTTTAGATTTATTAATAAACCTTACTAGTCACAACCCTTAGTGATAAGAAAATAGAGTTAGAAAAATAAAGAAAAGTGAATGACCAAACCTAGGAAGAATAGGAATTGGTTAGTGGGAAAAAAAAAAGAATTTAGGAAACCCAAAACCCACAAGAATAAGGAAAATTAATCTTCAAGAACAAGGATCCCCTCTTCTTGTTTCATTTCTAGACTTAGAAACCAAATAATACTTTAATTCTAAAAATTATAATGAGCAATAATACTTTTTGGGGCTGATTTTGTTTTTCTTTTTTTTTTCTTTTTTTTTTTGCTCAAGAACCTCCCAAGATTATCAAGATTGAAATCTTGATTAGCCTTTTCTCTGATACCACTTGATAACAACACGATAAGGGATTCAAGTATTACTAAAGAAAAAATAAGAAAATCAAGAAACGTGCGGAAGCTAAAAGAAAATAGGAAAACGGAAAAAAAAAAGATAGAAATTAAAGATAGATTGAATTCAAGAAGTTTATTCTTGAATTCAAAAAGTCTATTCTTGAAGTTGAATCCTAACAACAACAATTAGCTAACGAAGAACTAATCGCCTTTGATAGAGAATTAAAAACAAGAGATAGATTGTGAATCCCGACCCTTTAGAATAACAAGAACAACAATAAGCCTAAACTTATCACATTTCTTGAATACCTAGAAGTGATCTAAGATTTCGAAAGAGTTTAATCTTACCACCTTAAGTTGAGTCTTGGAGGTTGAAGAATAAATCCAAGAGTAGCCACACACAAGAGTGCAAGAAAAATCTCACAATTTTTATTGATAATAGTCTAAGTCTAAAAGCAAAGAAGATACCCCTTTATATAGAGAGGGGGTCACGAAATTCTACCTAAAAATAAGGAAATAACGACCTAAACTACTTTGGACAACAAGTCCAACTACCATAGGAAAAGGTAAAACTCTAGGAAATAAAAACCAAGTTAATCTTGGAAAGTAATTCTAATAATCTTAGGAAAAAAAAAATAAAACCTTAACTACCTGAGAAAACATCAAATATGTCCTAACAAACTAGGAAACAAAATAAGGAACTTTGACTCATTGTCCTATGTCTTAGCCGCCCCCTTGAGCCGACTTGGGTGCCAAGCTAGCTTCTTGTGGGTTGACTTGGACAATGAAATGAGTGTAGCACTTAGCTAAATCCTCTCCATAATTCTTGAGCTCTTCTTCCACCATTAGCGCCTTCTTGATCTCCCATTGAAGCCCAACAACCTTGTCTTGCTTCTCCTTAGCTTGAGACCTTGTGAATGATTTTCTTGGTGCTTCTAAAGCTTTATCCTTGTCCGTGGAGCTATCATAGAATCCCTAAGTAGTGGGATTGATGTTGAGCAGAAAATTCTACAGGAAGAAGTCATTATTATTTCAATACCGCAAGGTAATGAAGATAATATTAGTAGTACTTCATCATAGCTGGAGAACAGTAAATAAAATTATAGTTCGATATACAATCTTGGGAGAGTTTTCTAACAGTATCCCTGAAGAGTTTAATAATAAACTAGTTAGTTACGAGTTACGACGAAGCATTACTGCACAAAAATTGCATCAGAAAATAACTTAGCAAGATTTTTCAATAGAAGCTTATGTGGCGAAGACTCTTGAAGCCGGGTAAAAAGAATACCTTTAAAAGTTGTAGATGCATAGTTATGAGTCTAAGTGAAAAGATATTGAGATATATACTATTAATTATGCATTAGATATAGTATATTCTAATAATTATCATGGTTAAAAGTCTAAGTGGGAGATTGTTGGGATATATATTATTAACCATGTGTTTAGATATAGTATTTGTTGTTGAACGATTATTTATGAAAATTTTAATTAAGATTTAAATAGATCATGTATTCATCTGTATATTTTACTTATATAGTAGATGATTTAGTGTATAGAGTTTAGCCCCTACTACGAATGAGAATGAACGAACTCGGTCTAGCGCTTATACACGAAAAATTATATTATTGGTTCTTATAAATTATAAAATTATATTCACATTCTAATGATGGAATTGGATAAGACATCGGAAAGATTATAGCACAATATTAAATATAACTTATCTTGATTATGAGAATTGTATAATTCTGATTTCTTGTGCTATTATATTTTATATGTATTGAAAGGATAGTAAAAATAAGTAATATATATTGATTTAAATAAAAACATTCTCTAGTCCATTTAATTTATTTATATTCTTAATCTTGATATAATTATTATTACCTCTGTGTATTATTTATTATTTTAATTTATTAAAAGATGAGATTCTTTTGTGGGTCAATATGCCTAATAAATTGTATGATAACAATATGCATTGGCGATGAAAAAGGAAGACCTAGCATGTTTGGGATAGAGGTTTAAATCCTAAAACCTGTGGATATATAAAGAGTCTTATACCATCGCTAGAGGTTTTACTATATCTTTTTCCTTGAAAAATTTTGCCCACACGATTTCACTGATTTCAAGTATTATTCGGGTAATACAGTAGAAGACCGTAGAACTGGAGGATGATCTCGTGGAAGGATTTTGCTTATACTTGAAGGCTCTTTTCACGACCGCGGCCACGAATCAAGAGATAGATATCAATTTTATATTTGAAAATCTATGATTATGTGTTGTCTATATTAGATGCAAGTAATTCTCGCTATTTGTATTCGATGTTTATACATGTATTCCATTAGTTAGAAGATATACTTGTCCCTGGTTGTATTTTCAAAATGTTTAGTAGCATTCTAGACACTTCACCCTTTAAGATTTTAGGTTTGATACTCAAATTCTTTTAATTTAGATACTACTTTGAATGTCGTCAACATTATTTAATCAGTTCATTTAAAATAAAATAAAAATTAGTGTCTAGACATGTGCGTGTATTCCATATCAATCAGTACAAATATTTTAGTTGGCAAAAATATTATTAAAACATGCGTATAATGTTTTGAAAAAAAATTGAAGAAAAAAATACAGGCTAGCTCAGAATAAATGATAAGCCCATTCAACCGACTTGACAATTGAATGCAGAAGGAACAATTACATTTAGTTAGATAGGCATGATGTTTAATGAGATTATTTTTTATGTTATTATGTACAAACATATGATAAATGATATGTATCTCCCTTAATAAGTATTAACTTATAAATGACATTTTTGGTGAATGCCAATTCTGAGTTTACGTTGCTCTGTCATAATCCAAAAGGCAATTGTACCATTTAAAGGGACAATGAAATTTACAGAATGGAATACAAGGTTTGATATAAATTAAATTAACTCTGATAGAAATGAAAACAAAGCCATAATTGGATGCAGTAAGAAATTCAGTCAATTCTGTTGTCTTTAAACAGTTATTGTAGGTCGATTTATGTAAAATCGATTCAATGCTTTGTACCAGCAACACAATGAAATAAAATAAAGCTATCTTTGGCTAGAATTATATGTTAATAAGCGTGATGCATGACTTTCAAATGATTTAGGTATACTTTATATCGATTTAGAAGACAAAATACTTTTAGCCTCGAATGAGATTTAATACAAATATAACGTCTATTACATGAATTTAGAATTTAAAAGAAATTAATATATTGTTCCACATTCTTTTAAACTAAAAAAGAAACAAATGATATTTAGAATTCTGTAAAGCTGTTGAGCTGGAGAAAGAAATTGCGGTTACATTTTCTGTAAGTCTTTCAAGATGGAAGAAGTCATAAAAAGATAATGGACAAAACAACAATATGCATGATGCACAACCGATAAAGAGAAGACAAGTTTCTATCCTAGGAAGAATTTTCCCTGAACATTCCTATTTCATATCTTTGAAAGATTTTTACTAACTGCAAAAAATAAATATAAAAAAAAAATTGCTTTACACATCTTTTTAATTTTTTTCTTCCGAGATAATTTGAATGCCCTGTAAAGAGACCTATAAGAATGAAAATAAAAAGGAATTAGTTTATAGGGAAGAGAGATCAAACAAATCTCAGCATAAGGCTTTACTTTTGTAAATCTACAGTTGTCTAATTTCAGATGGGCACGATTGTTACTCAATTTCTTTTCTCATCTCTTGCCTTTTACTTTGTTAGCTTTTGTTCAAGTAATTAATGTCTTAAATTCTGGTCAAGTTTCTATCAGCTATTGTTGTTATCATGGAGAATGCATACACGTTGAAGTTGACTACTGAGAAGTAAATGAAAAATTACCATAACGCCAACGGGAGCAATCGGAAACAATACTAGGAAATTAGATTTACTGTGAGAGTCAGGGGCCTCCTACATCATGATGGCTCTTTCTTTCGTATACTCAGCTCAAGAATTAGTTCAAGAATACTAGAAAACAATTCTTTTTTGAATTGCGTAACAAACTAAAGAGAACGTGAAGATGAACGTGGTCATTCGAAGAACTGGTTGCATAAATTCAAGAATCATAGGCGGCCTTAACTTTATAACCCTATTTGTCTAATTTCAATGCTTCTACGTTTCTGACCTATTGTTGCGACCAAACGCATATGCAAGTATACGTGGTCATCAAGTAACAAAATTGTGAGTAGAGTATCGTTCCCATGGAGACTTATGATTAACTTTTGACTGATTCAAACTAAAATAAATTATCTATTCAAGAGATTTTTCTCAAAATGTGTAGGTGATTAATCAACAACCAAAGAAACTATAAAGCAGTTAAATAAACTAGAGATCGACTAAACCACGTAGGCAATTTCGGATAAAAATAACTAGGAGAGGATATTCCAAGGTCATAGGCTAGCTAACAATCTTGTTGTGTTCTCGGCTTAAACTGACTAATTGATTTATCTAGTTTGTTGATTGACAAGGTTAATGTTACTCTTAAGAATCTGTCGAGTTCTTACTTGCCTATTCAAGTTAACTTAATGCCTATATGTCTATGAAATTAAGACTAACAAGAACGCATTTACACTTCCTGTATTTCAACCAAGCAAGACAATTAGGTATATTTCTATCCTTATTGCGAATCCGTTTCCCGATGTCGGGGTTCAAAAACTTGATCTACTTAATCCTATATGCAATCTAGAGTTCCCACTTTCGAGTTCAACTCTAGATTCGTAGATAGTACTTCACTGTTAGCTACACAGCAAAATAATTAAGGACAGAATTAAATAAACAAACCAATATGATAAAATCAAACTCGTCAATTTAAACTTCAAACGTCAACATTCATGTAGCACCCATAAACCCAGAACGAACGAGTTTAGCCACACATAGTCATGGTAGCAATCTAAAGTAATTCCCGAAAATATAAAAAAATCAATAAAAAAAGGAAAAAGTAAGAACTCAAGACGAATTTCGTGATTTCCAAACTCTGTGACTTTTTCCGCTTCTCCGTGTGTTAGATGACCTAAAAGAAGCGTTTTCGATTTATATATTGCATACAAAAGTCGTAGGCCAAAGTTTTCCTTTTCCTTTTCCGAATCAGCTTCAGGGATTGCTGCTGAGTTGGATGCTTCGCGTCCGCCTCAGTTTGAACTTCTCAGCATCGGATGAAGTGTCCACCCTCTGTTCCTCCATCCTTGCTGCACCCAGGTGCGGATGCTAAGGTGGATGCCTTTTCCCGACTTCACTGCTAAGGGTGAACCAAATAGACTTTTCCCAAGGTTGGATGCGATGCATCCACCCTCTTCTCCTATAGCTGGAGTATCTTTTCTTCATATTTATGCAATCCAAATATCCTAAATCATCACACACAACTTAATTAGTCATAAAACTAATAATTTATAGAAGGTCTTCAATATACAGTGGTTGGTAAGTTTTCATACGTATGGCCGGAATTACAAGAGCTACGTAAAATAATTCCTTCTGAATGTGGAATTAACAGTGAATGTAATGTTGGTTTATTAAGGGACAGACATGTTCTCATTAGATTGACACTACGGGAAGACTATGTGAATTTAACTTCAAGGGGAGTTTAATACTTGAAAGCAAAAAATGGGTATCAATATCAAATGCGTCCATTAAGTTATGATTCAAAGTTCAAAGTTAATGATGAAACCTCTATGGAAATGGCATGGATTTCATTCCCAAATCTGTTTCCTACTTACTTTGTGAAGGAGTGCTTATTTTCATTGGCTTCAACAGTAGGAAAACCATTGCATTTAGATATCGCGGCCATCAATAAAACAAGACCAAGTTGTGCAAGTGAAGGTACTAGTTGATCTTTTGGCTGACCTACCTAAGGGTGTACGCATGGATATCGTGAATGAAATTACTGGAGAAACAAGGTCTGAATGGGTGAAGATTCGATATGATTACATCCCTAAATATTATATGGATGGTAGATTGCAAGGTTACAATGAGGACGAATATTGGAGATTGCATCCGGAATTGATAGAAGGCAATGGCAACACAAAGCAATCTGTGTAGGACAATGCGGATGAAACATGAAGAGAAAAAGGTCCCTTGATGATTCTTACTAGTGGCATAGTTGTTGGTAATTCAAAGGAACAATAGAAAGAGGTCAAGGACAAATGAGTGAAGCCTACCGATAATAAAGATGATGCTCATGATAAAACTATAAAGGAAATAGCTCGAGTTGACAAAGGAGTAGGTAAACAGATTCCAACGTCTAATAAATATGCATCTTTAGAGGTGGAAGAAGGGGAAATAGGTTCCAACGTCTAATAAATAATCAGTTGTCTTTGGTGGAGGTTACTACTGCTAATCGAAGCCCTAAACCTAATCCTAAGAGTAATGGGAAGATGAACCTAGTGGTAGAAGTTTCCAAACCAAATTCATCAGGGAGTAAGGCGGTCAAGGATGGTGGTGATGCTACTGTTAAGGGTAATGGGAAGTCAGGAGAAGGAACAAAAGAAACCACTGCACAATGGGTTACTAGAACCTTTGGTGGAAACCTAGATACCTCTAAGCAGGTGTGCAAAGAAACTACTTTTCAACCTCTAGTTACTCAAGAAGCAAGGTGTAATCCTAATTCTTATGGGATTGGGGTATCAAAGGATAATAATGCCAGTGTTAAAAATGAACAAAAAGGGGAGTATCTGAAGCAAGTTGGTACGACTATTCAGTCAAGCCAAGAAATACCTATACAATATGTTGCTATTGGTAATCCACCAATGGAAAGACTTTGGAGTCAACGGGTGGAAGAAGAATCAAATGAGAAAGGTGAGCTGCACTTAGAAAATGATCATGAATCTAAAGATCACCTTGCTACACTGAGTGATCACGAATCAGATGAAGGTGTGTTTTTTGAAGGAGAGGATGAGGAAAATCATGTTGATAAGAATGAAGAAACATGCAAAAACAGGGAGTTGGAGGCACTCAAACTAGATCCCAAACCCCTGATAGGAAGATTATTGTCACGACCCAAAACCTAACACATCGTGATGGCGCCTATCGTAGTACTAGGCAAGCCAACCTTTCCAAAACACTTTCAAAATTTAACAGAAGTAAATTAAGACATTTAAAATAACCGGAGTTTTTTATAAATACGGGGTAAAATACAAATAAAATATAAGAGCGAAACAAAATAGCCCGACATCGGGGTGTCACTAAGTCATGAGTATCTAGATAAACAAACTAATACAAATAGTGCCTAAATATCAATACAAGACAGAAAGAAATATAGAAGGAGAGACAAGGTCCTGCGGACGCCGTCATCTACCTCGTAGTCTCTGGTACTCGATCGTGCCTGAACTCAATGACCTCTGTGATCAAACACACCTGGATCTGCACATGAAGTACAAGGTGTAGCATGAGTACAACCAACTCAGCAAGTAACAGAAATAAATAAGGAACTGAGAAGCAGTGATGAGCTATACAGTACAGTTCATTTTAAAAGTTTTCAGTAAAGAGTGAACATGCTTTCAAATTCTGTGGTATAAGTCATATCAGTTCGTGCTCATGTAAAACAGATATGAATCTTCCAGAAATTTCACAACCACAGTAGATAACAACTAAGTGCAACAATAAATAAAAGCAAGTACAGCCTCTCAAGGCAGCAGCACTCAACCCATCTCAACAGCTCACACTCTCGGCTCTCAGCCCTCAATACACACTCTCAATAGCTACCTGCGCTTACTGGGTGTGTTCAGACTCATGAGGGGCTCCTACAGCCCAAGCGCTAATCCGCACGAATAACTCACGTGCTATAATATCATATCTGGATCCGCACGGACAACTCACGTGCTGCACGGACAACTCATGTGCCATAGTATAAACATAAGGATCCGCACAGACAACTCACGTGACATATAACAATACCTCACAACCAGGCCCTCGGCCTTACTCAGTCATGAACCTCTCTAGTCTCGTACCTCTCAATAAAGAAAGGAAAAACAGCCCAAATCAAAGTGTTACAATATATCATCAGGGAAAACAAATAACAGAGACTGAGGTAAACATGTACAAGAATCACTATGACTGAGTATAACTACCATGAGCAGGAATATAGGCTAAGTATGATTTCTAACATGAAAGACAGTCAAGTTCTAGTAGACAGGAATGCATATAAACACAAATAAAGGCTATTAGACTTCACAGTCTCCCGGGACGGACCAAGTCTCAATCCCTCATGACGTACATCCACACGCCTGTCACCTAGCATGGGTGCCAACTCCAAAAAGTCACATTATACCAAACTCCGGGTTTCATACCCTCAAGACCAGATTTAAAACTGTTACTTACCTCAACAGTGTAGAACTCCTACTCCGGAATGCTCCTTCCTCTCGAACCGACCTCCAAATGAACCGAATCTAGCCACAAGCAATAAAATACGATCAATATGAGCTAAAGGAATGAATCCCACAAGGAAAATACCAAATTATAGGCCAAATCCCGAAATTCACTCAAACCCGGCCCCCGAGCCCGCATCTCGAAATCCGACAAAAGTCACAAAACCCGAAAACCCATTCACTCCCGAGTCTACCCATACTAAATTCATCAAAAATCGACCTCATTTGGTCCCTTAAATCCCCAAATTACTCTCTCCAAAATCCCAAGCCCTAACCCTTATTTCATTCCAAAATTCCTACTAATTAGGTGAGAAATTAACGAAAAAATACCATAGCTAATGATAATAGAGCTCAAGCAACTTACCTCAGTGAATACCCTTGAATACCCTTCAAAGATCACTCCAAAAGTTCCAAAAGCCGACTTGAAAATGATGGAAATGAACAAAAATTCGCGAAGTGTTCAATTTATAGTTTCTGCCCAGGTCTTTCGCACATGCGGCCAAATATGCGCACCTGCGGTGCCGGATCTGCGCAAGAACCTTCGCACCTGCGGAAAATCATTAAAACCCAAAACATCGCACCTGCTCTCCATATCCGCATCTACGACCACGCAGGTACGGAAAAGACCTCGCACCTGCGGCCACTGCCTGACCTCCTCACTTCGGCTTCTGTGGCCACCGATCCGCATCTGCGGACTCACAGATGCAATCACTCCTACGCACCTGCAGACCCAGCCTACCACAACACTGTCTGCACCTTTGAACTCCCACGCACGTCTACGACCTCGCACCTATGGCTCCCTCTCCGTAGGTGCGGAAATACCAGTAGCAGCACCTTCAGCTGCATTTTTCCAACTTCAAATAATCCGTTAACCACCCAGAATCACCTCGAGCCCCTCGGGACCTCAACCAACCATACTAATAAGTCATATATCAACATACAAACTTAGTCGAGCCTTCGAATCACTTAAAACAACATCAAAACACCAAATTACCCTCGGATTCAAGCCTAAGAACTTCTAAACTTCCAAATTCGTCAACCGATGCCGAAACCAAACAAACCACGTCTGAATGACCTCAAATTTTATACACTCGTCACAAATGACACCACAAACCTACTCCAACTTCCGGAAATCCATTTCGACCCCGATATCAAATTTTCCACTGCCGACCAAAATCGCCAAATTTCCAAGTTTCGCCAATACAAGCATAATTCCACTACGGGCCTCCAAATCACATTTCGGACACGCTCCGAAGTCCAAAATCACCTAACGAAACTAATGGAACTATCAGAATTCAAATCCGAGATCGTTTACACATAAGTCAACATCCGGTTGACTTTTCCAACTTAAGCTTCTACTTTAGAGACTAAGTGTCTCAATCCACACCGAAACCACTCAGGACCCAAACCAACTAACCCTGTATATCATAATATAGCTGAAAAGAACAAAAGGAAGCAGAAATAGGGGAAACAGGTCTATAACTCTCAAAATAATCGGTCGGGTCGTTACAATTATACAATCAGAGGTGAACCCTAACCCTACTGTGACACCAGTTATCACTCCAGATATAAGCCTTAACCATACTGTCCTAACCCTAGCGATAGTCAACCGTAACCCTAGCACTGATTTGCAAGGGAACAAAGCTCCAGTTAATAAGGTTTTGAATTGTCACGATCCAAAATCCTAACCTATCGTGATGGCGCCTATCTCGATACTAGGCAAGCTGATAATCTCAATAAACTACAATTTCTTTTAAGTTTAAAAATATAATATTTAAACACAATCCATAAGTCTCGCAAATACTGATGCACACACTTCCAAAATCTAGTGTCACTGAGTACATGAGCATTTATACATTACAAGTATGGAAAACGTGATCTATAATAATCTAAGACTAAATACAATAAACAAAAGGATAGGGAAGGAGAGACAAGGTCTGCGAAACATAGCAGCTACCTCTGAATCTCCGAAAAATCGGCTGTGTGAAAGAATCAACACCCACTATATCCGGGATCACCTGGATCTGCACACGAAGTGCAAGGTTTAGTATGAGTACAACCAACTCAGTAAGTAACAATAATAAATAAAGAACTGAAAGAAGTGACGAGCTTCTCAGCTAAATCAAAATATAGTACTTTCCAACATAAAATAGTAGGCATGCTCTCAAGTTCAACATTTAAGATTTCACTGAAATTTCATATAAAGTTTAACCGAAATAGAAAATAATGTTTTTCCGAAATTTCCAAAAATAGTGATATATGACAGATGAACTGCAGCAAATAATGAAATCAATGCATCCTCTCAGAGTAACAGTCACTCAGTCCTCCCATTCACTCCAAGCTCACAGTCACTCTTTCCTCACAGTCACTCTTTCCTCACAGTCGCTCATTCCTCACAGTCACTCATCACTCGGCACTCGGCACTCGCACTCAGTAGGTACATGCGCTCACTGGGGGTGTGTATGGACTCCGTAGGGGCTCCTTCAGCCCAAGCGCTATATCAAGCCAATCATGGCACAAATCAATAAAAATATGTTGCGGCGTGCAGCCCGATCCATAAATATCCTAACAATTAGGCCCTCGGCATCACTCAGTCATCAACCTCTCCAGTCTCTCGGGTCTCAGAAAATCATGATAATCAGGCCAAAATTGATAATATGATGTTTTAATAAATAGCAACAGAGACTGAGATATAATATGAAATGAATAAACATGACTGAGTGTGAAATTATAGTTTGAACATATAATTCAACCACAGAAATGACCCCAGTGAGTACCAATAATAACAGCATATGTCTAAGCATGATTTTTAATATGAGTCTCAGCTCAATTTTCTCTAACACGTAGAGAATGTACAGATATCAACAGATAATTCAACTACACAGACACATGTAATTTGACCAAGTCACAATTCCTACAGTGCACGCCCACACGCCCGTTACCTAGCATGTGCGTTACCTCAAAACCAATCACATAACACATAATCCGCGGTTTCATACCCTCAACACCAAATTTAAAATTGTTACTTACCTCAAGCCGTGTAATTCTTTATTCTGCAATGTCTTTTCCTCGTGAATTGGCCTCTAAACACCTCGAATCTAGCCATAAATAATTCGATTCAGTCAATAAAATTTATTGGAATTAATTCCATAAGAAAATATTAATTTTCCAACAAAATCCGAAATTTAGCTCAAAAATCGCCCGTGGGGCCCACGTCTCAGAACCCGACAAAACTTATAAAACCCGAAAGCCCATTCAACCATGAGTCTAACCATACCAATTTTACCAAAATCCGACCTCAACTCGACCCTCAAATCTTCAAATTAAACCAAGAGGGTTTTCTAATTTTTCCAACTTAATTCACTCATTAAATGCTAAAAACAACCATGGATTTGGGTAATTTAACCAATATTGAGTTAAGAACACTTACCCCTTTGTTTTCTCTAAAAATCTCCCAAAAATCGCCTTTATCCGAGCTCCAAATCGGTAAAAATGAAAAATGGGATGAAGTCCCATTTTTAGAACTTAAACTCTCTGCCCAGTCATTTGTTCTACGCGATCGCGGACAACCACGCGCAATCGCGAAGCACAAATTTCCACTGCCCAGATTTAACCCTATGCGATCGCGGACTTTTCCACGCGATCGGAAGCTCACTCTCATAGGCCTACGCGATCGCGGACTCGTCCAAGGGATTGCGAAGCACAAAACGCGTGACCTCTACTTCTGCTCCACTTACTCTATGCGAACGCGATCTTCTTCACGTGTTCGCGGATAACAAACTCGCACAGCTATGTGATCGCAGCCCTCTTCACGCGATCGCAAAGAACAAAATCAGCACTGCCTCAAACAAGCCTACGCGATCACGGACATTCTCATGCGATCGCGTAGAAGGAAACCAGTGACAGAAAACCAGCATACTTCAGCTGGAAAGCCAAGTCCAAAATTGATCCGTTAACCATCTGAAACTCACCTGAGGCCTCCGGTGCCTCAACCAAACATACCGTCAAGTCCCATAACATCATATGAACTTAGTCGAACCCTCAAATTACCTCAAACAACTCTAAAACTACGAATCATACCCCAATTCAAGCCTAATAAACTTTAAAATTTAAAGTTTCCACAAACGATGCCGGAACCTATCAAATCAAGTTCGATTGACCTCAAATTTTGCACACAATTCATAAATGACATAACAGACCTATTAAAATTTTTAGAATCGAATTTCGACCCCGATATCAAAAAGTCAACCCCCCAGTCAAACTTCCCAAAAAGTTTGACTTTCGCCATTTCAAGCCTAATTCCACTATGAACCTCCAAATAATTTTTCGGACACGCTCCTAAGTTCAAAATCACCATACGGAGCTATTGGAATCATCAGAATTAAATTCCGAGGTCATTTACATATAAGTCAATATCCGGTCAACTTTCCAACTTACGTTTTCAATTAAGAGACTAAGTGTCTCATTTCACTCTGAAATCCTTCTGGACCCGAACCAACTAACTCGATAAGTCATAAAATAACTGTAAAGCATAAATTGAGCAGTAAATGGGGGAATGGGGTTATAATACTCAAAATGACCGGCCGGGTTGTTACATTCTCCCCCTCTTAAACAAACGTTCATCCTCGAACGGGTTTAGAATTATACCTGGAGTCTCAAATAGGTGTGGATATTTGCTCCGCATCTCCTACTCAATCACCCAATTTGCTTCTTCGAGTGGCTGGCCTCTCCACTGTACCTTCACTGATGCTATGTTCTTTGACCTCAGCTTTTGAGCCTGCCGGTCTAAAATAGCCACCGGCTCCATATCATAAGTCAAATTACCGTCCAGTTGCACTGTACTGAAATCCAGAATATGAGACGGATCCCCGACATACTTTCGGAGCATGGATACATGGAATACTGGATGAACACCTGATTGACTAGGTGACAAGGAAATTTCAAAAGCCACCTCTCCAATTTTCTTAAGTATCTCAAAAGGCCCAATATACCGAGGGCTCAACTTGCCCTTCTTCCCAAACCTCAACACACCCTTCATGGGTGAAATCTTGAGCAGAACCTTTTCCCCAACCATGTAAGCAACATCACGGACCTTCCGGTCGGCATAACTCTTCTATCTAGATTGCGCCAAGCCGCTCCTGAATCAATTTAACCTTCTCCAAAGCATCCTTAACCAAATCAGTACCCCATATCCTAGCCTCACCCAGCTCAAACCAACCCACTGGAGACCGACACTGTCTCCCATATAAAGCTTCATACGGAGCCATCTGAATGCTCGATTGGTAGCTGTTATTGTAAGCAAACTCTGCTAGTGGCAAAAATTGATCCCAAGAACCTCCAAAATCAATGACACAAGCACGTATCATATCCTCCAATATCTGAATAGTGTGCTCGGACTGTCCGTCCGTCTGAGGGTGAAATGATGTACTTAATTAAACCTATGTACCCAATTCTCGCTGCACTGCTCTCCAAAACTGTGATGTAAACTGCATGCCCCGATCTAATATGATGGACACTGGCACACCGTGTACGCGAACAATCTCGCGAATATAAATCGCAACCAACCGCTCCTAAGAATAATTAGTACCAACTGGAATAAAATGCGTAGATTTGGTCAATCGATCCACAATCACCCAAACAACATCAAACTTCCTCAAAGTCCGTGGGAGCCCAACTACGAAGTCCATGGTGATACGCTCCCATTTTCACTCCGGAATTTCAAGTCTTTGAAGTAATCCTCCCAGTCTCTGATGCTCGTACTTTGCCTGTTGATAATTTAAACACCGAGCTACAAACCCAACTATATCCTTTTTCATTCGCCTCCACCAATAGTGTTGCCTCAAATCCTGATACATCTTCGCGGCACCTGGATGAATGGAGTACCACGAACTGTGAGCTTCTTGGAGAATCAACTCACTCAAACCATCTACATTAGGCACACATAGTCTGCCCTGCATCTGTAATACACCGTCATCCCCAATAGTGACCTCCTTGGCATCACTGTTCTGAACCGTGTCCTTAAGGACAAGAAGATGGGGATCATCATACTGGCGCTCTCTGATGCGATCATATAAAGAAAATCGAGAAACCACATAAGCCAAAACTCGATTTGGCTCGAAAATATCCAATCTAACAAACTGGTTGGCCAAGGCCTGAACATCCAAGGCTAAAGGCCTCTCTGTTACCGGTAAGTATGCTAAGCTGCCCAAACTCTCCGCCTTACAACTCAAGGTATCAGCCACCATATTGGCCTTTCCGGGATGATAGAGAATAGTGATATCATAATCCTTAAGCAACTCTAACCACCTTCGCTGCCGCAAATTAAGATCCTTATGTTTAAACAGATGTTGTAGACTCTGGTGATCTGTACGAACCTCACAATAGACATCGTACAAGTAATGCCGCCAAATCTTTAAGGCATGAACAATACTTGCTAACTCAAGGTCGTGGACTGGATAATTCTTCTCATGTACCTTTAACTGTCTGGATGCATAGGAAATCACCCTATCGTCTTGTATAAGCACTGCGCCGAGACCAATACGTGATGCGTCACAATACACAGTATAAGACCCTGAACTTGTAGGCAACACCAATACTGGAGCTATAGTCAAAGTTGTCTTGAGCTTCTGAAAGCTCTCTTCACATTCATCCGACCAACTGAACGGAGCGCCTTTCTGGGTTAATTTAGTTATAGGCGATGCAATAGACGAGAAACCTTCCACGAAGCGACGATAATAACTGGCCAAGCTGAGAAAACTCCGAATCTCAGTAACTGAAGATGGCATGGGCCAACTCTGAACTGCCTCTATTTTCTTCGGATCCACCTGAATCCCTTCACTGGATACTATGTGTCCCAAGAATGCCACCGAGCTAAGCCAGAACTCACACTTAGCGAATTTGGCATAAATTTTCTCCTCTCTCAGCCTCTACAATACAATACCCAAGTGTTGTGCATGCTTCTCCTAGCTACGTGAGTACTCCAGGATATCATCAATAAATACCACGACAAATGAGTCAAGATACGGCTGGAATACACTATTCATCAAGTGCATAAATACTGTTGGGGAATTGGTTAACCCAAAAGACATCACAAAAAATTCATAATGGCCATAACGAGTCCTGAATGCCGTCTTTAGAATATCCGAATCTCGAATTTTTAACTGGTGATACCCTGATCTCAAGTCAATTTTGGAGAATACCCTCACTCCTTGAAGTTGGTCAAATAAATCATCAATACGCGGCAAAGAATATTTGTTCTTGATTGTAACTTTGTTCAGTTGTCTGTAATCAATGCGCATCCTCATAGTACCATCTTTCTTTTTCACAAATAAAACTAGTGTACCCCAAGGTGACACACTAGGCCTAATAAACCCCTTATCAAGGAGTTCCTGAAGTTGCTCTTTCAATTCTTTTAACTCAGCTAATGCCATACAATAAAGAGGAATAGAAATGGTTTAAGTGCCTGGTACCAAGTCAATACCGAAATCAATATCTCTGTCGGGTGGCATACCCGGTAGGTCTGCAGGAAATACATCCGAAAGGTCCCGCACTACCGGTACTGAATCAATAGTAGGGGTATCAGCATCAACGTTTCTCACAAAGACCAAATATGACAAACACCCCTTCCCCACCATACGTTGGGACTTCAAATAAGAAATTACCCTGCTAGGAACAAAATCTAGAGAACCTATCCATTCAACCTTTGACAACCCCGGCATCGTCAACGTCACGTTTTTTGCGTGACAATCCAGAATAGCATGATATGGAGGCAACCAATCCATACCCAGAATTAAATCGAAATCAACCATACCGAGTAATAAAAGATCAACTCTAGTCTCCAGTTCCCCAATAGTTACCACACATGACCGATACACACGGTCCATAGTAATAATATTGCCCATCGGCACAGATACATGAACAGGTGAAACTAAGGACTCATGGGGCATATCCAAATAACGAGCAAAATATAAATATGAATAAGTGGAACCAGGGTCAAATAATATATAAGCCTCTCTGTGGCATACTGAAACAATACTTGTGATCACTGCATCTGAAGCAACAGCATCTGGCCTGGCAGGAAAAGCATAGAATCGGGCCTGACCGCCACCTGATCAGCCTCCCCCTCTTGGGCGACCCTAAGCTGACTGACCCCCACCCCGATCTGGCTGGGCGGGTGGTGAAGTAACTGGTGCTGAAGTCATGGTCTAACTTCTCTACTGCACTGTACCTCCAGAGCAACGAGGACATTGTCTCCACATATGCCCAAATTTCCCGCACTCAAAGCAGTTCCCCGGTACTGGTGGTGGTGCTAACTGAATCGTGCCCCGAGAACCAGAATAACTACTAGAAGCACCCAGTGCAAATGAACCCTGAACTGAAGGAGCACGGGATAAACTCTGGGCTGGCAGGGCACTGAGAGATGACTGACCCTGATGAGAAGTATATGAACCCTGGCTGGATGATGCACCACGGTGAACTGGACGACCCGTCTGAGCGTGTCGGTAAGGAAGAGCTCTACTGCAGTAAAACTGACCCCCGGAAGGAACTAAAATCACCTGGACCACGAGGCCTCTTAGCCTCCCTCTCTCCATGCTCTTGGCTATGGACCATCTCTATCTACCGAGCAATGTCAACTACCTCATCAAAAGTAGCACCAGATGCTCTCTCCCGAGTCATAAGTAACTGTAGCTGATATGTGAGGCCATCAATGAACCTCCTAATCCTCTCCCTATTGGTGGGAACCAACCAAACTGCGTGATGAGCCAACTCAAAAAATCTTATCTCGTACTGCGTCACAGACATACCATCCTGACGTAACTGCTCAAACTATCTGCGCAGCTCCTCTCTGCCAGACTGTGGCACAAACTTCTCCAAAAAGAGAACGAAGAATTCCTGCCATGTAAGTGGTACAGCACCGACCGGCCTGTGCCTCTCATAATTCTCCCACCATCTGAAGACAACTCCAGAAAATTGAAAAGTAGAGAACGAGATCCCACTGGTCCCCAAAATACCCACTGTCTGAAGCATCCGCTGGCACTTATCTAGAAAACCATGAGTATCCTCTGACTCAGCACCGCTAAATGATGGAGGTCGAAGCCTCCCAAATCTCTCAAGTCTCCTCTACTCATCATCTGCCATAACGGGGACTACCGGGGCCTGAACAGCTGCAACCGGCTGGGATGGTAGTGCACCCAGTATCTGAAGTCCTTATACCACCTGATCTGGAGTACGGGCAACAGGGGTATGAGTACCTCCCCTGGCATGAGAAGTGGCAGGTGCGGCCTGAGCCGAAACTACCTTAGCAAGGCCAGTGCAAACTGTCAAAATCTGGGCCAAAGTCTCTTGAAGGCCTGGAATCTCAATGGGCACAACTGGTGCCTGAGTTGGTCCTATCGGCTCAGCTATATCTAGAATCTGCTCCTGAGCTGGAGCAACTGGTGGTGCTCAAGGTGCTGCTCCAACTGTTATACGAGCTACACCTCGACCTCTACCTCAGCACCGGCCTCCACCACGGCTCCAGCCTCTCGCGGCCCTAGCTGGTGGCACTGGTGGCTGAACATCTGATTCGGTAGTACGTGTCCTCACCATTTCTGAGAGAATAGAATAACAGAAATTTAGTTTCCGGAATCAACCATTCGCACGATAGAATACAAGAAAGTGAAATTTTCCTAAGGGTTGGGCAGCCTCTCGAAGATAAGTACAGACAACTCTATACCGATCTGTAAGACTCCACTAAACCTGCTCATGACTCGTGAGACCTATGTGACCTAGGCTCTGATACCAACTTGTCACGACCTAAAATCCTAACATGTCATGATGGCGCCTATCTCGATACTAGGCAAGCCAACACCCTTAATAAACCACAATTTCTTTTAACTTTAAAAATATAATATTTATACATAAGCCACAAGTCTCGCAAATACCGATAAATATACTCCCAAAATGTGGTGTCACTGAGTACATCAGCATCTATACATTACAAGTCTGGAAAACATGGTCTATAATAATCTGAGACCAAATACAATAAACAAAAGGATAGGGAAGGAGAGACAAGGTCTGCGAAACATGGGAGCTATCTCTCAATCTCCGAAAAATTGGTTGTGTGAAAGAATCAACACCCACTGTATCCGGGATCACCTGGATCTGCACACGAAGTGTAGGGTGTAGTATGAGTACAACCAACTCAGTAAGTAATAATAATAAATAAAGAACTGTAAGTAGTGACTAGCTTCTCAGCTAAGTCCAAATATAGTACTTTCCAATATAAAAGAGTAAGCATGCTCTCAAGTTCAAAATTTAAGATTTCACTGAAATTTCATATCAAGTTTAACCGAAACAGAAAATAATATTTTTCCAAAATTTCAAAAAATAGTGATATATGAATCATGGCATAAATCAATAAAAACATGTTGCGGTGTGCAGCTCGGTCCATAAATATCCTCATTATTAGGCCCTCGGCCTCACTCAGTCATCAACCTCTCCAGTCTCTCAAGCTCTCAGAAATCATGATAATCAACCCAAAATTGATAATATGATGTTTTAATAAATAGCAACAGAGACTGAGATATGATATGAAATGAATAAACATGACTGAGTGTGAAATTACAGTTTGAACATATAATTCAACCACACAAATGACCCCAGTGAGTACCAATAATAACAGCATATGTCTAAGCATGATTTTTAATATGAGTCTCAGCTCAATTTTCTCTAACACGTAGAGAATGTACGGATATCAACAAATAATTCAACTACACAGTCACATGGAATTTGACCAAGTCACAATTCCTATAGTGCACGCCCACACGCCTGTCACCTAGCATGTGCATCACCTCAAAACCAATCACATAACATATAATCCGGGGTTTCATACCCTCAAGACCAAATTTAAAACTGTTACTTACCTCAAGCCGTGTAATTCTTTATTCTGCAATGTCTTTTCCTCGTGAATTGGCCTCTAAACTCCTTGAATCTATCCACAAATAATTCGATTCAGTCAATAAAATTTATTGGAATTAATTCCATAAGTAAATACTAATTTTCCAACAAAATCCGAAATTTAGCTCAAACATCGTCCGTGGGGCCCACGTCTCGGAACCAGATAAAAGTTATAAAATCCGAAATCTCATTCAACCATGAGTCTAACCATACCAATTTTACCAAAATTCGACCTCAACTCGACCCTCAAATCTTTAAATTAAACCAAGAGGGTTTTCTAAATTTTCCAACTTAATTCACCCATTAAATGCTAAAAACAACCATGGATTCGGGTAATTTAACCAATATTGAGTTAAGAACACTTACCCCTTTGTTTTCTATGAAAATCTCCCAAATATCGCCTTTATCCGAGCTCCAAATCGGTAATAATGAAAAATGGGACGAAGTCCCATTTTCAGAACTTAAACTCCCTGCCCAGTCATTTGCTATACGCGATCGCGGACAACCACACGCGATCACGAAGCACAAATTTTCACTGCCCAGATTTAACCCTACACGATCGCGGACTTTTCCATGCGATCGCGAAGCTCACTCTCATAGGACTACGTGATCGCGGACTCGTCCAAGGGATCGTGAAGCACAAAACGCGTGACCTTTACTTCCGCTCCACTTACTCTACGTGAACGCGACCTTCTTCACGCGTTCGCGAATAACAAACTCGCACAACTACGCGATCGCATCCCTCTTCACGCGATCGCGAAGAACAAAATCATCACTGCCTCAAACAAGCCTACGCGATCGCGGACATTCTCATGTGATCGTGTAGAAGGAAATCAGTGACAGAAAACCAGCATTCTTCAGCTGGAATGCGAAGTCTAAAATTGATCTGTTAACCATCCGAAACTTATCTAAGGCCCCCGGGACCTCAACCAAACATACCATCAAGTCCCATAACATCATACAAACTTAGTTGAACCCTCAAATTACCTCAAACAATGCTAAAACCATGAATCATACCCCAATTCAAGCCTAATAAACTTTGAAATTTAAAGTTTCCACAAATGACGTCGGAACCTATCAAATCAAGTCCGATTGACCTCAAATTTTGCACACAAGTCATAAATGGCATAACGGACCTATTAAAATTTTTTGAATCAGATTTTGACCCCGATATCAAAAAGTCAAACCCCGGTCAAACTTCCTAAAAAAATTAACTTTCGCCATTTCAAGCCTAAATTCAACTACGAACCTCCAAATAATTTTTCGGACATGCTCCAAAGTCCAAAATCACCATACGGAGCTATTGGAATCATCAGAATTAAATTCCGAGGTCGTTTACACATAAGTCAATATCCGGTCAACTTTTCCAACTTAAATTTTTTTAATTAAGAGACTAAGTGTCTCATTTCACTCCGAAATCCTTCCGGACCCGAACCAACTAACTCGGTAAGTCATAAAACAACTGTAAAGTATAAATTGAGAAGTAAATGGGGGAACGGGATTATAATACTCAAAACGACCGGCCGGGTCATTACATGAATGAAGCTAAAGAGAATACTAGCAAGACAGTGGTACCTAAGCCAATGAAGACTCAACTTACAAAACAAAAAGTCATACTGGAGGAGGAAGACAAAGTAGAAGGAAAAGGGAAATATATGGATGAGGAGTCCATAACTCAAAATTTCAGGAATGTTGCTCGACCGGGTGACTTGTCTCCTAGGCATTTGGAAAAGGCAAAGTCGACTGGAAAGGGTAGAAAGAAGCAGCAAAAGGAAATATCTAGTGCTCCTAACACTAGAGTTCAAACTAGAAGGACTCTTTCTAAATCCACCAAGTAATTATGAATGCTATAATCTGGAACATCCGATCTGGGAAGACAAAGAAGGCATTTGAACGACTTATTACAATGCATCAGCAGCATCATTTTAGATTTGTGAGATTGATGGAACCAATGCAACAAGCTAGGAAGTTGGAAAGATATAGAAGGACAATTGGATTTGCCCAAGCCTTTGTGAATGTTACTAACAAAATCTGGGCCTTTGTAGATGATGGATATGATGTTACTATCCTATTTGATATGGAACAACAACTTACTTAAAGCTTGTTGACTCTAGTTCTCACAAGGAACTAATTCTCACATTAGTTTATGCCAAATGTGATGCGACTGAAAGGATAGAACTATGGGATACATTATATGATTTGGCTGCGGATATGACCATCCCATGGATTATATGGGATGAGGAGAAGAAACATGGAGGTCTTCCTGTGTCACTGAATGAAGTATACGATTCTAGACATTGTATCACTTCTTGTAATTTGCATGATCTTGGCTTCAAAGGAAGCATATTTACTTGGTCAAATGGTAGAGCTGAAGAAGATTGCATCTTTAAAAGGCTTGATAGTGTTCAGGCCAACTTTGAGTTTCAGCAATTGTTTCCAAAGGTTGAAATCATTCATCTGTCCAAAATTGGCTCTGATCATAGCCCCTTATTAATCACTTGTGATCCACGGTTCACACCTGTCAAGAAGCAGTTTAAATTCCTTAATTTTTGGACAGATCACAGTTCATTCCAAGATATTGTGAGAGAACATTGGCAAGTGGATTTCTGTGCAAATCCTTTTATTATCTTCAATCACAAATTGAAGAAAGCTCTGCCAGTTTAGAAGAGGTGGTGTTGGTTCATGCGCCTGAGTTTGAATATATCCAACACAACTCAACAGAGAAAGGTTGCACAAAGTCCAGGCAGAGTTAATTAGATACTTGTCACTAGAGGAGGAGTTCTGGAAGCAAAAATCAGGCATGGCATAGTTTAAATATGGGGATCGAAATACCAGACTATTTCATACTCAAGTAAAGGGGAGAAGAAGGATATTACAAATAAGGAGGATTCAAAATAGTGAAGGCAACTGGATTGAAGGGGATGAGCCATTAGCAGAAGAAGCAATTAGTTCCTTTCAAGAACATTTTAAAGAAAATGTTGTCCCTACTGCTTTTGAAATCATAGATCATGTCCCTAACATGGTTACTATGGAGCAAAATCAAGATCTGATAAGGCAACCTACAAAAGAGGAAGTCAAATCTGTTGTTTTTGGCCTAAATGGAGAAAGTGCTTGTCACGACCCCAAACCCTCTTCGTAAGATGTCGTGATGGCACCTAGTCTCTAGACTAGGTGAGCTGATTACTATAACAATTAAGCCAGTTATTAACAATGATAACTTGAAACAGTGTTTAATATAAATACCGATACAATAGCAAAAAATGAGCCTACCCGGCAATAATCATAACAACCTCCCAAGGCTGGTAATACAGAGTCACAAACTCTAGCTAAGTACATGGAAAGATCTCAAAGATCGAAATACAATACTGTTCAAATAAGAAGCTGACAGTACAATGAAAGGAAAGAACTCCAAAGGACTGCGACGACCAAGCAGCTCTACCTTGAATCCTCACGACCAATAAGCTAACTCTACCGGGTCTGATATCTTTAATACCTGGCTCTGCACAAAATGTACAGAAGTGTAGTATGAGTACACCACAGTCGCTACCCAATAAGTATCAAGACTAACCTCGGTAAAGTAGTGACGAGGTACAAGTCAAGACACTCACTAGACAAAATAACATGTGCAGTATAGAAGTATAAAGCTAATAATGGAAAGCAGGAATCAGTAAATGGCAGCAAAATCAACATGTGATATAGACAGTAAAGAAATAAGAACACCGTGAAGTATCATTGAAACCAATTAAGGAACTCAAATAACAACCAATTAATCAAGTCATTCTATACAAGTTTCACAACGAAATCACTCTGTGATACTTCATCTCATAGTCACAAGTCATGGGTCTCAACACACCATCATATACTCATGGCAACTCATGACCACATCTCGAATCACAACCACACGGACAACTCACGTGCCAATATCTCAATTTGCCCGGCATGATCACAGGCTCACATTCACAATCCGCCCGACGTGGTCACAGGCTTACAAACACAATCCGCCCGGTTTGGTCACAGGCTCAATAGCAACATGAAAACAGATAATACAATAACACATGGGCATGATCAATAAATATCAAGTTTCATGCTCCTGAGCTAGTATATGTGACATGCTACGGTGTATGCTTGTGTGAGTGTACTACTGCAGCCCAAGTCAATGAGTAATATCAAAGACATCGAGTAGCTCATTGAAGCAACAAAATAAGTCACGTAAGGTATATGACATACACAAGGAAAATCACACCATCACACGAAAATCACCAACACAATGTCCCCAAGCTACCACAGATAATCCCTGACATTTGCCACCCTTATCTCTCTTATAGCCACCCGTATCACTCCTCCCTAACAATATCGTTAGCCACTCTTATATCTCTAATAGCCACTCGTATCACTCCGTATAATAGCCACCCTTATCACTTTGCCTGGACAATAACATTTGCCACCCTTATCTCTCTAATAGCCACCTGTATCACTCTATATAATAGCCACCCTTATCACTCCGCTCGGACAATAACACAATAGCCACCCTTATCACTTTGTACATTCAACAACAGTGATATGCCACCCTTATTCCATGTATAACAACAACGGTGAAATGTCACCCTTATACTCCGCATAACAACAACCAAACCACACAACAATTCACAAATGCTAACATCACAACAACACGACGTATCAACTCGTAACACATGTGCCTATAGGCCACAACCTTTCCAAGGATCCAACAATATCAATATTTCTACAACAAATAGCCCACTGCTCAAACACAATGTGTATAAAATCTCAATAACAATAGAACGAACGGGAAAGTAACATCACAAGGAAAAACACCCCCTTTAAACGCAACTTCAATTTAAAATAGATTAATGACTTTCGATAACCTTAATTCCAATTAATTGCTTAAGGATAATCTCGATAATGAAAGTATTTCCATGAAATGGCAAGCTTCGGATTCTAGTGTATGAATTAGGCTAACAATGAAAGAGATGGCACGAACTAGCAACTATGTCAAAATGCATAAGAATAACCCCGCAACAAAAAGGATATCATGTACAACAGTTTCAACTAAAAGTAACTCAACAATAAAAGAAATCACATAATGGTAAAAGCGGCAACAACTTCAAATAAAGCATATAAGAACAAACACGACAAATAAGGGATACAACATCTGCTAATAAATTCCAAATAAATACATGAAAGAGGCCTAAGAGTCTAAACTGGTCAGTTCCCACATATAAGCTGAGTATGTACTCGTCACCTCGCGTACACGGCTTTCACATGGCACAAATAGAACAAACGACTCAAATCCTAAGTGGTAGTTCCTCCACACAAAGTTAGGCAAGATATTTACCTCAAAGAAGCTAAACCGATACTCTAAAACCATAGGCCCGTACCTCGGAATCCAGATAACTTAATATCATAAATAATAACTATAGGAAACAATTTCGGATAATAAAGTTTCTATCTTTAATGAAAACTAAAAAGTCAACCCTGGGCCCGTAACTCGAAATCTGACAAAATTAAAAAAAATTCGAACATCCATTCCGATACGAGTCCAACCATACAAATATTATCCCATACCGACATCAAATCGTCCTTCAAATTATCATTTTATATTTTTGAATGTTTATACAAAAATTCTCATTTTTCCCATTCAAATCACTAATTTAATGTTAAAAACAAAGATGGAATCATGAAATATTATCAATTCCGGATAAAGAATCCTTACTCCAATCCAAATCGTGAATAACCCCTTCAAAGTAGTCCAAAACCGAGGTCTAAAACTCAAGATATGATAATAATGGCCAACCCTCGAAATTTAAACATTCTGCCAGAGATTCCGCTTTTGCAGACGTAGGAACGCACCTGCGAGCCCTCATTTGAGAGCGATGGCTCGCATCTGTGAAAATAGCTTAAAATACCAAAGATCCGCATATGCGGAATGGTAGTCGCACCTGCGACAATGCAGAAGCGGAAAAATCCCTGAGCCTCTAACACGCATCTGCGACCCACTCTCCGCAGATGCGATGTCGCACCTGCGGTTTCCTACTTACAGAAGCGGAAAACCTAACCATGCAAAAACACGCAGAAGCAACTCTATATTACGCAGAAGTGAGTCTGCACCTGCGCTCCAAAATGCGCAGATGCAAAGCAACAGAACCAGACTTGCCAAAAACATGGAAACAATCTGAAACGCGTCTGAAACACACCCAGGGCCCCTGGGACCCCATCCGAACATACCAACAAGTTTCATAACATAATGCGGAGCTGTAAGAGGCCTCAAGTCACATCAAATAATATCAAAACTATGAATCGCACCTCAAATCAAACTTATGAACTTTCAACTTCTACAATTCGCACCGAATCATATCAAATCAATCTGGAATAACCTCAAATTTTGCATGAAAGTCCCAAATGACATAACGGAGTCCGAACTTGATATCAACAAAGTCAACTCCCAGTCAAACCTCTCAACCTTCCAAACCATCAACTTTCCATTTTTTGCCAAAATGCATCAAATCAACCTACGAACCTCCAAATCCAAATCTGTACACACTTCTAAGTCCAAAATCACCATACGAAGCTATGAAAATTATCAAATCACCATTCTGGAGTCGTCTACATAAAAGTCAAACTCCGATCAACTCTTTTTACTTAAGCTTCTAAAATAAGAATTATTCTTCCAAATCAATCACGAATCATCCAAAAATCGAACTCGACCACACACCAAGTCATAATACATAACACGAAGCTACTCAATACCTTAAGCCACCGAACGAGACGTTAATTCTCAAAACGACCGATCGGATCATTACAGTGCTGGAGGTCCAGATGGTTTCTCTGGTAAGTTCTTTCATTGTTGTTGAGAGATCATAGGTGATGATATTTATGCTATGGTGAGAGAATTTTTCAATGGCCAGGAGTTACCTAAATTTCTGACTCACACTAACTTAGTACTTCTACCTAAGAAAAAGAAGTGAATACATTTTGAGATATGAGACCTATAAGCCTTAGCAATTTTATTAATAAGGTGTCCTCAAGAGTTATTCATGAAAGGCTTGTCACTTTGCTGCCTTCTCTCATCTCTGATGAACAAGCCAGTTTTGTTAGAGGAAGGAGTATTATTGAGAATGTACTATTGACATAGGAAATTATCACTTAAATTAGGTTAAGTATTAGGGCTGGACCTAAAATTAGACATGACTAAAGCATATGATAGGCTTTCATGGCTTTTCATGACTAAAGTGTTGAGGAAAATGGGTTTTTATGAGAGATTTATTGGTGTTGTGTATGGTATAGTATCAAACAATTGGTACTCTTTGTTGATCAATGGCCAGCCATATGGTTTTTTTAAATCTATTAGAGGAGTCAAGTAAGGTGATCCATTGTCACCTTCATTGTTCATTCTTGTTGCTGAAGCTATGTCAAGGGATTGAACTCTTTGCATATGAATTTATATTTTTGTGGGTTTGGTTTACCCAAATGGAGTCCAAAGATCAATCATCTAGCTTATGCTGATGATACCATAATATTTTTATCCACAGATGCAACATCATTGCAGCTGATTATGGAGGTACTGAGTGCTTATGAGGTGGCTTCTGGCTAGTTAATCAACAAGGCAAAATCAATAATATATATGCATCATTCTACAAGTCTGGAAGTTGCAAATAAGGTGCAGAATTACTGGAATAGGCAAACGGGAATTTCCTTTTACTTATCTAGGATGCCCCATTTTCTATGCAAGAAGAAGGTTGGATTATTATCATGGACTTATCAACAATGTGGTGGATAAATTGCAATCATGGAAAGGAAAACTACCCTATATTGGTGGCCGGGCAGTCTTGAAACATGTTCTTCAAAGTATGCCAACTATTATCAGTTGTCAATCCTCCTCCAGTTGTTATTAATGAGATTCATAAGTCGTTTGCTCAATTCTTTTGGAGCAATTCAGTTGGAGGTAAGGGCATACATTGGGCCTCTTGGGACAAGCTTTGCCTATCATATGAAGAAGAAGGGGTAAGGTTTAGATCATTACATGATGTCTCCAAAGCTTTGCTTTGCAAACTTTGGTAGAACTTTTGAACCAAACCTACATTATGGAGTTCATTCACGAGCCAAAAATATTGTAAGAAAATGAATGTTATGGTTGTGCCATGGAGAAATGGATCTCATGTTTGGAGGAAAATGCTTGAATGTAGAGATGAAATTGAGCATCAAATAATATGCAAACCAAGAATGGGTTCTTCTTTATTTTGGTTCGAAAATTGGACAGGTCTAGTGCTTTATATTTTATTACTCCTCATGATTTCTTTTGCGATGAATCCATAAATAATGTATATGATGTGGTGTTGGACAATGCATGGGATAAAAATAAGTTACTGGAGATTCTTCCACAAGATTTGGCTGTACATATTATAGAGAATATCAATCCACCAAGAGCACATGATGAGCTTGATATTCCATACTGGATGTTGGAACCTAGGGGCAATTTTACAGTGAAATCTGCCTGGGAATATACAAGGAGGAGAAGGGACTATGACGCCGCATACAAAAATATGTGGGTGAAAGAATTTTCTTTTAAGATTACTTTTATCATGTGGAAAATATGGAAATGCATGCTGCCGTTAGATGACTACTTTAGGAGGTTGAGTTATTTCATGCCATCTAGGTGTTGGTGTTGCCTTAATCCGGAAGAAGAAACTTTGGCCCATGTGCTTTACAGATCATATGCAGCTCGTACTGTATGGTTCTATTTTCTATCAAATGCTGTAATTAATATGGATGGTTTGTCACTGCAGCAGACTGTGGTTAAGTGCTGGACAATCGAGGTTTTACCTAGGTTGAAACCTATTTTCCAAGCCTTGCCCTCAATAATCTTATGGGAAATTTGAAAGAGAAGGAACAACATGAAATATGGGGAAACTGTCTCAATTAGTAGAGTGATATATCAGGTGTCCTCAACACTCCAAGCACTAGTTAGAGAAAGGAAGCCTAGTCTTCAAAATGTGCCACACAAGTGACCGGAGTTGCTGCATATGCTGGAAATGTACACTCCAAAGCTGAAGTTTACTAAGGTATTATGGGATTTCCCTACTCCAGGGTGGATCAAGGTGAATACAGATGAAGCATCAAAGGGTAATCCAGGCAGGAGTTCAATTGGATTTGTTTTAAGGTATAAAGCAGGAGATGTAAGGTTTGCATTAGGAAGAGAGATTCAGGAGGTTACTAATACTGAAGCGGGTGCAGTTGCTATACTAGTGGCATTGAGATATTGCGTGCAACATCGATACACACACATCATGCTACAAACAGATTCCATGTTAATTAAGATTTGATTGATGGTAGATGGATAGCACCTTGGGCAGTCGTTACATATGTGGAGGAGATCAAAGATATCATGGAGGAAGGCAACTTTAGAATATCGCATATCATGAGGGAGGGCAATAAGCTAGCTGATTATTTAGTTATTTATGCTCTTGATACTCGTTACATTGAAGCACATGGGTTTGAAGAACTAGAATTACAAGGTAAAAGGATTGTAAACAGTGATAAATTACAATGTCCATATATACGAATAAGAGTATTCAGGAGTTGAAGTTCATGGAGGAGATTTTTATGAGGAATACTGGATTTGAGAAGGAAAGAAGGAGAAGGAGGCTGAAGATAGGTGATCGAGGCAGTACTTACATCTGTTATACTCAAATCCATGAGGAGGAGAGTATAATGGATTCTTTTACTACTAACATGGTTTTCTTTTTTGCATGACAAGTTATTGTGACCATGCCTTACCCTTTGACTCGACTTCAATGGGTGGTATTACCTACTGCTCATTCTCTTAGAGAAGAGTTAAGGTTAAGCACAAGCATGGAGAAAAAGGATCATATAGAGTTGATAGGATATCCCTTTACTGGAAACCATAATGGAGGTTTGAGTGCATTTCAAGTGCACTGTTCATCCAGTAACAAAGTTGCCAGGAACAATGACCTTTCTAATGCACAAATGAGGACAACCAATTCACATTTTGGAGCATGCAAGGCACATATCTGGGCATGGAGCATAGATACAATGAAACTGCCCAGTTTTGCTATGACTGGACAGATCAGTTTGGAAGATATTACGGGAGCCTTGAAGATAGCTGGGAGGAAATGCAACCTACACACATCAATAGGATACAGAAGGAAGGTATAATTTCTTGGCTGGTACATATACATGCAGGGATCATACATGATATACGAAGGACAAGACACAGGAACAACAAGGATGAACACATTTGGACATTTCTATGTCTCAATAGCGGGTGATCTGGAGATACTCTCTTATAAGGAATGGCTTGTGCTTTGTTTCCTATCCAAGGAGATTAAAGTTGACAGCTTGAAGGGACTACGGCTAGGCTCGACTGCACAAAGAAAGCAGTATACAACACAGAAGCCAAACTACATGGCTATGAAGCTACTGGGCAGTGTATTGCAAAAGATTCATCAAAGTTCAAGACTATGGGCACTCATGTTTTCAAATTATCTTGCCTACTTAGATATGTTGCCATTGTATATATTTTGTAGCCCAAAATGTAATGCCAATCTTGGGTTTCATTTACTCAACGATGGTAGTAGGGGCTATGTATTCTATGTAAAAACTAGCCCTAGGTACCTTCCCGTAGATTTGCCAAAAAAATAAACACATGTTGGTCATTTGAAACATCAAATAGCACCAAAAAATATTTAAAACATGGATAAAATAACATTAAAGCATATAAAAATATGCCCATCATCACCATCCCATACTTAAACCTTTGTTCGTCCTCGAGCAAAGTAAAATCAACCTACAATAGATCGAACAAAATTAAGCTTATCGCTATCAAGCCACACGTTTTAATTAAGCTCAAGCACCCATGACTTTGATTGATACCAACAATTAGCCCTTTGCATATGCATTCTTGGAATTACTTCCCCATGTTAAAACCATGCCTAGCACAATATTGAACAGTTCAATACAATCAAATACCAAATTCAGGACATCTCAACCTCAGAAACTGACTCCCTAGCATAACTACTTTCAGGCCAACTTACCTACTCTGACTGAAGAGACCAATAAAGTCACCTATCCATCATGAAACATGTGTCCTTACCACAAAACAAAGAGAGATAGTTCACACACTCAAATAAAATTCGAACGTAATTTAAGGACTTCAAATAATGGAAGAAATCACTCACTCTCTCAAAGAAGTTCACATGCGCACAAAAGGTACCATATGCTTGCCCGTTATGTAAATCTCTACTAATCTAAGCCTGCTTAGTCTAAAATCAATTAGGACTTTATTGTGGTTGTAACGTGGGCTAAGGAACGGGTAGGCTATATATAGGAAATAGTGATTAACCCTCCTAAGGACTCTAACACGTCAAGTAATCACTTCAAGCGTAACTTTCTTCAACCCAACTTCAAACATCACAAACAACATCACCCCCAAATCATTCTCTTTTTCTTTAAGCACTAATTTGACTCACACTCACTAGCAAGGATAAGATGTATTATTGGTTTTGCTATATTGTTTTTTCAAATACGATTTCCGCTAGTGGTGTATTTCACTACAAGAAAAACGGCCTTTAAGAAAGGGAAATATGGTCCCTAAAGATCCAAATCTGGTCCTAATAAACCAATTGCGACGGGAAAAAGCTGGTCGCCACCAGTCGCAATAGCTTCCGCCGCCAAAGGCCAATAACGACGGGTCCAAAAACCTGGTCGTTAAATATTTTTAGAGGCGGATAAAAAATCTAGTCGTTAAATACCTTTAGAGACTACGTATCTCGTCCCAGTAGACAATTAATATATTACTAAAATTATATATTTTCTCGTCGTAAAACAGTTTTAGCGATCACCTTTCTCCTCTCTATTAGACAACAAATATATCATGAAAAATATATATTTTTCGGTCGTTAACCCATTTTAGCGACCAGTCTTTAACTAGTCGTAACTTATCTTTTAGAAACTAGTCGTAACTTATCTTTTAGAGATGAGCAGCACTAGTCCCTATTTAAAATAATTGTAGTAACTTTAACGACCGTATTTCTGATCTCGATCTTATTAACCACAAGTATTCCTAAAGCTCGATGTCACAAAAAAGTTATTTTTATCAATAAATATCAAATTGCTATTGAAAAACCCAGATATAAAAAGGTAATAAAGTTATTAATTGCAATGTTAACATCCCATGATGTTAGTTTCAATATTTGCTCGACACCTTAACAAAAAAACTTAGCTAACATCCTGAGCTAGACTATGATATCAAGTTTTACATAACATTCTTAGCAAAATAATAATGAGCTTATGTATCTTCCAAACTTGCATCTTGACTTGTAGCTTCAATCTTCAAAACCTGCAAGTACAAAATTTTGAAAAGACGATGAATAACTATTGGTAAAACAATATATGTTAATTTACAATAATAATGGTTAAACCGCTTACCCCAAAAGCAGTCTAAATTCATCAGGTGTTATCCAGTAATATCAACAAGGCTACAGAAATATAGAAAATTAATTAGAAAAATTTTGGAACGATAAATCAAACTTCGGTCAAATTGACCGGTGTCTATACATAGTCCTTTTTCTCTCTCTTATCATTCACAAATTATCAAATAGATCTGTCACATTCAGAGCCAAAGTCACCACTCCACTCAAGGAACAAACCTTAGAATGTATACTTGAAACACAAGCTTTGGGAGTAAATATATACTTGTCAGGAACTAAGAGAGTCGAACTCCATTCACATAAATCAAGTGATAACAGGTTGACTAATTAAATGTAAAAAAAATTACAAATATAACGAGAAAGATCAGAACACTACTGCTGAGATGGTGATAATGATCTATTATGGACAAAGCAAGGATCAACAGGAATGTTTGGTCGGAAGGAATGGTGATAATGATCTATTATTACCTATTGCTGAGATGAACAAGGTGGAAAAGTTACAAGGAGATGCCAGGGATTATTTAAATTCCAAAAGAGCTGGGCAACAACTGAAAGAAGGATCTCGACGTGATAAAAATATTGGGCAGCAGTCTGATGGAAGTCAGCAAATAGCTATTGTGATCGACGAGGATACAGGGAGATGATCGTGAAGTATTACAATTTTTTAGGAGTAATTGTGAAGCTACTGGGAATGCTGGTGGACTAAAGAATGTGGCTAAGGTTTGGTCAGTTGTATCACCTAGCAAAAGGGCTGCTACAGATCATAAAACGCAGGAATTTACAGCAGCAAACATTAGGTGTACTAATTCTTTTGATGCCTTGGTCATTGAACAGGAAGATGGCGAGAATGATGCTAGTAAGAAGTTGGAACTGGTTTGTGTGGTGATACAGTTTCAAAATCTGGAAAAAACAGCTCTCCAAGTAATGCAAAACAACAGCAAAATTCCCAAAATGCAGCTGCTCGACTACATATCGCAAAGGACTTATGTCCTTCTGATGATCACAAGGAAGGGGAATTACAAACGCCTGTTACAGCTGCTCCAACACTGGATATTTCAGTAGTACTTAGTGCTGGTGTCAATAAAAATGCTCTTTTACTGTTCGAGAAAAAAAAGTTCTAGGCTTTACTTCAAATAGCACAGTATTTATGTTGAAGGCATATCGACTTCTATCTAGCAAGGGTTCCAGCAATCACTAACCAAGCCATTTGAATAGTGCAATTAGTACTATTTTGCTAGGATAAGGTAAATCCTCAGTGACAACAGATATAGCAATAAGATAGAAATGACTATATAAATCAACAAAAAATTTAAAAAGTAGGGTATATTGTTACTAACTTGGTCAGCAGACAAAAGTAGTGGTCATTCAGTTGAAACGTGCAATGTCGAAGGCGAGACGTGATTGTTTAGCATCGAAGAATTCCTTTATTTTCCTCATTTATTTCATCTCATCTTCTAAGGTAGACAAGTGATCATGTAAGGATTTATTTTCCTCATTCAAAGATTTATTTTCCTCTTGAGTTGAACGTAGCGCGGACAGTAATTCAGCCTTGTAAGAAGTGTCACCTTTCAAGTCTTTCACCTTTACTCCACCCCCAAAGCCAAATACATGGCTACGAGTTTGAGGTCCACAACATTTTTCTACTATCTCTATGGTAAGTAAAGATGGATTTGATTGAACTATTTCTACAATCCGAGCCTACAAAATATATGAAGAAATATTTTATATCAGAGCCCATAATAATTTCAAGTAATTTACATATTCAGTTGACTAAACATACGTGTTTTTCAATTGCTTCAGGTTCAACAAGCTTGTTATTTTTCTTACGAGTCTCAAAGAAAATTATTGCCAAATCTGGTGGATTGCCATCTTTCCCGCCCTTTACATCAAAGGCAAACATGTCAAAAAATACCTCGTAAATATTTCCTTTAGAAAAATAGAGATTTTACCTTTTGATAAATTATCTCTCAAATAGGCTTGCTACCAATATGATGAAGCATCTTGAACTTAGCTCGGTTTGCTGCATTCCTATTGCTTCTTGCCTTTGTGAAACAATAAGCTTAAATATAATTATTGTAATAAACTTAAATAGTATACTTAGGTTTGATTCTTGATATAGCGGAAAAAAGATATCTGGTGCTAGGGGGAAATCAGACTACAGATGCTTTGGCGAAATAGACTATTAAATCGTTGGGCATACCTGAAAACTTTCAGAAGAAAAATGTTCCTTTACTAACCACTCCCATTCTTTCTTGTCTACTCCCTTTGGAATATTCTTAAAAGCTTGTTAGATTGGCTTGTTCATCACATATTTTGCATGCAAGTGTCCTCTCCATTTGTTCCATAACTCTTTTATCCATCCCAAGATATGATCACGATGATCATTCATGTCAACACTCTCAAACTTATCCTACAATAATCAAAATATTGGTTGAGTTAATGCATCACAAGAGTTCTCCTTAACCCTGTAAGTCAGAAAAAGGGCAAGAATACAATCAAAAATGTATATCACAACCATCAATCTCATTGTCTATACAATAAAAGAATTACATAGGCTCATACAACTAAGGAAAAAGAAGAGATATTATTAAGTGGTCCTATTTGGTTCCAGAAACCAGAATACTAGGAGTACCTTTTAACCGCAAAATACGAAAACCAATCACCCTTGTAATTCATGAGCTTTCAAAATAAAATTCATAATCCAGAAGGGAATATTTGCAAAGAGACAAATCATATCCTGAGGCTCATTTTGCTCTTCAAGCTCAAGACAACTAAATAGCACAAGATCATAAGTTATTTTCATAATTCATGCCAAGGAACTTTCTCATACTAATAAATATATAACAGATAAACTGAATGATTGCAACTTTCAGCTACAACCAGCTTATCACTAACAACTTTCAACAACAACCATGTGATGATATTGCAGAAAAAGGTTTTTAGTGCAGTAAAAAAAACTATATTTAGAGATGAAGTAAATAACCTTCTTCTCAATTAAAAATTAGCAAATATGAAACAACATAGTATGAAATCCAGTGGAAGCTATCTCTACTTAAGAATTAACAAAGATCGGCATATAAAAGATCAAAATGGTACCACTTAGCTTTGCAGGGACCAAAATAAATTTCCATCAACTGGTGAAAATGAATCCATCAAATGGAGAACTAAGATTCTTATATATAACAACGAAACATCAAAATTACATTTTCTAGCCGGTCTCTACTTGTTGCCCTTAAAGCATTCTCAATTCTAATATTTTAATTAACACTGATATGCTCATGATTTCGTCCTTTATTCAAATTGTATTGGTTAAGTTTTTAAATTGTTGGGAAGGACGTTACCATCAATAAATGCGAGAGGCTTACTAATAATGTCAAGTTCACAACCCTGGATGGCATCAACATTCCCTACTCTGGTTCAGAACAATGGCATATGCAGTAGTAATTTCATGTGTAAAAGAGCAGTTAGACTCGCACATAATTGACTGATATAACAAAATACCTGCAACAAACATCACTAATCAACTAAATTAGCAATTTGACATCTATCACAACATAGCCACATTTCACAGTAATATACTTTCCAGTGTCATCACGCTTAAAATGCACAGGCATACTCTTAACTACATTTGTTACCTCAATAGCTGCCCACATGTGATTCAACTTTTCTTGCTTAATATCATTCCACGATGATACTCCCAAAGGACACATATTGTGGTCACGAACTATTCTGCTCAAGTGCCTCGAAAATAATTTGCTATTTGTTCCAACCGTTCGATTGTTATAAAAGGTTACTTTCAGCTTTTGTCCGACTTCAAATGATGCAACTGTTATTAAGATTGTTATTCCCGCCAATATTGCTGTATTTGTAAATAATAATTCTGCAAAATATAAGTTAACGTAATGAAACAATAATAAATTCGAGCCCACTGAATTCACAGTGTTTCCTTAAGGAATTTAATCCCCTCCTAGTACCCAAGGTAATGGATTATTACCCTTTTGGGTTTAGGAACTTGCACTTTTGCCAAACACCCCACACTTTAAAGTAATTCAAGTTGGGCTTCCTTCCTTTCCATTTTTCATATGGAATGGATTGTGTTTTGCTATGGGGCACTCGATTTAATATTCGATTAGCCGTAAGAATGGCTTCCCCCACAAGTTCTGTGGCAAACCAGAACTTATCAACAACGTGTTCATCATCTCCTTTAATGTGCGATTCTTTCTTTCCGCAATCCCATTAGATTGGGGCGTGTAAGGGCTGTTGTTTGATGAATAATTCCATATTCTAAACATATTTCTTCAAAAGGAGATTCATATTCACCACCCCTATCACTTCTTATCATTTTTACTTTCTTGTTAAGTTGCGTTTCAACTTCATTTTTGTATTGCCTGAATGCGTCTATTGCTTCATCTTTACTATTCAGTAAGTAAACATAGCAATATCGAGTACCATCGTCAATAAAAGTTATGAAATACTTCTTTCCACCGCGAGATGGTATTGACTTCATGTCACAAATATCTGTGTGAATTAAGTCTAAAGGATTTGAATTCCTTTCAACTGACTTATAAGGATGTTTAACATACTTAGATTCCACACATGTTTGACATTTTGATTTTTCGCATTCAAACTTGGGCAGTACTTCCAAGTTAATCATTTTCCGCAAGGTTTTATAATTGACATGACCCAAACGTACATGCCATAAATCATTTGACTCAAGTAAGTAAGAAGAAGCTGAAATATTATTATTATTTTCCACAACCATTACATTTAGGTTGAAAAGGCCCTCGGTGAGGTAACCTTTTCCTACAAATATTTCATTCTTACTAATTACAACCTTGTTTGACACAAAAACGCACTTAAAACCGTGCTTAACAAGAAGTCCAGTAGAGACTAAATTCTTTCTCATTTCGGAAACATGAAGGACATTGTTCAAAGTCATGACCTTGCCAGAAGTCATTTTCAGAAATATCTTCCCATATCCTTCAACTTTTGCTGTTGAAGCATTTCCCATATAAACTGTCTCTCCGGGTTCAGCAAGAGCATAAGAAGCAAAAGCCTCTCTAACTGCACAAACATGGCGAGTGGCTCCTGAATCAAACCACCACAGTTTGGGATTTCCCACCAAGTTACATTCAGAAAGTATGGCACACAAGTTATCAACATCATCATGGTTTACTACCATGTTTGCTTGACCTCTTTTCTTGTCTTTCTTCGGAGCACGACACTCCGTAGACTTGTGTCCAGTTTTCCCACAGTTGTAGCAGTTTCCACTGAACCGCTTCTTGCTTGGGTTGTATTTCGGACCAGAAGCCTTCTTCCTCTTTTTGTTAGCTTCAACAATATTTGCTCCCATTATTGTTGAATTTCCACGGCCTCTCCTTTCAGCAGCTTTATTGTCCTCTTCGATTCTCAACCGAACAATGAGATCTTCAAGGGACATTTCCTTTCGTTTGTGTTTCAAATAATTTTTGAAGTCCTTCCACAACGGAGGCAACTTCTCAATCATTGCTGCTACTTGGAATGCTTCGTTGATGACAAGACCTTCAGCAAGTAGATCATGAATAATCACTTGTAATTCCTGGACTTGGGTAATAACAGATTTGCTATCTACCATTTTGTAATCCAAAAATTTTGCGGCAACGAATTTCTTCATCCCGGCATCTTCAGTTTTATATTTCTTTTCAAGAGCATTCCACAATTCTTTTGAGGTCTCCACGCTACTGTATACATTATACAGATTATCATCCAGTCCGCTAAGAATATAATTCTTGCATAAAAAATCAGAATGCTTCCACGCTTCAATCACGAGAAAGCGTTCATTCTCTGGAGTTTTATCTGGCAGATCAGGAACATCTTCCTTGATGAACTTCTGTAGACATAACGTAGTTAGATAGAAGAACATCTTCTGCTGCCAGCGCTTGAAATCAATCCCGAAAAATTTTTCGGGTTTTTCTGCCGGTGCCAACGCCGGTGTTCGGCTTGTCGATGCGTTGGCAGTTACCATCGGCACAGCTTGGTTTTCGCTTTCAGTCATCATTTTTTTTTATAAAAGATTGACACAAACAAACGTTTAATACACGTTTTCAAACTGGAGTAAAAATCACGTAGATTTTAATATCCAACAAAACGCCATGAAGGCTTAACTCTCCAAAACGGGAGTACACAAACCACAAAGGTTTTAGTTTGCAGAATAATTAGAATACTACAAATACAGAAATAAATATTAAATTCCTTAAGATTGTTGTTTCCCGTCAATATAGCTGTATTTGTAAATAATAATTCTAATTCTGCAAAATATAAATTTACGTAATAAAACAGTAAATAATTCGAGCCCACTGAATTCACAGTGTTTCCTTAAGGAATTTAATCCCCTCCTAGTACCCAAGGTAATGGATTATTTCCTCCCAGGATAGAACGAATAACACACTGGTGTAGCGGTACTTCAAACCCCAGTGTTTCAGCGAACACAAAGTTCGGTAGCAAATCACACTTACAGTTGCTTTGTTTGAAGTTAAAAACAATGCAGAACGAAGGAGTATAAACTCAGAAAATCGTATGGAAATGCTGAGAGGAAGGAGTGCAAATGTATAGCCAATTTGTTGAGCGAATTGTGTGTTGTGTGTTGAGTGTCTTTCTTCAACATCTGCTGCACATATATATAGCAGCAAAATGTTGAAGAAGACCAAACGTCCACCCTCTATGGTGGAGCAAGCATTACATGTTTGTGGAGCAAGCACTTCATGTTTGTGGAGCAAGCACTTCATGGTGGGAAGAGCATTAGGCGGCTGCCAAATGGTCAATACACGGATTGAAAAATATCCGTTACAAATGCGGATAATCTTATGTTAATATTTACTATTAACAAATAAATTTGGTCCAAAAAATTAATCAATCAATCGATCATTTGACCAAATCCAAATCCAAATCCAAATCCAAAGCCGAAGCCGAAGCCGAAGCCGAAGCCGTAGCCGTAGCCGTAGCCGAAGCCGAGCCGAGCGAGCGACGACGGCGCGAGGCTTGCTTTCTTCTTAACTCTTTAAGAGCTACAAGAAGAGCAATTATATATATACCCACCAAAAATGTCTTCCTCTTCCAATATGGGACAATGTCTCATTGTCAAGAGGGAAACTTAAAATTTTACTCAAAATTTCATTTTCCCTCCATTTCCCATTCACCCTCATTTTAAGAATATTTCATCTTAAAAACAAAACCTCAACAGCAACTTCTTTGCACTTGTTCCTACATTTGTGACTAACAGGAAGGTAACGCCGATGACCCTTAAAGCACTGCTTCTTACAGTTAGCCAATCGAATCGAGAAAGTGTCTTTATTGCAACATGGGCATGCCAGTTTTTCTTTTGTGCTCCATCCAGATAAATTTCCATATGCTGAAAAGTCATTGATGGTCCATAACAAATAAGCATGCAACTTAAAATTATGTCTAGCTGATGCATCAAATGTCTCAATACCTTCTTCCCACAACTCCTTCAGTTTCTCGATTAAAGGTTGAAGATATGTATCAATTGCATCTCCTGGACTATCTGGACCAGGAATAAGCATTGACAATATAAAATTTTCCTGTTTCATACACAACCAAGGTAGTAAATTATAAGGAATAAGAACTACAGGCCAAATGCTATATTAGGTTTTTGAATTCCGAAATGGCTGAAATCCATCACTAGCAAGTCCAAGTCGAACATTACGAGGCTCAGCTGCAAATGAAGGATGAAGTTCATCAAATGACTTCCATGCTATTGAATCAGTTAGGTGCCTCATTATTCCATCATCAACTCGTTTATCCTTATGCCATGTCATTAGAGTAGATGTCTTTATAGACATAAACAACCTTAGAAGCCTAGGCTTTAATGGAAAATAGCGTAAAATTTTTGATGCTATCTTCTTACCTTTTTTATTCCTTGTTTCCCCGCTATGTCTATCTATCTTCAATCTGGACGCACCACAAACTTTGCAAGAATCAAGTAAGCTATCCTCCTTCCGGTATAACATGCAATCATTAGTACAAGAATCAATCTTGTTATAAGAAAGTCCAAGGTCTTTAATTATCTTCTTTGCCTCATAATATGATTTTGGCAAATTGGCGCCATCAGGCAACAATTCCTCTTTTAACATTTTCAATAACATTGTAAATGATTCATTACTCCAACGACCCATACTTTTGATGTGAAGCAATTTAATCAAAGAGGAAAGCTTTGAAGCTTTAGAATTTTGGTACAGTGGCTGCTCAAAATCCCTCAATAGCCTATAAAAAATTTTCGCTTCAACATTTGGTTCCTCCTCAAGTAAATCGTCACAACTAGCATGCGTAGTTCCTCCATCAAGATTAGGATATAAATCTCTCAACAATTCTTCTACTTCATCTTCACTCTCACATTCTTCTACTTCATCATCATCTTCATCTTCAGATTCTGACAGTGGCTCACCTAAATTTTCCCCGTGATGATACTAAAATGTATAATTTTGAATTATTCCATATACTTTCAAATGTGTCTCAACTGTCTTACGAGTTCCTAAAGTTGTATTACAACATTTGACACATGGACATCTTATTTCATACTCTTCTCCTATTTTCTGAAAAACATAATTCAAAACCTTTTGCACTCCGATTAAGTAGGCTTCATCAAGCAGATTATCAACAAGTTGCATCCATTACTTACTAGGTGCCATAACCTTGGAGAGTAGATAAAAATTAGATTAAAAAAGATAAATGACAGGAAAAATACTAAGATGAACACAACTTATAACGATCAGATGCACACAGTTGTGTTGAACTCTAAGGTCGCAATAGGTGATTAGGCTCTTTTTTTCCAGTTAATGCTTTGTAATATACAATCAAATGGTACTAAGATAAATAAAAGATTATAAATTAACTTGTAATTAAGATGCTAGTTCCTGAAACATGTATACATGGTTCCTTCTAGCCTGCCCCGAGATCGAAGTAAGTACTTAAACCCAAACAAATGTAAACAATATAATTTGCGACACAAGATCATCAAAAATATCGATTGCGACTAAAAATACTGATTGTTAGTAATTGATGTGAGATCGTGAATTTCTCTGAACTATTGCTCATGTTATGAAAAAGACAAAATATGAAGATTCTGACATCAAATTGAAAGAACTCGATCCAAAATACCACTTCTCTTGCCAATTCACAACTGATTCGGTTGCAATGAATTCAGCAGATTTCATTATCACAAGCACATGTCAAGAAATAGTTGGAAGGTGAGAATTGGAACTACGAAAGCAGAGGGCTAATAAGTAGGCACTCATATATATTTCAGCATCGCTCTTTCACTATCATCGAATACACACCACTACTTAGTAAGTGTATTTGCTCAAAAGTTTGCAAATTTATGGATCTCATTCTTGAATACTTCAACATATGCAGTAAAAACTCAGAACAAAATTGTGAAACCTTTTACCAATTTAATGTTAGAGAAGAAGAAGAAGAAGAAGAAGAAGAAGAAGAAGAAGAAGAAGAAGAAGAAGAAGTCGAATATAGCAAAGCAGTAAAGCGAATTCCAAACGAGCAACTCAGAAGAGCGAGGTTGAAAAAGAAGATAAGGAGTAACTCAGAAGAGGAGGCATACCTGGATTCGCAAACTGAGGTTGAACACTAGGGCAGACCTTCGATTCACAAATCAACAAATTCGTAACCTTTGCTTTGAGAAAACAAAGTTTTTGAGAGATTGATAGAGGGAGGCAGAGCAGCTGCGTGTGTTATTGTGTTTTGAGACAGGGGCAGATCAATGAGTTTGTTTTGGAAAAACAGAGAGTCTCTTTAGTTTTTGGAATTTTTAATTTTAGAAAATTAGTTTTGGCGCCTATTTTTTTAGAAAATAACAATTTTTTAATATTTTAGTATTATATTTGGCGTCATTCTCTCCCGCTCATAGCCCCTCAATTATAATTTGGGACCGGTTACTAATTTCTTTAGGGACCAAATTTAGTACCTTCGTAATAAAATACAGAATTAAGGACCACAATATAATTTCGTCGCAATACATATACTTTTAGAGACGGGATTATTAATTCGTCCCTAAATGTTGGTCGCAGATAAGCCTTTTTCTTGTAGTGTTTCTTATAAAACAAGTGAACATTTCTTCCTTTTATTGGTTCCACTCGAAAGCCACCCAATTTCCCTCCTTACTTCTTTTAGCGCTTATTTTACAAGTTTAGTGCTTTAAGAGGTAAAAGGATCGAAATAATGTCGATTAAGAATAAAAAAGGGTATGGGCTTACAGGCTCAACATGGCTAACTAGGGTGATTTTGTTTGTAGTAGCATTACAATTCAAAAAGGATCAAAGAAAGAATAAAATCATATTTCAAACCGAGCAGAACTTAGAATTTCGCTTCAACTCACATGTAGGGCAAGTTCTATACACAAATGTACTACATGAAACTACACAAAAAATCTCACCACACTGTAGCACATGATTCAATTAGGACGGCTACATTTCAACTCTCAATCAAAGCAAGTACAAAGTTAAGCCATAATTTTAATGCACAAAGCACATCAGTTAGCACAAGAGTCAAGAAAATGAGCCTAAGCGTCACAAAAAACTATTCTACTTTTCAAGGCACAAATAGTTCTCAAAAACTCATGGAGAAAATTATAATCCACATGCCCAGGTCTAACTCTGTTGGTATCAAACAAGTCACTAGATGTGTTGAATTCAGTCTGAGTCTCAATATCGTACACTACTCTAAAAATAAAAAATAATACCCGATTGAAAAAATCATCTCTTGGAAAAGAACCGATGGTCAAAGAAAAATCAAGGGGGGTTATTACCTAATAGATTAAACTTAAGCTAACTACTTAAAGCAAATAAGAAAAATAAAATATTTTCGTACTTTTTTTTTATTTTTCTGTTAATTTCCTAATACTAACACTAATTCCAATAATCAAATGAAAATCATTTTATATTTTTTCAAGGACCTTAATCCCTCGAGAGAACTGTCCAGGTAGTCTGTCATCGGGAAAAGTCCACTATTTTCTAAAAAAAATTTCATGAGCTGAAACTACCAACTATTATACGACTACTCACTACCAATAGAAGCAACTAGAGATTGAGAGTTACTACTCAAAGATGAATTTACTAACTATTACAGTCCATTAATTCAGTGAATATTACCGCCCCAAAAGTATCAAAAGCAATGAAGATTATAATAGTTAAGTACATTCATCCATAAAAAATGAATAACCCCCACCCCACACTTAGAACTGTGTGTTGTCCCCAATGCACACAAATAAAGTAGAGCATGGTGAGAAGAAACTCCCTCAAGTCGATGTGGAGGGCTCCCCCGTGGTCTGTGAAGGAGCATCAGAAGCAGTTGTCTGGAAAGCCGGGACGGAAGTAGTAGCAACAACCGAGTGAGTAGTCGAAGCATCCACGACATCTATCATCTCCTCCCCCCCCCCTCCCCGACATAGCAATAGCATCCTCACGAATAGGGGGTTGGTCATAGTCTTATCATCTCCAGGTGGAGCTGAGTCTGTAGCATATGGCATGGTGGTCTCAGTGGGTATGGTGGATGTAGACCTCGGGACTATAGGAGGAGCAGAAGTGGATGGTCCAGTAGCGAATGGTGCAAGCAATTGTGAAATATCTATAAATGTACATTGGACCAAAGCACGGAGGAGCAGTGATACCTCTCTTATCATCGTAGCCTGCTCAGTCTAGACTCGACTTAGATCTGCACGAGTCTGAACCAACTCACCTCTAGTGGCACTCAACTCTGCACGAGTCATGATCAACTCAGGGCATCAGATTTATGCTCGCCCCCATATCAAAAAGAGCACGGCCTACATCAACATTACTAATCCGCACAGGGATGGTGAAGCTGCCAGGATCCTTAAGCTTTTAACGAAGCTTGTTTTGGACCCTCGAAGTACACTCCTCAGTAAGTGCAACTACATCCACCAAAGGAATATTTAATTGAACCTGGCTTAACATATAGAGATATTTATTAAACATGCGATCATCATTCTTCTTCTGTAACCTTTGGGGGAAAGGCGGTGGTGGCCTTGCACCACTCACTAGCTCTGAACTTGCATTATCTTTCTTTGACTTGTGTGTTGCCTTAGGAATCAACTCCCCCTCGATTATAGGCTTATTTATTCTCTTCTTTGGCGCTTCTTCTAATTCCCTCCCTTTTCAGAGTGTGACTGAATTAACTTGAGGGTTCTTCTCTGTATCACTGGGAAGAGCGCCTGCAAGCCTAGTATTTTCATTTGACGCTAACTTCCCAACTTATCTCTCAAGATTTCTAAAATTGGTCCTGAGTTGTTGATTGTCAAGCAACAACTCTCCTTTACTTGCTGGGGTGGCTTCTGAAGTTGACTGTAATTTCCTTGGGGCCTATATTGATTCTGAGTCATCTGATTTCCACCCCAGCAGAAGTTAGGGTGATTCTTCCAATTTGGGTTATAAGTGTTCCCATATTATACATGCTGATTCATCGGCCCTCTGCTCTATTGTCCCACATAATAGATGGATTCAGGATTCGTGGGACATATGTCAGTCGTGTTACCTTCACCATATAACTCAGAGAAAGTAGACATCTATTACACATATTGCATATATTTCATTTGGTGCATTGTCATTTTATTCATCCGATTTGCTAATTTTGCTATATCTGCTCTCATGGCTGAGAAATCATCAAGCTCAATTACACCTGCTGCCTTCTGTTTAAGTGCTCTTCGTGATTCCCCATCTCCTTGCCAATTATCATCATTAGCAATGAAATGTTTTAGCAGGAGGTGGATTTCACTATACAGCCTTGCCATGCAACTACCCCCATAATCTGAGTCAAGATTCATCTTTGATGTCTTGTCCAACCCATCAACAAAAGTGTGGCCCAACACCTCATCTGTCTAACAATGATGTGGGTATTCTCTGAGTAGCTTCTTGTATCTTTTCCAATCTTGACGAAGAGTTTCGCCATCCCGTTATTGGAACATAAGAATCTGGCTCATCGGCAACTTTGTCTTCTTAATGGGAAAAAACTTGATTAATAATTTTCGTGCTAGATCATCACAAGTGTGGATCGAGTTCGCGGGATCCTCTTGCAACCATTCTTTGGATTCCCCTAGCAGTGAAAAGGGAAACAATGTCAGTATGACATAGTCCTTGGAAACTTTTAGATAATTATAAGTATCCGTAATTTCCAGGAATTTCTGAATCTGCCGCTGCAGATCTTCATGAGATAGACCCACATACTGCCCTGTGGACTGAATCAACAGTACCATTTACTGATTGAGTTCAAAGTGACACGTGATATCAGGCTTCATATTAGCATGAGTCATATTAGCAAGATTGGGCCTTGCAGCTTCCATCACCGGTCGCTCTTCATTACCTACCATTTCTAGTGGTTGTGGTTTAACTACAATGTCCAACTCTCTTTCTATTCTAGTTCTAGGTTCGCCTTCCCTCCTTGCCCTGCGAAGTGTTCGTTCTATTTCAGAATCAAGAGGAAGGAGGTTGTTCGCGCTTCTACTCCTCCGCATTCAAGAGAAGAGCATGCATTAACACAAATAAGGCAAATTGAAAATTAAAACTTGAACAAATTAACTAATAAAAGCGTAACTCAGACAAGTAGCTAATTTCTAAGTCCCCGGCAACTGCGCCAAAAATATGTTGTGACCAAACACACACACACAAGTATACGTGGTCGTCAAGTAATAATGTAGTCAGTAGAGTAGCGTTCCCACGGAGATTTATGATTAACTTTTGACTGATTCAAACTCAAACAAATTATCTATTCAAGAGATTTTTCTTAAAATGTGTAGGTGATTAATTAACAATCAAAGAAACTATAAAGCAGTTAAATAAACTAGAGATTGACTAAAACACGTAGGCAATTTTGGATAAAAATAAATAGGAAAGGATATTCCAGGGTCATAGACTAACTAACAATATTGTTGCGTTCTCGGCTTAAACTGACTAATTGATTTATCTAGTTTGTTGATTGACATAGTTAATATTACTCGTAAGAATCTGTCGAGTCCTTACTTGCCTATTCAAGTTAGCTTAATGCCTATATGTCTATGGAATTAAGACTAACAAGAACTCATTTATACTTCCTGTATTTCAACCAAGCAAGACAATTAGGTATATTTCTATCCTAATTGCGAATCCGTTTCACGATGCTCGGGTTCAAGAACTTGCTCTACTTAATCCTATATGCAATCTAGAGTTCCCACTTTCGAGTTCAACTCTAGATTCGTAGATAGTATGTTAGCTACGCAGCAATATAATTAAGAACAGAATTAAATAAACAAACCAATATGATTAAATCATACTCGTCAATTTAAACTTCAAATGTCAACATTCATGTAGCACCCATAACTCCAGAACAAACAAGTTTATCCACGCATAGTCATGGTAGAAATCTTAAGTAATTCCCAAGAATATATAAAAATCAATAAAAGAAGGGAAAAGTAAGAACTCAAGACGAATTTTGTGGTTTTCAAACTCTGTGATGACTTTTTTTCGCTTCCCCATATGTTAGATGACCTAAAAGAGGCGTTTTCAATTTATATATTGCGTAAAAAAGTCATGGGCCAAAGTTTTCCTTTTCTTTTTCCGAATCAGCTTCTGGGAATTATGCTGAGTTAGATGCTTCGCGTCCGCCTCAGCTTGAACTTCTCAGCATCGGATGTTGGGGTGGATGCTTTGCGTCTACCCTCTATTCATCCTTGTTGCGCTCAGGTACGGATGATAAGGTGGATGCCTTCTCCCAACTTCACTGCTAAGGGTGAACCAGATGATAATCATCTTAATGTTCTGCATATCAAAATAAAGAGAATGGCAGAGTGGCACGTCTTTGGCAAAAACAGATGATAATCATCTTAATGTTTTGCCTTCTTTAGTATATTACCTCATGATGATTGATGAGAGTTAAATGGACAGGACCTATGGAATTTTGGCTTCTAGCAATCAATATATAGTACATACAAGGGTGTCAATCGGGAGGGTCGGGTTGGATATGGACGAGTCGAAAATGGATAATACAAAAATAAAAAAATTATCCGATCCGATCCATATTTATGCGGATAAAAAATGGTGGCGGATACTATGAATATGCATATTATCCATGACTTCTTGAATACAATCATTTTTGGGAGAATTCCTAGTCTCCCAAACATGAGGAATCCCTAATTTGAGGCTTTACAAATATAAAAGTTAAACCCATTAGGTATTCATTGGTTATCTATTTTCTAAGTGGATAATATGGTTCTTATCCATATTTGACCTATTTCTAAAAAGTTCATTATCCAACTCATTTTTAATGAATAATATGGGTGAATAACTATTTTCTCTTAATCATATTACCACCACTAAGTACATACATGTTAATGGATGAGGCTCCTCTCCTTTTCTCCAAGTTCCTATTTAAATTTGTGACACTTGTCCTAGTTAAATATCATAGGCCAATATTTATATAATCAAACAATAGTTTTAACTATGGTTAAGAAGGTTGATTTACCCATTAATCTAGGAAAGAAGTACGCTCTAACTTTGGTAAAAGACCTTCATCTTACAAGATTTTGCCAACCATTTATAACTTGTCTATTTATACTTCGAATTATATTTAAAGAAGATAAGTTCTAGAATTGTATAGAGTAAAATCGATTCATAATAAATGGTCGAATTATAGCATGACACGTGGAGCCAAAAACAGACAAAAGGCAAGTCAAGTAACAATCAGTTCCGAACACGGCAACTGTGATTGAGGTCGGGGAAATCCCAAAGGGAACATAGTCAACGGGAGCAGATCAGGTATTTTCTATCGGATAGCATTCAATAAGGAAATATTCTCTCGTAGTAAATGAGCGATCGTTGCAGAAAATACTTACATTCATGGCCTATCGTTATATATTCATCAATGCTCCCTTTATTATCATTTAAGTGGCGCTTAATCCTAGGATCTTGTTTTCCTAGGTATACCTATAAATAGAAGGCTCAGCAGCCATTGTAAGACACGAAATTCTTGGCAAAACACATGTTGTATTTCATTTTCGCTCTCAATTAATAACTTTATTTTCTCTTTTACATTGCTCTCCTTTCTGTCCTCGGAGACACTGCTCTCGGATCCAGACTTGTCGTCTTCTTCAATTTCAATTGCTAAGTCTTACTTTTAATCTTATTTCTTTATCATTTTTGAGATCAAATCAGTTTGCTCGTCTATAAATCATGTAACAAATTTAACTGTATCGTTTTACGGGTAAATAGTTTGGTGCCCACCGTGGGGCTTAGACAGTTACGTAATTGCTTTGATCCTTACGTTTATTACTAACTTGTTTGATTTTTCCTTAGTAGAAATGGAAAATGGAAGCTAATGATGTCAACATCACGCACAACATTCAGGGACACGAAAATATGTCTCAACATGAAGATTCGATCTGCGACACTCGTAACAAAGTGGACGAAGCAACCCCGGTTCATGAAGGGCAGTACCCCCGACATGTGCGGGAGCCAACTCCCGACGATGCGGAGGAGGAACATGTCGTGGAAATAGTGAAAATCTTAAGAGAACAGTAGGAGGCCATCATGAGTCACCTCTCAAGGCAGGATCGGTTAATGACAAAGTTAAAGCAAGGTTGTCAAGTGCCTCCAATAATGCAAAATGGAAGGGGCCCGGTTCTTCCCAGCGCTCTTGCAAATCAAATGGCTCAAAAAGTCGATAATAACACCCCAAGGGGGGAGGTCGGGTTCGATGGTGCTGTAGGTACCGGTAGCAAATCCGGGAATGATAAGGGGAATGACCCCTTCAAGAACGAGCTCATGATGTTTATAAGGAAAATGAACGAGCGGATGGATCAAAATGAAAAGGAGTTTCACGCTCGAATGGATCAGATTCCGGGCGCGCCACCAATATTAAAAGGCCCGAATTTGAAAAAATATACACGGTTAAGTTGATTCTGAAGAGGTTCAAGATGCCAGGCATACCAAAATACGATGAGACTTCGAATCCGTATGAGCACATCACAACGTATACCACGGCTGTGAAAGGAAATGAATTGGCTCAACATGAGATTGAATCAGTCCTACTGAAGAAGTTTGGTGAAACCCTAATAAAAGGGGCTCTTCCATGGTATTCACTCTTACTCGAGCATTCAATTGACTCTTTTGAAATGCTTGCAGATTCATTCATTAAGGCTCATGCCGGGGCCCGGAAGGTCCAAGCCAGGAACGCGGACATATTTAGGATCGCGCAAGGAGAATCCCAATTGCTGCAGGAATTCATGATCATATTCCGTAAAGAGAGGATGCTGCTACCAGTTGTAACAGACGAGTAGGCAGCCAAGGCATTCATAAAGGGTCTGAATCCGAAGAGCTCCGACGCCTCCCGAAAGCTGAAGGAAAGCCTGCTCGAATTCCAATCGACTACATGGGAAAATGTTCATAACCATTATGAGACAAAAATAAGGATAGAAGATGATTAGCGGTTTTCGGCATCAACTAAGGGACGGGACCGAGACAAGAACTAGGATAAGTTTAAAAGCAATTTCGATGCGAATCGGTGGTCTTCTAAAGGTCGTTTCCTACCATACGAGAGAACTGAGGGGCACGGCAGCAAAGGGTTCCAGTCCTCAGATAGTTTTGATCCCGATAGAATAACCGACCATGGCCAGAACAACAGGTCGTTACAAGAAGAAGAGGTATCGGGGGCCCAGGATTCCACATATCCCAGGTTTTTGGATTACAACTTCAACATCATTAGTGGAGTTGGTATCGGCGATGAGGAATATCAAAGAGGCATAGATTCCCGAAGCTAATCAGATCTGATCCCAGCCAGAGGGATCTCAACTTATGGTGCGAATATCATGGGACTCACGGCCATAGAAGTGGGGACTCCCAGCATCTACGTGAAAAGGTGGGGACGTTATTGAAGAATGGCCATCTCAGGGAGTTCTTGAGCGACCAAGCCAAGAAATATTATGGCCGTAGCCGGAATAATGCAGAGCCTTCGAAGGCAACAGAAGACTCCCCTCGGTTGACTATCAACATGATTTTTGGAGGGAATTAAATCAATGGTGTAACCTTCTCAGTGGCCGAGAAGATGAAGGTATTAGTGACTCACAGCAAGAGACTCCAGAAAGTCATCGAAGATGATATCACCTTCACGGAGGAAGATGCGGACAAACTTCTTCTGTCACATAGTGACGCTCTGGTAATTTCTCTTAATGTCTTATATTTCAAAATTAAGCATGTTTTGATTGACCTAGGAAGCTCAGCCAACATCATTCAATGGAGAGTGCTAGAACAAGCAAAGCTAATCGGAAGCATCATTCCAACGACAAAGCTTCTAGCTGGGTTCAACTTGATAAGTGTGACAACCCGAGGAGAGATCCTACTACCCACAAACGCTGAAGGGGTAACCAAGACCACCTTATTCAAAGTGGTAGATGGTAACATGGGCTACAACATAATCCTCGGAAGGCCGTGGATACATGAGATGAAGGTTGTGCCCTCAACATATCATCAACTGTTGAAATTCCCAACCCCGAAAGGAATCAAGCAGTTAAGAGGAGATCAACCGGTAGCAAGAGAGATAAACACAGTGTCGATTTCCAGCAGTAAGGGGAAGGAGCCCAGCAAATAGTAACTACAGGAACGGATGCCTTCTCCCTTGCCAAAGGAAGATGATAAAGGCGAGGAGTCATCGGAATCTCATGAGGTGCTGAGATACTTTCAGGTACCACAGGAAATGGGTGCAACCAAGTCCATTGCAGAAGAACTTGAGCAAGTAGCTTTGTTCAAAGAATTCTTGGAAAGGAAGTTACACTTAGAAACAAGACTCAATCCCGAACTCAGGTTAGAATTTATAAATTTTCTTAAAGCGAACACATATGGCTTTGCATGGTCGCACTCAGATATGACAGGTATCCCGTTGGAAGTGGCCGTGCTCAAGCTAAGCCTGGACCCAAGCTACCCGCCGGTAAGGCAAAAGAAGCATCTGATCACCGAGGTCAGGGACATGTTTGTTAAAGAAGAGGTAACCCGATTACTCAATTTCGGTTCCATACGGGAGGTAAATTATCCAGAATGGTTAGCCAACATAGTTGTCATACCATAAAAGAATAACAAGTTTAGAATGTGCGTAGACTATACAGATCTAAATAAGGCATGCCCTAAAGACTCGTTCCCATTGCCAAATATTGATCAAATGATTGATGCTACGGCCAAGCACGAGTTAATGAGTTTCCTTGATGCTTACTTCGGGTACAACTATATCAAGATGAACTCGGAGGATCAGGAAAAACTTTGTTCATAACGAACTTTGGCACATATTATTATAATGTGATGCCATTTGGGCTTAAAAACACCGGAGCCACTTAATAAATGTTGGTTAACAAAATGTTCGAAAATCAAATATGCACGACAATGGAGGTGCACATTGATAACATGTTAGTCAAGTCTTTGATTGCAGGTGATCATTTGAAACACCTCCAAGAAACCTTCGATATCTTGAGGAAGCATAACATGAAACTCAACACTGAAAAATGTGCGTTCGGGGTCGGCTCCGAAAATTTCTTGGGGTTTCTGGTCTTGCAAAGAAGGATCGAGGTAAATCCCGATAACATCAAAGCCATCGAAGACATCTCGGACTAGCTAACAAGCGTAAAGGAGGTACAGAGGTTAACCTAAAGGTTGGCCACTTTAAGTAGGTTCATCTCAAGATTATCAAAAAATATCCATCACTTCTTTTCACTTCTCAAAAAGAAGAACAGTTTCAAATGGACTTTGGAATGCCAACAAGCCTTGAAAGACCTGAAAAGTTACCTATCAAGCCCTCCGTTACTGTCGAAATCGAGGGAAGGCGAACAGTTACTAATATATTTAGCGATCTCGGAAGTGGAGGTAAGTGGTTTTAGTCCGGGAGGAAGAAGGTACGCAATTTCCTGTTTATTATGTTAATAAAATATTGTCGGGGGCGAAGACTCGCTATCCGCACCTCGACAAGTTGGCCTTAGCTCTCGTAGTCACCTCTCGAAAGCTTAGGCCTTATTTTCAATGCCGCCCGATAGACATTGTAACTACCTTTCCGTTGAGGAATGTTCTTCACAAACCTGAGCTGTCAGGCCGTTTGGCTAAATGGGCAGTCGAAATTAGTGAATTGACATTGAGTACAAACCTAGGATCATGATCAAGTCACAAGTTTTGGCCGATTTTGTAGGTGATATAAGTCTCGGGTTAATGCCCCTAGCTGCTAAAGTCCGGTGTCGAAAATGACATTAGGAGTTTGGACCTTCTTTATGGATGGAGCTTCCAATGTAAAAGGGTCTGGGCTTGGGGTAGTTCTAGTCACGCCCTCGGGGGAAACCCTGAGGCAGGCCATTAAGATTATTCCGTTAACTAACAATGAATTCGGGTATAAGGCTTTGGTTACAGGACTTGAACTGGCCCGGGGAGTCGGCTCTAAGGTCATCGAGATCAAATGTGATTTCCAGCTGGTAGTAAACCATTTGTACGGGATTTTTGATACAAAGGAGGAACACATGCAACACTATATGAACAAGGTTAAGTCATTGCTTGCACGATTCAGGGAATGGTCGATCATACACATTCCGAGAGAAGAGAACATAGAAGTGGATGCATTGGCTAATTTAGGGTCGTCTACAGAGATGAAAGGATCTGACTCCAGAACCGTCATTAATAATCTACACTCGATATTAGATGTGGATGGTTACTGCGAAGTCAATTCAACCAACCTATTCTGGAACTGGAGGAATGAGTTCGTCGAATATCTTCGGCATGGAAAATTACCCGAAGACCCAAAGGCGTCTCGGGCACTACGCACCAAAGCGGCTCGTTACTGCCTCATGGATGGGCACTTATATAGAAGATCGTACCAAGGTTCATTGGCCTAATGTTTGGGAGCCTCGGAGGCGGACAACGTGATGAGAGAAGTCCATGAAGGAATTTGCGGGAACCATTCCGATGCACATTCGTTGGTTCTAAAGCTGGTTAGAGCAGGATACTATTGGCCCCGGATGGAGCATGACGCAAAGATGTTCGTTCAGAAATGCGAAAAATGTTAGCGCTATGCGCAGTTGGTACACCGACGGAACTCTTGCATTCGGTACTGTCCACATGGCCATTCATGAAATGGGGTATGGATATAGTTGGTCCACTACCACTGGGTCCTGGAAAGGTAAGATTCCTTTTGATTTTAACTGACTACTTTATAAATGGCTTGAAGCAGGTCCTTACCAAAAGACTTCTAATGGGACCACATAATCTACCGATTCAGAATACCGAAGGAGATTGCTTGCAACAACAGACCACAGTTCATAGACTCAAAAGTCACAAAATTTCTAGAAGATTTGAAAGTCAAGAGGATTACATCCTCACCGTACCATCCAAGCACTAATGGATAGGCGGAGTCAACCAATAAGGTGATTAACCAAAACCTCAAAAAGGGGTTAGAAGCTGCTAAAGATAAATGGCCTGAAGAGTTATCGGAGTGCTATGGGCGTACCGGACGACGGCAAAATCAAGCACGGGAGAAACACATTTCTCCCTCGTATATGGCGCGGAATATCTGATACCGATAGAAGTAGAGGACCCAACATTACGGTTTTCCCTAGCAAATGAAGAAGCAAACAATGAGGTATTGCTGGTGAAGTTGGGTTTGCTCGATGAACATAGGGATTTGGCATACGTGAGGATGGTATCTCAAAAGCAAACGATGGAAAGGTATTACAATCGAAGGGCCAATCTTCGATACTTCAAAGTAGGAGACTTGGTTTTGAGAAAGGTGACTCAGAGCACTCAGGAATTTAACGCTGGGAAGCTGAGTCCAACATGGGAAGGTCCCTACTAAGTTTCAGCTGTCACCGATAAGGGATCGTACGAGTTGGAAAATCAAGATGGAGTCAAATTGCCCAGCAATTGGAACATGACTCACCTCAAAAGGTATTACTTCTGATGGATCCTATCAATACTGAAAGTATATGCTGCACTCTTTTTCCCTTCGACCAGTTTTTGTCCTAATCGGATTCTTTTGGCAAGGTTTTTAACAAGGCAGCAGCAGAAATCATACTACGAAGGAAGCGTCATCGCAAGGTTAAGACCTTAAATGACAAGGCATTGAAATGATGAACCGATATGGGATGATTAAATAATCTTTGGCTTAATGGCAAGTTCCTAATGGGTAGAAAAACTTGCCATCGAACAAAAGACTATTTAACCGTTCACGAGTTATTTCCACCAATGCAGCAAGACTTTTAGTGTTCCAATTCACATACTTTTCATTCGAACAATGGGGGGAATAGTATAATATACGGCAACAAGAATGCCACGAAAATCGGGGACTGTGAGAACCGGGAATAATAATGTCTCATCGGGACCGGGGACTGCATGGCCAGCCCCGTAGAAATAAGTTGTATAAGTTGCCACATGTATTGGCAGTTTCTTTTTACCTTCAGCACACGAATGATTATGTACTTTTTAAGATAGAAGGAATAAAATAAAGTCTTTTTATTTTTATCTTGTTTCTTGTCCAAACGATGAGTTGATTTTATCATGTGTACGTTAACAAAAAACTTCAAATGCTTGTGCCGGAATAAACAAGAGACGTCCTCTTCAAGAGCACCATAAACATAACAGGGCCGTCTCTTATGAAACTCTCATAGTAAAGGGTTGAATCTGGAAGAATTCATGCCCGAAATCAGAAGCTATCGGATAAAAGTATACCTGAAGCTTTAACTAATTCAATGCAAAGAGAATGCATTTTGCACAACACTTAAGCAAATCTTCTTTATTTATCAAAATGCCAAACTCGGTGAAAAGTTTGGCATAATTACAAAGTACAAAAAAAAAAAAAAAGGAAATGAAGAAAGAATCTAAGCATTATCATCCTCGGAGCCCGAAGGGAGAGAGGGATCTGTGTCCCCCTCCGGTGGAAGAAGGCAGATCAGCTGCCGGTTCGGGGCCTGGAGCTTCAACATCATCATTTTCTTCAACCTCCCCTTTGGTTCCCCGAGTATTCGAAACCGATGCTCGAAGAATCGGTTGCAGCAGGCCTAGCAGGAAGATTTGTTCGGGCAGTTAGCTCCAGTTCTCGGGCTTGACGATGCGATCATCAATATCGACGATGCCTGCTTTGGCCTCTTCCAAGGTTTTCCTCCTCATGTGATATATATCATAAGTCTTTTCAAACATGAGGGAATCCTCTTGGTACTGGAGCTTTGCTTTAAGCCTATCAACCTCGGCCTGGAGGTCGTCCCTTTCGGATTTCATGGCACCGAGGCGAGAATAAAGTTCCATAGTTGTAGACAAATGTATTCGATTCTGCTCCATGATTACCATCTCTTCCATCTTGTCCCTCTTTTCCTCGACAGTATTAGCTTCCTCGGTTTTGGAAGTCAGCTCCGCCTTCAGGTTATTTATTTGGTCCTCTGAGACCGATTCACGCTCGGCAGCAGCAAGAACTGTATCTTGGAGCTCAGGCTACTTAGCTTTAGCCTCTTGAAGTTTTGCATATAATTGAGTGACTTCTTGGCTATGAGCCTTCATCTCTTATTCACTTTGCTACAACCGGGCCTCAAGTTCGCCCGCCTCGGTAGCATTTGCCTCCAAAACCGAGAGGCTTGCAGCAAGTTGGTTCCTTTCGACCAATAGTTGATCCCGCTCGAAGGCGAGTCCTTGCTGATCGAAGATCATTTTCTGCAGGCCCTCGGAAATAATAAAGTTGCCCTGTAAAAAAGAATATCAAGGTTAGAAATCCCATTGCAGCAAATAAATAGAAAACAAGTGATAAGAAAGCAAGTACCGCATTGTGCATAACATTATTTAACAATCACTCCCCCGAAAAGGAATGCATCTTCTTCCAACCTTTTTCTAAAGCCAGCGGCTTTAGGTAGTTCGCAAGCTCCACCGGCTTGGATAACATATGGCACTCCTTCGAAACTGAAAGAGTAGCATTTCTCCTTCCTCGGGAGTCTGGGGAAGGAGATGAGTAATTGTGCCCTAAATTCCCATAATCGAGAGAAGCACCCCTATCTCGGGCGCCCGTTACCAGTGGAGAAGATGCAGTGGGTGCTGGTGGCGAGGGTGCAGCTGGTGTTGAAGGGCGTGAAGTTGTTGGCATTGAAGGTTGAGAAGAACCTGCGACAGGAGCAGCGCTGATTATTGTTTGCCTATTGGCCGAAGGCAGAAGAGGCCCGGAGTCCGAACTCCTTGGACCGGAGGCAACAATGGGGATTGGAAAGCGAGAATCATCGTTTTCCACAAAGTCCATCTCGCCTCAAAGCTCTTGGGTTTTTCTTGTAGACGGGATTTGAATCCTTCCTCGATGAGCATCCGGTTGAGCTGATGAACATATTCCTTTTCTTTGAAAGGGATCCGCTTCATCACTGGCTTCCCCGTCCTCTATAATGACCACTATGGCCGGCTCGGTCGTTGCTTTCTTTATTTTGTTCTTCTGAGCCCCAGCCGAGGAAGAAAGTCGCCTTTTTTAGTTGCTTGTTCTCTGGCTGGGGACTCTGAGAGGAAGTTCCTTCACCGGAAGCAGGTTCGCATGCACTGCTTCGAGCAAGGGCACTTTGTAGAACCCTCATGGCTTCCTCGGGGTCGGTTAAAATGTCGACCTCAAGGCAGGTGATGGAGCCCTGCGGAAGTCCTGAACCAAGCAAAAAAATGAAGTTAGCAAAGCTATCTACGTGCATCCAAAGATAAAAGGAAGAAGGACTCGGTTTACCATGGTTCTTGGCCTTCCACTCATATTTGGGGGCCATCTCCTTCCATCGGCAGGATTCTGGTGTTGTAATTTCCAGAATCCTCTGAACCCACTGGTCCAGGCCTTGAACCCATGGTGGTTCCCACCGGGTAGCTGAAACAAAATAAATGAAGAGGTCAACAATAACGCAAAACAATCTTTTCATGAAGGAAAGAAATGAATCAAAAACTTACAAAAACGGTTCCACGACTCAGGAAAAGGCGGAGTTGTGGCCGAGATGATGTCCTTGGTGGCGATGATGACAAATCGCTCCATCCACCCACGATCGTTGTCGTCGTCCATGCTAGTAAGAAGAGCGTGATGGCCACGTTTGCTGAAGTTTATTATTCCCCCACGGAAAACTTTGGGGGAGTAGAGGTTCACCATGTGTGCAAGGGTTAGGGTTTCCCCAATCTCCGTGCACAGTTGGCGAAGGCAAGCCACTGTTCGCCATATAAATGGGCCTATTGTGCTAAGTAAACCTGATACCGGTGGAGAAACTCCAAAATTATGGGGTCGAGCCCTGCACTCGACCCCAAAGAAAAGGGACTCAAGGTAAAGGGGTACATATAAACATACGCAAAACCCTCCTTGGTGATAGTGGCTCGCTCTATCATATCCAGAGCAAGGATGTCAAGGTTGGGGCAGTTGCAGTCCTCCTTTACGGTGGGGATACTAGAAGGCCAAATAGAAGAGAGATACCTACTAACAACCCAAGTTCGTGAAGACATAGTAGGGGCCTTCTCTTCGATGTCATTAGCAGTGCTGAGGTTTTTTGGTATGATGGTGTTTACAGTGGGAGGCTCAGAATCGGCATCAGCGTCCTTGTTTCTCTTCGGGCCTCAACCGAAGAAAAGGCCAGAGTTTCTGGAGGATGCAGTAGAGGAAGCCATACTAGTAAAGACACAGTAAAACTTTTTGCTAAGGACGTTTAAGGAGATGGAAAGCTTTCTAAGCAAATGCGGAGAAGAAGAAGGGTTTATGAAAACTAACTTTGAAAGTAAAGAAGTAAAGTAATGAATAGAAATGAAGATATAGACGACAAAAATCGTAGTCATGATTACCTAGAAAATCAAAAAACATATTTGCTAAATCGTGGGACAACACGTGTTCGGGGTATTAAAAGCGAGAAGACGTGCGTCCTTTCAAGCGTCAGAAACTGTTCATGAACTTTCCTGCCAAGAAAGGGATCTTCACTAACTTCTCGATGACACAAAGATATGTCACCGGAAAGCAGGGGATTATCTGTATAGGGTAAAATTGATTCATAATAAATGGTCGGATGATAACATGACATGTGGAGCCGAAGACAGACGAAAGGCAAGTCAAGTAACAATCAGTACCGGACACAGAAACTGTGATTGAGGTTGGGGAAATCCCGAAGGGAACATAGTCAACGGGAGAAAATCGGGTATTTGCCATCGGATAGCATTCAATAAGGGAATATTCTCTCGTATTAAATGAGCGATCGTTATAGAGAATATTTGTATTCATGGCATGCCGTTACATATTCATCAATACCCATTTATTATCATTTAAGTGGGGCTTAATCCTAGGATCTTGTTTCCCTAGGTATAGCTATAAATAGCAAGCTCAGCAGCCATTGTAAGACACGAAATTCTTGGCAAAACACATGTTGTATTTCATTTTCGCTCTCAATTAGAACAACTTTATTTGCTCTTTTACATTGCTCTCATTTCTGTCATCGGAGATACTGCTTTCGGAGCCAGACTTGTCGTCTTCTTCAATTTCAATTTCTAAGTCTTACTTTTAATCTTATTTCTTTATCATTTTTGGGATCAAATCAGTTCGCTCGTCTATAAACCACTTAATAAATTTAACTATATCATTTTACGGGTAAATAGTTTGGCGCCCACCGTGGGACTTAGACAGTTGCGTAATTGCTTTGATCCTTACGTTTATTATTAACTTATTTGATTTTTCCTTAGCAAGAAATGGAAAATGAAAGCTAATGATGTCAACATCACGCACAACGTTCAGGGACACGAAAATATGGCTCAACATGAAGATTCGATAAAGTCACAAACTAAGCAATTAAAAAGTAATGGAATGAATACATCTTTTAACTTATGCGCATATATTCAATATAATTATACTAAAGTTCTAACTTTGCCATCTATTATTCTTAAGGTTTTGCGTCTTGTTATTTAATTCCTGAATTGAGTTTTTTTGCCTAAATTAAAAGAATAACTACAATGTATATCCGAGCATTTCTCGCCTAAAATGATCGACTACAAAAAAAAAAAAAAAAAAACAATTAGCAAAGATACCATTAGGCATGCTGCCTAGTGGCTAATATATATATATATATATATAACAATCTCAAATAGGATCCATGTCTTACAGCCTGATCAACTACTACTACATGAAATAAACTACTATAAGCTAGAAATATGTCGATAACAACTAAGCTAGCTATTACATAAGCAGCAGATGAGTACTTCAAGAGGACAATGGTGTATGTAACTTCACAAGCCAAGCGCAAACACCCCACAGTAGCACCTATAATTCTCTCGCCATGCGCCGGGGTTTGCATTTCAAAGGACAAGGCAAATATGAAACTCCACCAACTACACCAATCCTTAGAAACCATCCAATAAACTCTGAATGTATGTGTGCAGCATGTAGCCTTCATTCTTGATGTCGTGAAGTAAAAACCTTGAACTCTTCTCAAGAGATATGCAACTGTCTTGACCATCAATTCCAGCTTGTTACTCCTGTTCGACTACAAAATTACAATTAGTCATGCCCAGGCTTCTTCTTCTTTTTTTTCCAAACATTGAAATTTTATTAATATAAAAACTATTGTTATAAAAATAAAATACTTTATTTAAAAGAAGATGAGCGTACTTTTTTCTAAAATAATGTTAAAATCTACTACTTTATTTTCTTGGTAATTATCTACTACTTTATTAATCATGGTTAAAGCTATTGTTTAGTTAAGTCAACATGGACCTTTGATATTTCAATTGAACTAGTGTCAGAGATCTAAAGAGGAACTTAGGGGAATGGAGAGAGTAAAAAATGGAGTGGAGTTTGGTCCCATGTTAATATATGTATTACTCCCTCCTCCATTTTTGTTACTTAGACTTGGATTTTGTGATAATACTTGTGTTTTCAGAAATCAATAAGAAAAGGAGCACACGACTAAAACCAACCACGCGGACTAATTAGTACAAAGCCCTGAAACAAAAGATGCAATCTAGCACTAGCTGAGAATGAATATGCTTTCAAGTATTCATCGCGACCACAAACTGAGACATAGAGAAAGTTTCTGCCATAAAACACATAAAGATTAGCGTATATAACATGTTACACTCAAGATTACAGACAGTAAATGATCCTTTTGGTGCGGGAAAAGACAGAGCTAAACACTTAACCACAACTTGAGACGTTACTCTCAAATTTGAAATACGTCCTCTATTTGCTCTCTTCCCGTTTGTCCTCTTATGTTCCAGAAAACAATTGGATAAAAGGTCAATGAAAAAGAAAGTACACCCAATTTTATAAAATAAAATAAAAAAGAAGAGGTGGCCCCAGCAGTTCCCTTGTAGCTCCATCACACTCTTAACTGAGATAGTAGAAATTTCAACATTTCAATTTTTACAGGCATCGAGTGAACGAACTACGAGCTCAGATCAAGACTACCGTTTTCAACGGTTACAGCAAACCCAGCTAGCAGGGGAATGAGTCGGAGGGAATCTGGATCCTGGAACATTGGAACATTTGATGACTGACTATCCATTAGTGCCATCAAAACTGCCTTGCGCATTTTGTCTTCTCTTTTCTCTCCAATTTTCGCCCCACATTTTAGCCTCCGCAACTGCTCTTTCTCGGTCCAAATCCCTGTTTAACATCCTTGCTGTTTCCCTTGGGGAATCCTCCTTCTCAGATCCTCCATCCAAGTCCGGCCATTTCCGTCCTGATCCTCCTCCTCCAGCCCCATCTTCATTCCTACATATTCTCCCACCTCTATCATCTTTATTTCTCTTATCATCTACCTGATTTGCTAGATAAGAAAGGGCAGTAACCACATCCCCTATTAGAGGACGAGCAGGAGCCTGTTCTTGGATACACATGGACGCCACAGCTAAAGCTTGGTATAGACCTCTCATTGGAAATTGTCCTTGCAGCCTTGGATCTGCTAATTTTGCAAACTTCCTACGATCATTAAACAGTGGCCTAGCCTGGATGTACGATCACAATACAAAGGATAATCAATCATACAATTTGATAGCTGAGAGCATGTTATTTTCACATAAAGAGATGGACTCAATAATCTTTTAAAGGAAAGGAAAGACATAAAGTAGATTACCCATGCGACAAGGTTTTGCTCTCCCTGAGGCATGGTGCTGTCAATAGCCTTACGCCCAGTGATAAGCTCCAAGAAGACAACCCCAAAACTATAGACATCAGATTTTACAGTCAATTGTCCAGTCATGGCATACTCAGGGGCACAGTAACCATAAGTTCCCATGACCCTTGTGGACACATGTGACTTGTCTCCAGTAGGACCAAGTTTTGCAAGCCCAAAATCTGAAAGCTTCGGGAAAAAATTTTCCTCGAGCAATATGTTGGATGACTTGAAGTCCCTATAAATAACAGGAGGGTTTGCCTTATCATGAAGGTACTCCAAACCTTTTGCTGCACCAGCTGCTATCTTCATTCTCGTGTTCCAATCTAGTGGCTCTTTATCAGGAGGGAGATCTGCACTACGCTTATTCACATGAGATCACTAAAGAATACTAAGTCTAGAGCCACAAAATTCTGCAGTACAGGATTGATCATAAGAAAAAACTAATGAAACAGGTAACAAACAAGATGTAAGCTGAAAACATGCAATCAACAATATGCCTGAGAGATCACTAACTAATACAATCGCAAAGCAATGAGAGCTCTTGGAACCATCATCGTATTAAGGACCCATGGAATAATTAGCTTCTATTCTTCTTCCCCTTTGTCCTTAAATTATCTGTGCTGTGTATGGCAAAATTTATACAACACTCATTGACTCTTCTGATTAAATTGCGGGCGTGTCAGATAATAGCATGGAAAGAATGGCAGGTGGGCTTCCGGCAATTGGGGACTGGCAGGGAAACAACAAGGCAGCATTAATAATGAAAAGTTTTGGAGTTTCAAGGTATAGTACGAAAATCTAAGTGAGTAGAGAAACAATTATAACCAGAGTTAATTTGTACAAACAAAAAGAATATCATAGTTGAGATGAATTAACATACAACACCACTGATTTTGAATGTGTGAACCATTCTTAAGATGAATGCTGTCATGGCAGTATAAGTCAAATTCTGGTGGGACAAGAAACAATACATCAATGGCAGCCATGGCAATTCAAATCTAATTCCATGTGCGAGGAACCATATACTGGAGTCATAACATAGCATCATCAAAGGCATAAGTATTGGTTACTCTTGATAACACAGTACTACATGCATAGATGTCGGCAGATAAGATGCAAAAGCAATGAGCACAAAACAGGTCTAGCCATCCTCATGAAATCAACTGGATGCTTCTTGTGATCTCATGGAAAAGATTCCTCAAATGAAAACTCTGGTACTGGCTGCCTGAATGCCTGCGAAATATGGTTTCTTCCATGCAAGTTATCATTATCTTTTTCGCTAAAAGGGAACTCTGCAAACTTTTGATCAGATTTAGACTTTTTATATAGTACCTCACACTGTTTACTAGAAATTCCCTTAGTTTTTGCTTACTCTGTTGCTAGGAACACCACGCTGTATTCAAGTACAATTCCTTCCCTTAGCTGCTTAATAGCATTAGCGATATAGTTCCTTTCTTTGAGTTTTTATTTATTTATGTTTATTGGAATTAGTTCTTCCTTGGTTCCATCTTTGCCAAAGATGGACAAGTTTTATCTGTGTGCTAAATAAATCACAAGCACATTAAGAACTTCAAGTTGAAGTGCAAATTTGCAGTTTGAATTCCTGTCGCTTGCATGCAATCATTTGAAATGCAAAGCTGAACATAAACTGTAGTTTGCAAAATCACATATGCATCACAAAAGCAATAACCTTATTACTCTCTCCGGTTCCCAAAAAATAGCACTATTACTATCCTGATTGTCAAACAATTTTTCTTTGACCAATATTTTTTAATCAAATTTTTTTTTTAATTAAAATAAGTGTTATTCACGTACTTCGTTAAAGTTCATATATAGGAATCCCACCATTCTTTTTTGGGACAGACGAAGTAATATGTATACAATTTCTTGCTGCATTTTATTGGGGTATAAACCATTTGCTACATAAAAATAGAAGAAATATAGATCATAGAAACAGAATGCCATGCAAAATAGGTTACCATGAAGGTGATCCTCTAGTGATCCCAAAGGCATGAACTCGTAGACAAGAAGCCTCTGGTCCCCGTCAGCACAATAACCAATTAAGTTCACCAAGTTAGGATGATGAAGAAGACTAAGCATAAGCACCTCCACTAAAAATTCTCTATTACCCTGAAGCCCATTCCTATCCAATTGCTTTACTGCAACAACCTGGGAAGATCAACCAACTATCATCAGACATAGTTAACTGAAGTTTACAGCAACAACCTGGGAAGATCAAGTATGTATACATAATTGCTGAATATAACATAAATTCAAGATTTTGGTGAATGAAACCTTGACAATGATTAGAGAACAGAAAGGTTTGATTTTGGACTTAAGAAGCTGAAAGATGGTACTTATAGTATTTAACTCCATAGAGTCAAATGAGATATCTTATCTCCTTTCTGATCCTCTCAGAATGTTCAATTATTCACAACTAATGGCACATGTTGGACATGGCATGACATATCATCTAACTATGTAAACCACTAAACCATTAATCGCTTATTATTTCTGTCATGCAGCATTTTCTGAGTTTCTTCACAGAAATTATCATATGAATTAAGAAAAGTAATTTAAGATTATGATAATGCCTTGCTTGAACATTTAAGCATGAAATTTACCTCTTTTTCTACATACACTAATTAGCAGTGCTCCAAAATTCTAGAATCGGAAAATATTTTCTCGGAAATATTTTCTTGAAAAATAAGTGATTTTCTTATTTCTTTTTTGGTGTTTGGTTAGCCAGCAGAAAATAATTTTAGAAAAATATATAATCTAGGCAAACATTATGGGAGACGAAACAAGTGAGGGTGAGGGAGGAGTGGGCCGGTGGGGGTTCGGGTTTGTGGCCAAGGTCGGTGGTCGAGATCGGGGTTCAAGGTCGGGGGTTGGGGTTGGGGTCGGGATTGGGTTTCAGGGCGGGGGTCAAGATTGGGATTTAGGGTCGAGTTTTCGAAGTCGTGTCCGACATTGAGGGTCGGGGCAGGGGTGGCGAGGGTATGGATTGGGGGGGTGATGGTGGGGTGGTTGAAAGAGATCCTACTTTTTATAGGGAAGTCATTTTCTATTAATTAGAGGAAAATGAGTTGTTAAGTAAAATGTTCTCCAAAACATTTAAGTCAACCAAACATGAAAAAAGGAAAACATTTTTCAGAAAATATTTTCCTTCGTACCAAACACACCCAATATGTAAAACTACAAGGATTAAAAAAAAAAAAAAAAAGGCAGCCCGATGCACAAAGTATTCTGCATTCACGCAAAGTCGGGGGAAGAGCCGCACCCCAAGGGGTATTTCAAGTATTATTTTATAAATTATACTCCCTCTATTTTAATTTGTTTGAACTTTTTTGGAGTACGAGGGTCAAATTGATTAATATTCAGTGTGAATTCAGGCAAAGATTCTTTAAGTTTTTTGAAATAAAATTTACATATGTAGAAACTATATAAAAGTACTATAAGTCACAATAGTGAACAATTCAAAATATTTAAAAACTATTTGCAAAAAACATGGTCAAACAAAACCTTTTTTGACTCCCTAAATAGTAATAGGTTCATTCTTTTTGAAACGGATAGAGTAATATTTATCGAACTCTATGATAATGCCTTGCTAGTTGCTTCAACCCTTAGATATAAATTTACCTATACTGCTAAGATACTCTGATTGGCAATACTCCTCACAACGTTAAGAGAAATGGTAACAAAAATGCTGTATAATTACAAGGGAAGTTTCAAGTGATAGCAATCTCTTCTTAAATGTCTATGATGAAGTTGACATGACTGTAATATGAAGGAATACATCTAGAAAAGTTAGCACAGTTTGTTAATAATTGACATTAACTCGAGCTTGCTTTATACAGACTTATTGGTTTCTCCTTGAAGTATAACCAAAAGCCCTCAGACTGAAGCTTTTGATGTAGTAGTACTTGTGAGTAGAATATGATGAGTTGATTCTTGGTTGTAGGTTGTAGAAAATAAAATGCCTTGAAGAACCATGGTGAGTGTAAGCTACAGATTATGTATACCTATATCGTTTTTCCTTTTGCCTTTTTTTTTTCCTTAAGATATAATAACCTAGCATTTCAGCAAATCACAACCCAAATTAAACATAATGTTCATCCCCACCAAAGTTAAATGACTCTGTCCCTGAGCAGACTAAAGGGAGACCAGCAATGGAACTCCAGCAGATTTCGTTATGGCAAGAATAAGCATCATAAATGTCCTGCACTACCATTGATTTTCTGTGTTCTACTTTTAAAAAAAAAATAAAAAGAGTGAGAGATCTTTTTACTGGTTTAATTTTAGCCAGACACGGAGGCTATGCACAGTGTACTTTTAGGGTTATTTAATGCCCACAGGCCACACGGTGATTGAGGTGAGTGTTCTGCAAATTTTTAGTTTCAGACAAGAAAATAGAAAAAGAAAACCAAATTGGATAAAAGAAACAGCTAACTGAACATTAGACAGATAAAATAGGTGCAAATTCTGACATCAATACAGACAACTTGGTTCTCTTGCTTCTATCTATCTCTCTTCGTTTCCTAATCCATTACCTCTTATGTTCTGCCTGTTGGAAATAGTAAAATGTTTTAACTGTCTAGGTTCATATGCCTTTTGAGTTATCAAGGTGTGTCTTTTGAGTCATCCTACAAATGTTTATTACTTATGGTTCACGTAACTAGGAGTTCAAGGATTGATGTAGTAGTTATACTATATATATGTGAGTCCTAATTGCTCGAACCTGGGCGCTGGTCTAATATGGGTGCAGATCTAAAGCTCGGATCCTTCATGATCTAAATCTTAAGATTCGGGGGTACGGAATCAGGTACAGATTCAGATGCGGGGATTCGACTATATATAAAAATAGAGATATAAAAGCATCCCCTAAATTATGAGACATTATGTGGAAGACTTACATGTAGTTTGTAGAATGCCGTAACTCAATCTTTTATTCTCAAGTTGTTGGTAGCCCTCTAGAAATCTCCAGTAGCTTTTGTCTTGAGAAATCAAAATGCCAAATCTTATCTCTAATTTCTCCATAGTTTTTGGTCAGAGTACCTAATGTTGATTGACCAGATCCGGTACGTATCCCACACCCATACTAGTTTCAGTGTTCTTACTAGATTTCTTGTTTGATAATTTCCCATCTTGGTGGGAAGGAGATAAGGATATCTCGTCTTAACAATGAATCAAATGAAAGTGAAAGAAATCGAATTTCACACCTTTTTCCTTTTCTGACGAACCAATCATTCCCTGAAAAAATCTTACTCTTCCTTATTATTTCTATTTTTTGTATTTATTACTTTTTTTTATTTATAAATAAAAAAGAAAATTCTAAATAAAATTCGAAATACTAAATAATATATACTAAAATAATAGAGCTAAATTCAATTGAAATAATTCCGAAACGGGTGCGGCACCACAAATGAAGAATCTGCGCAACTTAGTGTGAGTATAGTGTGTTGTTTCGTAAAACTGAAGTCCTTTAGAATGTTACTATTGTGCTTTAAGTTTCTCTCCCTTTTCCATCCTTTTTGTGCCTTATGATGTCACGTAGAGCTCACATCACATTATATTCCAACAAGTGGTATCAACGCGTTTGTATGATCCTAGAAGCTGAAAAGGCCAAAAAAATGGGCAACCTCCGTTGAAGGTGCTTCTTCGGGTTTGAGTTGAGAGGGCTATTTGAAGATAAGAGAAAATCTTTCAGGTTTGAGAACCCGTCTTGAATGATTTCACAAGACACGAAACAAAAGAAGATAGAGAAATCTTCCTTGAGTTTTGCTTGCAATAACTAAAGGTTAGAAGAATATGGAGAGTGAATTGCCAGCACATGAGACTATTCAGTTTAGATCAATTCAGGAAAAATTTATGGAGAAGTTGAAATTATGAATGTGAATTGTTTTGTCCAAATCACCAACCTAGTTTCTTTCAAGGATCATCATTGAAAGCAAATTTGGAAGGCGTACAGAACGAGGATGCTGAAAATGAAGCTAAAATAAAGCGATTGAACAGATGAAAAGACATTTCAAAATTGAGGGGAAATGTTGGAAATAGTATACTTAAATGTTTAAGTGCCTGGTTTGAGTTGTCCAATGTGTGTCTCGTTTGAGTCATCCTATAATATTTACTCTATCTGTCCCAATTTATGTGATGGTATTTCCTTTTTAGTTTGACCCATAAATAATGACATCTTTCTATATTTAGAAACAATGTAACTTTAAACTTTTCATTTTGCGCTTAATAAGATGATTTAGAGTTATACAAATATCCATAATTTTTTCTAGGCCACAAGTTACAAAAGTTTTTCTTTCTTTCTTAAACTCTGTATCCAGTCAAACACCGTCACATAAATTGGAAGTATTAGGTACGGTTCATGTGATTAGGAGTTCAATGGTTGATGTAGTATATATGTATATATGTATGTATTCCAGCATTGTCAACGTCAGAACTACCAGAAGTCCAGAACAAGGAAATCTTAAATAATTGTAGACTGGAGGTCATTTTATGTGGCTCCTCTTCCTACTTTGAAGCGCATTGTAACAACTGCTGCTATAAGAATCGCCTATGCTAGAATGCGGCCTTCATACTGCTACCCAGAACCCTCTAATCCCAAGGAATAAGGGTGTCGCCTGGTTGCATGATAATCTGGGAGAACTAAAAGACCAAGCCTCAACAGGAATTACCTGACCGCTAGGTAGTCGCCCTTTATACACACGTCCAAACCCTCCTTCACCTATAAAAGATTCTGGCCTGAAGTTACTTGTAGCAGCTGCAAGCTCACGGAAAGTGAATGTGTGTGCAGCTATCTGAACGTCAGGTGCATCCTTTAGCCCCAAAAACTCTCTCTTCGAACCATTGATACTTCTTGTTTTCAGTCTGTCTGCTCCTGTAAATAAAACAGTGGAGATCCATAACTACCAGGAAAGATCTTAATTATGCCATGTGAAGAGAAAAGGGAAAAATTCAAATAGACCTTTGGAGTCCAAATTCTATTCCAAAGTCAGAAGAGGATACTTTCCCGTTTCACTATGGAGGAACTCATGAAAGATTTAATCTTAAGTCCAGTTCAAGATTGACACGAAACAGAGACCCTCCCCACTAATCAACCAGATCAAATTAGAACCATAATCCCCTATCTCATTTCCACTGTTGAAAAGGTAAAGAAGGAGGCATCACCCCCTTTTGTTTCTAACGAATTTCCATCTGAAAACCTTGGACATCTAATCAAATTCAGCAGAAATACATAATTACTTCATTGGATAAGTCAAATCGGCCTTTGGTTTAAATTTTATCCCCCAAGTCAGAAGAGGATACTTTCTTATATCACTATGGAGTACCTCATAAAAGATTGATGTCAAGTCCAGTTCAAGATTGACACCAACAAATTCAATACCAAACAGAGAGACCCTTCCCAATAAAACCAGATCAAATTAGAACCAAAATCCCCCATCTCATTCCACTATTGAAATGGTATCACCTTTTTTTCTTTTTTACGAATTTCCATCTGGAAATATTGGACTTGTACATCAAATTCAGCAGAAATACTTAATTGGATAAATCAAATACAGCAAAAGAAAAATTCAATCTTGATCAAAGACTGAGTAGAAAACAATAGGCACCCAGTGAGCAACACCCAAAATAGAGCCAAAACAAATCAATCTTGATCAAGGAAATACTTAATTACTTTACTGATAAAACTCAAATAAAAATAAAAAAAATCATTCTTGATCAAAAACAGAGCTGAATTAGGCACCCAAGTGAACAACACCCAGATCAGATTAAGACAATAAACATAGTTTACATAGAAAGAGATAACACCAACCTGAAGATAACCTGGATATATTTGAAGGAGCCGTCAGATGGACTTCCTTGCGATCATCTCTCTGAGGATTCAGCTTCTCCTCTTCCTTTGAATCAAAACAGGAGAAGCAACCCATTTAAATATTAACCCTCCAAGATCCAATCTTTTCCAAAATCCTCCTCTTTGAATAACAACAATATTATCTCACTCAATCAATTTTTCTCATGTTCTTGAGCTCAATCTATGGATTTATTTTCAAGAAAGTTACTATATAATCTCAATAGAAAGGATATATCTGTAATCTACCTATCTGATCAGCAAGAACTTCAAGAAAATTAAAGTTTCAAGATCGATGGGGGGAAGGGATAGTTTCCAGATTGTTTTTGGGGGAGGGAAGATTAATGGAAGTATAGCGTGTAGAGATAATTGCTAGTGTAGAGTTGTGACAGAGTTGTAGCCGGCTTTTCAATCCGCTACAATTGTGCAAGTGTGCAAATGCTCTAAAGATATTATTTTTATATATTTCCCACTAACTGTATGCATTCTAAGTAAATTCTCCCAAAAACCACCTTTGACCAAAACTGTAATCTCTCTTTCACACTAGTGGTAGTTGGCCCGTGCTAACCCAATCCAAAACTTGAACTATATAATTAAAGTTATCTCTGTTAAAAACATTTACATTGTTTTGTGAAAATGTAAAGTTTGGGACACTAATTAATACTTCCTCATGTTTACTTTAATTAATTTTTTTCTTTTTTTATAGTCCATAATATTTATTTTTTTAGATATCAAGAAGGGATTGATTTATTTTTTTTCATAATTGGCCTTGGAATAAAAAGCCTAGGAATATTTGTTATATTTTCAATGAATGAATTAAGGTTAATATGATCATATTGTTAATTAATGCTAAAAGGCAAATTTCATAATATATGAAAATAACTAAAAAATTAAATTAAAGTAGACCGGAGGAGTATGTGATTTTCGTGACATATAAACAACTTCAATTACCTGCTTTTCCTTATTAATTATCTCAACCCTTTTGAGTAACCCCAAATATTAGTGAATACTACCTCCATTTTAATATGATCATATTGAGTGCATATGAAGTTGTAGGCCCAAATTCAACATAAAGCTTTAATTTAATTTGGGTGTACTTTATTTTAGTAATTTTTTAGATTCTTTTTTACTTACCAATTCTACGGATTTGCTGAGAAATAAAAAAGATTAGATATCCAAGAATTTCAATTGCACTCCACATTATGGAATTCTTGTTAAATCAAGTTATTTATGATGGAAAATTGAGATTTTAAATTGATAGAACAAAAATATTTTCAATATGTGATTCTTCTTACCAATTTCATATTAAGTTTTCCATTTCTGCTATATATACAAAGAATAGTAAATTATATATTTTGAAACCACTAATTTCAACAACACGATAGTAACAACCACAACTTACATTTAAATGTAAGGTGATACCTGAATTTATAAGCACACTAATAAAAATATTTTTTGGTCCTTCCGTAGAAATAATATTATTTTTATAATGCACTAATTATTATTTTTTCACAAGGGCTTTTCACTACAGTCAAAGCTATGGGTGCTCCCGAACAACTACTGTATAAAGATATACACAATCATAACTTGTCAAAGAAGCGAATTTTTGAAACATGAAATAACATGTAAATTGAAAATAATACTCCTAATTAAGATAAAGTTTACTAATAATTCCATAATCAAATATGATTCACATGGCATTTCTTGCTATTTCCAAAAATACTTGATACTCCATGAAAGAAAGAAAAAATAGTAGTTCGTTCTTTTATCTACTTTAACTTAATCTTCTCAACAAGCATTCATAAGCGTTGATATATTATTTTGTTCGTCATTTTAAGAAGTGATTTTGTTAACTCATGATTTGAAAGAAAAGATACTCCACTAACATACTTAAAATATGAGAAATACATCACATAAGCATAAGGTGAGCTACCTATTATTGGTCATACAAACTAAACTATTCCTGAAATATTTGTAAAGTTCTTTTCTTCTTTTTGTGTTGTATGTTGAAATTTCTTATGACATTCTAAAGTACCAAATAATTCGTGTAAATTTTCAAATTGGATCAATTCTAATAGCAAAAATAAATAAAGTCTTAGTGTTATTCTCCAATTTGCACAAGAAATTTTCGAAGGGAATAAAAATTAAGCTCAAATATTTTATTGATTTAGTCAAACCAAGTAAACTCAATTAACCTTAAAATAATTCTCCACCTTCTTTTCTCTAAGAAATAAATTAAATCAAAGTTAAAGCGGAGAAAATACAAATTTAAAAAGGCTAGGGATAGAATTCGAAAGGCTTTCTATTTTAGAAAGCTAGGCACATATATCGAAAACCCAAAAGCTTAATGAAGGATCAGTTTTCCAAACGTAAAATTTTATCAACTCAAAAGAGAAGCTGTTGTAGACTCATCATTTTTATGGGCCCAGCGTAAAGCATCTAGTGCCAGGTGGTAGAAGCTTTAAATCAACGGGTACCAATAAAGTTACTTCCTTTGACATAGTTACATAAATACCCTATGGGCCCAGGTTACAAAGTCACCATATAATTGGAATTTAACTAAGATGCTGGTTTTTTCGTCATTAGGCCACAAACAGACATGTTGACCCGAAGCTCCTTAAACTGTGGCTTATTAATAGTAGGAATTTCAGAGGAAAGATAATAATGTCTTTGTCAGATATTTTTTCCTAAATTAAGGTATGCACTTAACTGGTTCCCTAAATATGCCTAGCATCACTATGGATATTTGCAACTTTACAAGAATCTCAGTACATGCTCCAAAATCTTAATGCAATAAATGAATATTAAATACATGTATACATTTTGGGACATCAGGCAACTCGGAAGAATTCGTGGGCAGAGCTCCATAAGTTTTTATTTCAAAGTTTGAACCCTATTTTGTTTTTCATTTATTTTTGGCCCAAGAAATGCTAAGTGAGGGTTTAAGTTTGGTCGAGGGCTATTTTGAATTTTCTATTAACTTCAAAATTCAGCATATAACTAGCATTTATCCAGTCTACTTCTTCATTTTCATTGTTCACTCTTTGATTGCAAACTTGATTGATTCAATCGTTGAAGCTGATGTTGTCTCTTAAAATTTTAAAGTTATGCATTGTATTCATTATATGTGGAAGAACTTGAGCTTGAAACTTGAAGGAGAAAAATAAAATTCCATTAAAGCTCATTTTGAAGCTTGGCTAAAAAATAAAATTTTGCGAAATTATTATTTATTTGGATTGAGTGTTGTTACAATAGATTTAGTCTATCTTGGAGAGCTTATATCTCAATTTTAAGAGAGTTTGGTGAAGATTTTAGGTGATTTTGAGTGAATTTTAAATTTGAGGTTGAATATGAACATTTCAGATTTATGTTAAAGGTCTATAATAGATTTTAACGGTCTATACTAAACAATCTGGATGTGCTTATGCTGCATTCCCTTTATGTAATGACTGGGACAGTCGTTTTGCGTATTTGAGTTTCATTCCCCTATTTGATGCTTCTCGTAAGTTTGTCTGATGTTTTATGACTTGGGGGATGGTTGGTTTGGTTTCGGGAAGGCTGAGAGTGATTTGGAATACTTAGTATCATTTTGGAAGCTTAAGTTGCTAGAGTTAACCAATGTTTGACTTTTGAGTAGACGACTTCGGATTGGTGATTTGATGGTTCCTATAGGTTTGTATGGTGATTTTAAACTTGGGCGTATATTCAGATTCAGATTCGGAGGTCCCTAGAAGGTTTTGGCCCTATTTGCCGAAAGTTGGCAATTTGAAGAATTGGAGAGTTTGTAGGTTTGGCCGATAGTTGACTTTGATGTTATCGGGTTCCGAATGATGTTTCGGGACCTTAGATAAATTCATATTTAGTTGATTGAAACTTGTGATCAAAGTTTGGTTGTCATCTAGAATGTTTAGGCATGATTCCGATATGTTTGGCAAAGTTGAAGTGTTTGAAAGTTAAGAGAAGGTGTTTGACCTTTGATTCTTGATTTTGATATTATTTCTGGTATTTTGAGTCTTTAGATAAGTTTGGATTAGGTACATGACTTCTTGGTATGGTTGAACGGGGTCCCGGGGGATTCGGGTAATTTTTGGACCACCCGAAGCATGTTTATGATGGATGATTTCTGCTGGTGTATGGTGTCATCGCTTTCAAGAGGGGTGTCTTGCATTCGCGATGAAGGAGTTGGGCTGAGGGGGTCGTTGTTCTTTGCTTTCGTGATAGAGGAGTCGCATTCGCGAAGGTTGTGGTTGTTGTGCTTCGCGTTTGCAGATGGGGAGCCGCGTTTGCGAAGAAGAAGCTTGGTCCCGAGGCTTTGACCTATCTGTTCGCGTAGGTGCTTGTCGCGTTTGTGAAGAGGTAAGGCTATAAGCCTTCGTGTTTGCGTGGCTCCCGTCACATTCACAAAGGAGGTTTTCTGGTGGAGGAGGATTTGTGCTTCGCGAAGGCGAGGATTGGGCCGACTTCACGAAAGGGTTGGGCTGGGTAGACTACTTAAGTTTGAAATTTCGGGATTTTACCTATTCTTTCATATTTTTAACCCTAGATTTCGAGAAAAGGCATTTTTGGAAGGGATTTTCACTACTACCTTGAGGGTAAGTAATTTTCACTTAGATTTAATAATACACCTTGATAACCCATGGATTTATACACTTAGAACATGAATTTTTAAAGAGAAAATTGGGGTTTTTATCTACAACTTAAGAGGGTATATTTTGGGTATTTGAGGATCGATTTGAACTCGGTTTTGGAATCTAATCATATATTTGGACTCGTGAGATTATCGTTAGTCAGGATCTACCCCTTAACTTGGGTTTTGACCATGTAGGCCCGGATTAACTTTTGGGGATTTAATTAAAGATTGGAGCTTTATTATTTGAGATTAATTCATATATCTTTATTTGACGTTATTGAGTTGTATTTGACTAGATTCGAGTCGTTTGGAGGTTGATTTGAGAGGAAAAACTATTTTGGAAGGTTGAAGTTGTTACCGAGTGGAGGTAAGTCTCTTGTCTATCCTTGTAAGAGGGAATTCTCCCCATAAGTGATCTATTTACTACTTATTATTTGATTCACGAGCCACGTATATGCGAGGTGATGAGCATATATCCGTAGCAAGGTTATGACCATATCCAGTAGAGTTTGGCTTATGATTAAGCCTTGTTTAGACTATGTGAATTTTATATCCATATTTTTATTGATTCTATGACTACCTGATAACTCATAATTATGATTAAAAGCATGCTTAAGGTTATACTTGTTGAATTTGGATTAAAGGATTATTTTGCCATATTGAACTTTATTATAAAATCGTAGTCATACATTTGACTTATGTGACACATGATTTGGCGGTTAAATGGCTCAATTCACTCATTTTAAAATTTTACGATTAGAATCATGAATGTTGAAATTACTCATTAAATTTTATGATAAATTGAATTATATGATTAGCCATAGCCATCGTTTAGCGATATGAATTTTTATCCGCATCTTTATTATTATGTCCAGTGCTTCTTAATTATATTATTTTATATACATATATTGTCACGATCCGAATCCCACCATAGGGGTCGTGATGACACCTAGTCTCTAAAACTAGGTAAGCCGATCACTCATCAATATTAAAATCAGCCAAACACTAATTACTGCTCAAAAGTGCTTTTCAAATTAATTAGCCAAACACAAACTACTTCTCACCAAAAGCACTTTTTTAAAAAGTACTTTTGAGAAAAGCACTTATCAAAATAAGCTGATTTTAGAAGCTTGGCCAAACAGGCTATTAGTCTGATAAATCTTTCTCCTAAGATAAAAAACCTAGTCTGATGAATTTTCTCCTACGATAATTAAAAAAAAGAAGAAGTCTGGATTTAAAAAAAAAAAGAAGCGTCATTTGTTCACGCCCTCAGAAAATAAGCATTGGGGCAATTTGTTTAAAAGAATGATTTTCTCAAAAAAAAAAAAAATGAAAATAATTTTTCTCAAAAAAAAAAAAGAAAAAAATTCCTTCTTGGTTCGTTTTAGCATAGGGTACACAATTCCCTAGTCTCGTTTTCCAACATAGGATCTCCACTCCCTAGTTGATTTTATTTTAGACATAGGGTCTCCATTCCCTAATCTCCTTTTCCAACATAGGGTCTCCACTCCCTGGTTGATTTTTATTTTAGACATAGAGTCTCCACTCCCAGTCTTCTTTTCCAACATAGGGTCTCTACTCCCTAGTTGATTTTATTTTAGACATAGGGTCTCCACTCCCTAGTCTTCTTTTCTAACATAGAGTCTTCACTCCCTAATTGATTTTTATTTTTAGACATAGGGTCTTCACTCCCTATTCTCTTTTCCAACATAGGGTCTCCACCCCCTAGTTGATTTTTATTTTTAGACATAGAGTCTCAACTCCGTAGTCTCTTTTCCAACATAGGGTCTCCACTCCCTAGTTGATTTTATTTTTGACATAGGATCTTCACTCCTTAGTCTCTTTTCCAACATAGGGTCTCCACTCCCTAGTTGATTTTTAGTTTTAGACATAGGGTCTCCAATCTCTAGTCTCTTTACCATTATCAGGGTACACTATTCCCCATCGCATTTCCCAAACATAAGGTACACCAATCCTCAGTTGAGGCACCATTTAGATAATCAGGGTACATCATTCCCAAGAGAATCATGTTTTCCCAGGGTACACCAATCCCGACCTTTTATTTCTTTCAATAATGAAGTAGAATAGAGTTTTGTTACAAATAACTCATAAAATTTTTCTAGTTAAAACTGGGGCAGAAAAATTTTATTTGTTTATTTGTTTTAGTGTCTGAGCAGGTTTTACCTCGAGGCATGGGGTTTGAGATGACCAAAAGAAGAAATCTTAATCCAAAATAAAGAAAAATAATAAAAGAAGTAAATCCAAAATATAGAAGAAGTAAATCCAAAATGCAGAAGCGGATGAAAGGAAGTGGACTGCTCAAGACATGTCTGAAGTCACGAGCATTGCATGTCCCGTTTTGGTCATAAGAAGCCATAGAAGAATGAACTAGCACCTGCAGCTAGCAAGCATTAAGATTCATATCAGAGTCTGCATGAAGAACCACTCAAGACTCAAGATCAAGTTTTAGAAGACTTATAGAAAGGAATCTTATAACTCATAGCTGATAGGCTTGTTTAGTTTATTTTCATTTTGATTTTGGTGTAATAAGGGGTTCAGCAAGCGGCAACAACAGCAACAACAGTGAAATCATAGCTCTTTAGTAGTCCCAGCTACCAAAACCTCCAGAACTATACTGACCTGATTCCTTTATAGCCAAGGATATGTAGGCAACCTCGGAAGCAAGGTTCGGTCAAACTTTTCAAAACGCTTCCCATGGAGTATCAGGCGGGCAAATATTGCTCATAATTGCTCACTTTATCTTTGCCCGAAAATTCTTCATATTCTCGAGCAAAGGGGGTAGCTGTGAACACCTAATTTTTGCCCCAAATAGGAAATTACTCCTAAAACTAGTCCAAAAATAATTTTAATTGTTTTTTTTTTAATTTTTAGGAGTTTTTCTTTTATTTGTTTTGCATTTATTCGCATTGTTCATGCATATTTAGAAATGTTTTAAATCATAAAAACCATCAAAAAAAATATTTTATCTTTCATTTAGGGTGTTAATTGCTTTTAGTAATTAATCATAGGTTAAAAGCATGATTAAAATAAAATTTATTTGCTTAATTGGCCAAAATGTGAATTTTAACAAAGAGGGAAAGAGGGCTGCCCGAAATTGGGTTAATTTCCAGTGGCCCAGGTGAATTTCACCAGCAAATAGCCCAATATCCATTCCTAGCTCGCCCCTTCTGCACCTCAGCCCAATCCCATGACCCGGTCCAATAACCCTTCCTCCCAGGCCATCAAACGACGTAGTTTAACAGAAAAACTACGTCGTTTCCTCCCCCTCACTCACTAAAAACGACCCATTCCCTATTCTCAAAAGAGAACGGACCCCCTCCTAGAAAAAAAAAATCCTAGCTGCCTTTCAATTCCAAAAACCCCAACACGTTCTCTGATCTCTCACTCTCTCATCTGCATCTACACACCATCATTCTCTCTTGTTATTCACTCATCTCCCACCTCACTATCCCTTTTACTTATACAAAAATCTAAAAAATAAATAAAAATTCTAGATTCGAAAATTGCATCTCAAATTCTAAAACAAAAGCTTCATGAAAATGGAAAACAAAACAACAAAAGAGGGGAATTCAGAATTACTTCAATCTCTATTCATCTGGTATATATATATTCTGGGAGTTCGAAGGATATTTAAGCTATTAGAGTCGCCGTTTGTTGCTGCAACCGTACTGAGCTCTGTTTGGTTTGAATTTCGCCTTTATTTGGCCAATCTGTTAGTGATTTCACTGTTCATCTAGGTCAGTTCTCAAATTCCTTGTATTTGATTTTAATTTGGGTGAAAGCATGTGGAAAACAAGGATGAATACCGTGAAAGGTGTAGATCTAGGAAGAAACAAACAATAAAAATAGAAACGAGAGAGGGAGGAAAGCAGATCTGGGGAAAACGTGAATTATAGAATCTGATTTCAATAGTAATTGTAAATTAGTAGCATTCAAAACAAAAGGTTAGATTCATGAATTATTCTGGATGTTGGGTGTTACTGGTCTTTTAAGAAAGGAAATCGAATTGGGCTAAAACTAAAGATGAGGTTTGGGTTTAATTTTGCCTAAGAGATTTATGGCTAGTAAGGATTCTGGCCATTTGGTTTCAAGTGGCATGTCAATTTGTTAGCTAGAAATTAAGAGAGTTTTAAGCTTAAAATATTTTTCATGCCTTATTCTTCTAATTAGTCACGTTCATAAGCTTTATAGAATAAATTATGGAGTCGCAACATTAACTCTAATTTTTAGCATTTTTTATAATTTTGTGTTAATTAATTCACATCACCTCTCCCACAATAATCTTCCATAACTTAGCCTCACAAATAATCTCAAAGTTAGTTTAGAATATTAACCTTTAAACATCGTAGTTTGCTTTAGGCGCAATTAATAATAAATCATCGTGGCCATGGGTACAGTTCCTGTGGCATGATCACGATACGTAAATCCCAATTCGAGTGCGCGTTTCACGCGACTCGACCACAACTTTAAATAATAATTAAAATAAACATGTTGTGAATCACGGGTGCGTTTCACGTGGCGTGATTTGCGATGTGTACAAAAATAATAAGTGTGCGATACCGCGACTGGTTTAAATAAACTCCATAATTGTTTAAAATAATTAAAAGCGGTAATGCACAAAAGGTTCTAAAACATGTAATAATTCAGATATTTACGCCACGTATTAATTGTTAAGCGACCGTGCTAAAACCACGGAACTCGGGAGTACCTCACACCTTCTCCTGGGTTAACAGAATTCCTTACCCGATCTTCTGTATTCGCGGACCATAAATAGAGTCAATTTTCTCGATTTGGGATTTTAAAATAAACCGGTGACTTGGGACACCATCATAATTTTTCCAAATGGTGACTCTGAATTAAATAAATAATCTCATTTCGAATAATGTTACTTTAATTGGAAAAACTCCCTATCCATCGGGAAAAAGGAGGCGTGAAAGCCTCAAAAGACACTACGTTGACGTGACTATATGGACGCGATCGCAATTCATCAATCACCTAAGATAATGTGAACGCGACACCTACACGCGAACACGAAGAACAAACCACCTGACTTCCCATGCCTGACATAATCCCTACGCGATAGCGACTAACAATCGCAAACGCGAAGCTTCAGCTCCGTAGTGACCGCAATTGTGACCTCAACAACGCGAACGCGAAGAACATAAGGGTGATAGCCACCAAACACACTACGCGATCGTGATAACCCTTCTGCGATCACGATTAACACCAGAACACCAGAAGACAACTGATTCAAAACAAAGGGGAAATGGTTTGAAACCCATCCGAATTACACCCGAGGACCCCGGGACCCCGTCTAATCATACCAACCAATTCCTAAACATAGCATGGACCTACTCGAGTCCTCAAATCACATAAAATAATATCAAAACCACGAAGCGCACACCAATTCAAGCTTAATGAACTATTTCAAATTCCTGAATTCCAAAATTACGCTGAACATGCCTAACCAACTCGGAATGACCTCAAAATTTACAACACAAGTCATAAATTACCATACAAACCTATTCCAAGGCTTGAAATCCCAAACGGATATCGATAATCACAAAGTCAACTATGGGTCAAACCTATCAACTCTCCAAGCCATCAAACTTCTAACTTTCGAAAATTAGCCTCAAAATCATCTAGGAACACTAGAAATCAAATCCGAGTATACGTCTAAGTCCAAAGTAATTATCCGGACTTCACGAAACCATCAAACTTCGATGCACGGTCAATTACGCAAAAGTCAAACTTGGTCAACACTTCCAACTTAAGCTTCCAAGTTAAGAACTAAGTGTTCCAAATCACTCTGAAATCTTCCCGAAACCAAACCAACCACGTATGCAAGTATTAATACCTCATATAAAGATATTCAAGACCTCAAACTGCTGAACGAAATACCAAAGCTCGAAACGACCAGTCCGGTCATTACGTTCTCTCTCTTTTAAACAAACGTTCGTCCTCGAACGTGCCAGGAGTTGTTCCAAAGACATCAAATCATTGTATAAACTCACCATACATATACCCATGCGTGATCCCGTCACCAATATCCATATAAGCCAGTCACCAATATCCAAAGCTTCACTTAGCTTACAAGCACCCTTAATGGCATCACAACACCATAAAGACTCTCTTCTTCACTCAGGCTAACTTTTGAGGTTAGGTCTAGGTAAAACCACCTTGGATTCAACTTGGAACCTTAGAGAACTGCTAGAGAGGTGTTGAGAGAGTTTGGGAACTGTCCTTGGTCGAAAATGACCAAAAATGAGTCGTCCAACCCTTTTAAAATGTTCAAGGGTCGTCCATCGCCTAAGTGTGTCCCATTGGGAGCTGCTTGTGCGGTCTCGCGAAAACTCGAATATCGCTATACTCCGATGTCATATCGATGAACGGTTTAATGCGTTAGAAACTAGACTCGTACATCTTCAATTTGATAGGTGGATTTCCAAGTATATTGGGAGAAAAGCTCTGCTATATTTGACATGACTTTCAGCATATTTATGAATGTAACTTGTGATGACCTTTGCCAACTTTTGTTCCACAACTCGCTTGACTTCAAAAAATAACACACGACTATCATATGACTAAAATAACTCATAACATAACCTCATTATCATATTAAGCACCCTAGTATCACTGTCACGCCCCAAAACCGAGGAGCGCGATCGGTGCCCAACCGAGTGAACACGACCGAGCAAGCCTGTTAGATTTCATTCTACCCAAACTCATCCACGAATAGAGATAATACATATTTTCATTAATTAGACGAAAATGTGTTCATGTATACAATACCAATTCATTTCCAATAGTTTCATCATTTTTAAAGTCTCAAATGGACAAGTAATACAACCACTACATAACATAGTTTGTCTTTCCCCAGCACCAATACACAACCCACACTATGTCTACGGAGCCTCTATAGATAAAGAAGAGTACAATGATAATGCCGGCAACAAGGCCCCGGCTATACTTCAAGCCGAATACACAAAGTACAAAAGATACATGACCCCGGGATGAAGTGGGGCTCACTAAGTCAGCTGGGAAGAAGGTGTACTGCTATCACTGATCAATATCTCCTGTTGTGAAACTACCTGCATCCATTTAGAGATGCAGCGCCCCCGGCAAAAGGGACGTTAGTATCGTCGAATAGCACTAGTATGTATAACTAAACACCCTCTCAATAGAATGATAAATAATACAAACAAGATTATCATAATATCAATAAAAGCCTTAATCAACATCAAATCTCAATTTAGGATCAAGATAGTGTTCAAATTAATTTCCATATCTCACATTGGGAGATTTTTTGTATCGATATACCATTGTCCACAATACCATTATTCACAATACCATTATTCACAAAACCAGTACCACCGTACTCTTAGCATAGAGTCCGATTACGACCCGATCGGCTAGGCCATCTCATTAGAGATATCAACCACAATTTCTCTCAATATTAATACCACCGTCTTTAACACGGAGTCCGATCACGACCCGATCGGCTAGGCTATCCATTAGGGACATCGACCACAATCACAATTTCAATTACAATTTCCAGCACAATCACCACCATGTGTGTGGCATGGTGCCCGATCATGACCCGACCGGCTAGGCTGTCTTATTTGAGACATCAACCTTTCTATATCAATCATCGCATTTCATATTACTTTCACATCTTTTCATTTCATTGGCACTATTGGCCATAATTATAAGATCATTCTTGGCACGTTGGCCATGTTCAGTATTTCATGCTCACCTTATCAATTTCAAATATCATTATTTTCATCAACAACAAATACAATTCTAATCAAGGTGTGTAGTACACATGTGAGCAATTTAGAGTCTAAGGCACATAGAGATATTTCACAAAATTTGGCATAATAGCCTTCATTTGAACTTGACTTAAAGTCGAAACATTATTAATGCACAACCCATATTTTAACACATCCTCAATTGGTAACATAACATGAATAAAGCATTTGGGATGCTTGTTGAACATATATCTTTCAACCCAATCTTACTCGGAATAGCCAGTTTCATAATGAATCACTCGGGACTTACACAATTTATATGAATATCGTGGGATTCAATTCTAAGAGAAGAGTTTAGCCAACATACCTCACTTGAGCTTCCTTACACTCTAAATGTTCCGGAATTCTTAGCAACTTCAATCTATTTTAGAAATATACAAATTGCACCAAAATTAGGAAGATGATCATAGTTCTAGCTTATTTGGGCATTTTATCAAACACTAGGTGTGTATAAGGTTTCAAGGCCCTTTTATGGAGGATTCCATCATCCCACAACCCAATCTTTACCATGCTTAGTTCAACAATCTTCCTACACCCCTTGATATCACATGCATGTAAAATAAACAACTCTCATGCCCAACAATTTCCTTGCTAATTACCCATTTCTAGACAAAATTCGAAATTGAGGGTTAGGGTGTAGAATCTTACCTCTAGGATGAAGACCTAGTGAGTTTCCCTTCTTAATCTTCCAAAACTTGAGCAAGAATTGAAGAATAAATTATTGAGGAGCACCTTCTCACTCTAGGGCACTCTCTCTCGCTCTAAAATATCAGATTATAGCTCAAAAATGGCCTAAAGAGTGTATTTAACGAAATAAGGTCGGGTTTTAAAAACCCAAAAATGGAGCTCCGGGACAAGGTATGTGATCGCATATGCGGACTGCATATCGGTCGCATAATTATTTACAAAATAGCCAAAAGAACTGTCTGTGTATGCGGTCACTATGCGGTCCGCATAACTGTTATGCGGTCGCATAATGCACCGCATAACAGTTATGCAGTCGCATAGTCGACCGCATAGCTGCTTCCAGAATGGCCCTCGCCTGCTCACTTTTGCGGCCATTATGCGGCCCGTAGAGTGATTATGCGGTCGCATAATGGACCGCATAAACGCACTTTCTGCCAAAAAATTGGGGTTTTTATACTTAAGAACTTTGAAATTTTTTGGAGTGTTACAATCACCCCAAATGTACATGTTATAATATTCCCAACTTGCCGACTTCCGACGAAACTTATTTTCTTCGATTCATTTAGCTTCTAAACCTTCCAACCCTCTTGGTACTTGCAGTTCATGATCATAAATATTTGTAACCTCCAAGGTAACATGATTAACTTACTTTATGTACTTTCAAAGATGATCTCATTTTTGAGCTTACATTAATTGACTTACGACGTACCTTACGTACGGAAACATGGGTGTAACAAAATGCCACCTAGTCACATACGACGCAATCCGTACCCAACAAGCAACAACTCGAATATAACTGAAGATGGAAAAAAAACCAAATGAGAGGACTATCCAGCAAGTCCAACAGGTACAACCCCCAATGGTACCATACTATGAATCCATCCCACAAGGGAGAAGCAAAACACGCAAAATAACCACAAAGAATCTCATCCTAACATAACCCTACTGCAGCACGTAGCCCGGTCCAAACATACCTATCCACACAAAATATCCATCGAGCCATAATGCTCACAATCAACAACCACATGTTTATCAAAAGAAAACACGCGAAACTCATGACCATAACCATAGAGAAATAGATAGCACAATATACTACCAATGGGGAAAGCATGACAAAGGTGCCATAAGCAACTCAACATTCCAAGAGCCACCTCGCTCCAAATCTCGCCACCAAGAATGGACAGAGCCGCACCATACATGTGAATAGCCACGTAGTCTCACAAACCTGTCATAGCATAAGAAAGAAACATATGAAACAAATTAAGATACAAATAACATCCTTTCCGCTCGATGATACACCCAAATTAACTGATGCGCAAGAGTGAGCAACCCGATTCGATGTCGGATACACATTCTCATTAGGCCTACTAATGGGCCCCCAAATCAATCCGGATCATCCTAAAATAGGTAAACAACCTTCCAAAAGTCTATAGTAACCTATCCATAACACACCCCATTAGCTGTCTAACCCTTAACATATCTTCACAGTCCACAAGCAAGGAATAGTCTCCCTATGAAAACATCTAGCCTCTAAACCTCAAGAATATATGAATCTCCATATTCGATCCCAACTTCACCACTCAGTAACTGACAATCACTCATATACAATCATCTCACAGAAAATACTCACATAATCCTCTGCGCCATGTAGCAAAACCTGAACATCAATAGTCAACATCTAGGCGATTATCATAATATGAGTCAAGCATCCGCAAGTTATAAACACAATGCGTTTCCTAACACGCACACCCTTCTCAGGCGATACAAGGTTGTACTAACATCCTCTAACATCTGAAATCTCCCATACCGTCTAAAACTCATGACCTTTTTTTCAAAAGCGAACTTCAACCTTGCCTATGAAATCTCAATACCATACGGTGCACCACTTTATCATGCTATCGTATAAAAAAATGAGGACCCCATTCTCAACTCTGAATCACAAGTAGGATATACATCCCATAAACTGCAAACCTTTCACTAACTCAATTACGTGGAACAAAATCACAACAGGTAATGAATTCCACATGCCTGTAGAGTACATCAACCGCAATTCGTGGCGAAACTATTCCAAAATCTTCGGAACCCATTTGCACATAATCAAATCCTCAGAACTGATTTCCCTCTAACTTAACCAAGTAATGAAGACTGCCAAACCCGAAGGTAAGTCATTCCAAAATGCTCATTCTGAAGGGACCTTCTACGAATCCGAAGCCGTTTCTTGCGTCTCTCTGATACTGCCATGTTGAGTCAACAATGATATAGAAGTACCGCAAGTGTAGACACCATCTAGCACAGATCTCAATCCTAGCCATACTAATCCTTGTCCAAGATCCACCATATTAAGTAACAGAAGATCAACCCTAGTCTCATAACCCCTAATAGTGCCCAAACAATAATGATTGACACAATCCACCACAATAGAGTCTCCAACGGGCATAGACATATAAATAGGAGTATCTAGAGAATCACAAGACATATCCAAATATGAAGCAAAGTAGGATGACACATACGAATAAATCGAACCTGGATCAAATAAAATTGATACATCTCTATGATAGTCCGGAACAATACCTGTAATAAAAGAATCTATGCAACTGCCTCAGTCCTATCAGGGAAAGAATAACAATGGGCCTGGCCTCCCCTTTTAGGTAGTCCTCTAGCTATATGTCCTCCACCTATAGCTGACTGTGCAGGTGGAGTAGCAACTGGAGCGAAAACCATAGTCTGAGTACCCTGCTGAGGTACAGTCGTTTAGAGTCTGGGACAATATCTCACCAAGTTCCTTGTATCCCCACACTCAAAACAACCTCTTTGCCGATGTGGTTGCTGGATCTGAGTCTTCCCGGGATGACTGAAGTAATCACTTTAAAAACCTCGTACAGAAGGTGCACTAAAGGATGGCTACCCGGTACAAGTTCTCTGAAATCCATGGCTAGTTGGAGCATCATATGAGACCTGAAGTGCGGGCAGAACTGGTCGACTGGCAAAACCTCTACTATGGCGGGTCTTGGCCGCAAAATAGAAAGCAGTAAATCCTCTAGATCCACGAGGCTTCTTAGCCTCCCTATCCTCCCTCTCCAGCCCGCGGATACGTTCCAACCTCCTAGCAAAATCCATAACCTGATGAATGGAGTCTCAGTCTCCAACTCCTGTGCCATCCCAAATCTGAGGCTGTATGTGAGTCCCTCAATAAATCTACACTCTCTCTCTCTAATAGTGGAAAGCAAATCAGGTGCATGATGACATAACTCTATAAACCTCAGAGTATACTCAGACATAGTCATACTCCCTTGGCGTAACTGCTCAAACTGGATAAGCAACTCGTCCCTGCAGATTTGTGGAATAAACTCCCTCAAGAAAAGACCAGAGAACTAGGACCAAGTAAGTGGTGCTGCGCCAGCTAGCCTACTCGCCTCATAAGTCTTCCACCATTTATATGCCGGTCCCGTTAACTAAAAGGTAGTACGTTCGGCCCCGCGACTCCACCCAGCCCATAGTACGAAGAATGCAGTGACATTAATCCAAGAAACCATGCGCATCCTCAAAATCCCCGCCACTAAAATGAGGAGAATGATACTTCTGGAACCTCTATAACCTCTTCTGCTCTTCAACCGACGCACCTGCTGTCACGACCCAAAATCCAACTAGCCGTGATGGCACCTAATCTCACCCGCATAAACACAATCCGATTCAATTAATTTTTAACTGACTCTAATACACTCCCCAAGGACTGGTAGTACCAATCATGAGCTTCTAAGATTAGAAATTACAAAGCTGGTGTGAAATAAAAGTACGTCATGTGTATGAAATATACATGAACAAATTGAAAATTCTCAAACTACCATGAACAAGAGGTAGCAATGACTGGAACGCAGGTACATCTTCAGATCCAGCTCTCGCCGTATGCAGCTACATCAACATCTGAAATCTGCACACAAGGTGTAGAAGTGTAGGAAGAGTACAACCGACCCCATGTACTCAATAAGTAACAAGACTAACCTTTGGGCTGAAAGTAGTGACGAGCTCAACAGGTATAGTCCAATATAAAAATAACAGTACATAAATGTAGGCATGCTTTCACGTACAACAGTTAAGCTCAGTGCAAATAAAATAGCTCAATTCTGACTGATATGAGGAATTTGACATATTTACATCTACATGCAAATGTACATACTATATGTGATGCACTTCAGTGGAAACCTCGTATACTCAAATCTCAAAATACTCAATCACTCAGTACTGTATACGGCCAATCCAGCCCAGGGAAGATCCATTCCATATATATGTACACATCGACTGACAGTCGGTCACTCAGTACTGTATAAGGCTAATCCAGCCCAGGGTAAATTTATCCCCAAATGTAAATGACCCGGACAAGATTCATGTCCAGGGAAATTCATCACAATTATAAATAAATAAGGCAAGTCCATACCCTGGGAAGTACATCCCAAATATATATAAATAAGGCAAGTCCATTCCCTGGGAAGTCCATCTCGAATATAAATCATGTACGCTCATTGTGGGGGGTGCAGACTCCGGAGGGGCTCCTTCAGCCCAAGCGTGATATAAAGCAGATATGGATTGCTGTAGGCGGGAAGCCCCGATCCATATAATAATAAAGCCGATATGGCCTGTTGCAGTCAGCCAACCACGATCCATATAATAATAAAGCCGATATGGCCTGCTGCAGGTAGGCAACCCCGATCCATATAATAATAAAACCGATATGGACTGCTGCAGGCGGGTAGCCTCGATTCATATAATAATAAATATAAAGCCAATATGGCCTGATGTGGCGCGCAGCTCGATCCCATAAATATCCTCACAATGGATGAATATGACTGAGTATGAAATGTACATTTTAAATAATTAGTTCAACAACAACACGACCATATGGGTCCCAAAATATCGGCACGTAGCCTAAACATGATCTTTAATACGAGCCTCGGCTCAATTTCTCTAACACGTGGAGAATATTCGGGTAATAAAATGATTCTTTAATTTTACAACTCCACAAAATTTATTTAAGTCACAATTTCTATGGTGCACGCCCACACGCCCATCACCTAGCATGTGCATCACCTTCATACAATCCACATAACACATAATTCAGGAATTTATACCCTCGGAACAATGTTTAGAAATGTTACTTACCTCGAACAAGCCGAATCCAATGCCGAGTAAGATAAGCAATACTCCAGAAATTCCATTCCGCGCATATCAACCTCCATACGCCTTCCTATCTCCTCAACTCAAGCCAAATGATTTGTATCTATTCAAACAACGTGCAAATTAATCACAATTTACTCCAATACTTACAATTTAACAATTTATAAAAATTTCCAACTCCGCTCGAAAAGTCGGCAGTGGGGCCCACGTCTCAAAATCCGACGAAACTCACAAAGTCCGACAACCCATTCAATTACGAGTCCAACCACCTAGTTTCACTCCAATCCGACTCCTAATCGATATTCAAATCCCAAAAATTCGTTTTATGAAATTCCTATAATTTTCCCTAAATTTCCATCTTAAAATACTAATTAAATGATGAAAACAATGATATATTCATGTATATTAACCAAATCCCAGTTAGAATCACTTACCCCGATGATATGTTCCTAACGATATGTTATATTTTCAGTGATGTCTCCAAAGACTACAGCCACCCAGAAGGGAAAGTCCGTGGCTGGTGATATTACTTGTCGAGCGCCACGAGTGATCAGGGCTCGGAGAGAGTCTCATAGTGAGATTCCATCTCAGACTTCACATACCTCGCCCTCTCCAGGAGAGCTCCGAGGGGCACCAACTCCAGCGCCCGCTCATGGACGTTCAGCCCCTCAACCGGATGCACCGGGTCAGGAGATGAGGGATGCTATTCAGTTAATAACTCGATTAGTAGCCGCACAAGCTCGACACCTGGAAGTAGGTATTGGTCATGCAGATAGGTCCGTCAGTGCGAGGGTTCGTGATTTTATTAATTTAGACCCTCCGGTATTCACGGGGGCAGATCCAAACGAGGACCCTTAGGTATTTATTGATAGAATGTAGAGGACGTTGAGGGTAATGAAGGCCACTGCGACTGAGTCAGTTGAGCTAGCTTCCTATAGACTCCAAGATGTTGCAGTTAATTGGTACGAGTCTTAGGAATTGTCCAGAGGTGATGATGCCTCTCTAGCAGTATGGCAGGAGTTTACAGAAGCTTTTCTTTGTCATTATCTGCCACCAGAGCTTAGACGGGCCAAAATTGATAGGTTTTTGACCCTTTGGTAGGGTAACATGCGTGTTCAAGAATACAGTCTTCAGTTTGATTCGTTGGCTAGGTATGCTCCCACTATTGTATCTAAGATGGAGGATCGGGTTCACCAACCTTGGGGTTAGAACCGCACTTGCTTAACAATTGTATGTCTGTCTCACTTTAGCCAGACATGGATATTTCTCGTATTCAGGCATACGTTCAGGGTGTAGAGGAGCGTAAGCAGAAGCAAAGGATGGATCATGAGCATGATAGGGCCCAGAATAAGAGAGCGAGGTCTTCAGGTCCTTCTGGTGAGTTTCAAGGTGGTTAGTGACCACAATACCCGAGGTATCCAGCCCAGCCATCGGCTAGCGTGCCCCCTCAGTTTGGCGGTAAGAGATTTGATCGTTCCACATATTCAAGGTCTGGTCAGAATTTCATGGCCTCAAGTTCTCAGTATAGGGGTGAGTCAAGTCAGATGAGGCTGCCCTTGCCACGATGTGCTCAATGTGGTAAGTAGCATGCCGGGCAGTGCCGTATGGGGTTAGGTGTTTGTTATACTTGTGGTTATCCGGGCCACGTTATGAGGGATTGTCCGACGAGAGGTGATGCAAGCATAGCTCAGCCAGCGAGATCTGTAGCTGGTTTGTCATTATCAGTACGCCCCCTGGGCAAGGTTCACAAGCACCAATGAGTCGTGGTAGAGGCAGAGGCGGAGCATCTAGCTCGAGCGGTCCTCAGAACCACATTTATGCGTTGGCAGGATGACAGGATCTAGAGTCATCGCCTTATGTTGTTACAGGTATATTATCAGTCTTCTCATATGATGTATATGCACTGATTAACCCAGGTTCCACCTTATCATATGTTACTCCATTGGTTGCTAGTAAGTTTGGAATAAAGCCTAAATTGGTTAAACCTTTTGAGGTATCTACAACTGTCGGGGACTCAGTGGTAGCTAAGCTGAGTATATATGGGTTGTATAATAGTGGTTCATAGTCGATCTACCGTAGCGGACCTAATCGAGTTAGATATGGTAGAATTTGATGTTATAATGGGTATGGATTGGTTGGCTTCTTGTCATGACAACGTTGATTGTAGATCAAAGATAGTCCGATTTCAATTTCCAAGGGAGCCCGTTTTGGAGTGGAAAGGTAATACGGCGTCGCCGAGAGGTAGATTTATTTCCTATCTCAAGGCAAGGAAGATGATCAGAAAGGGCTACATTTATCACTTAGTTCGGGTTCAGGATGTGGTCACCAACCATTCAGTCCATCCCTGTGGTTAATGAGTTTCCCGATGTTTTTCCTGATGAACTTCCGGGTCTTTCGCCAGAGCGAGAAATTGAGTTTGCTATTGACCTACTACCGGATACTCATCCAATATCTATTCCTCCCTATAGAATGGCCCCCGTAGAGCTGAAAGAGTTGAAGGAACAACTAAAGGACTTGCTTGAAAAAGGCTTTATTAGACCTAGTACATCACCGTGAGGAGCACCTGTGTTATTTGTGAGGAAGAAAGATGGTTCCTTACGGATGTGTATTGATTATAGACAGTTGAATAAGGTGACGATCAAGAATAAGTACCCGCTCCCGAGGATTGATGATTTATTTGATCAGTTGCAAGGTGCCAAGTGTTTTTCAAAGATAGACTTGAGGTCCGGGTCCCATCAGGTAAGGGTTAAGGAGGAAGATATTCCGAAGACAGCATTCAGGACCCAGATACGGGCACTTTGAGTTTCGTGTTATGTCGTTTGGTTTGACTTATGCCCCAGCAGTATTCATGGATTTGATGAACTGTGTGTTCAGGCCCTTTTTAGATCTGTTCGTAATTGTATTTATTGACGATATATTGGTGTATTCTAGTTCAGAGACTGAGCATGCAGATCATTTGCGTACTGTGCTCAGAGTTCTACAAAAGGGGAAGTTGTATGCAAAATTCTCTAAATGTGAATTCTGGTTGAACTCTGTAGCTTTCCTTGGGCATATCATTTCGAGTAAAGGTATCTGGGTTGATACACAAAAGATTGAGGTAGTAAAGACTTGGCCTAGACCCACGACACCGACGGAGGTTCATAGCTTTCTCGATTTGGCAGGTTATTACAGGAGATTTGTAATGGGATTTTCTTCCCTTTCAGCACCTTTGATAAAGTTGACTTAGAAGGGAGCAAAGTTTCAATGAACTGATGCTTGCAAATGGAGTTTCCAGGCATTGAAGGAAATATTGACTTCTGCACCGGTTCTAACGCTCCCAGAAGGGACCGATGCGTATGTTACCTATTGTGACGCCTAGAGCGTTGGGTTGGGTTGTGTACTGATGCAGCATGGTAAGGTTGTAGCTTATGCTTCTAGACAACTGAGAAAGCACGAGAAGAATTACCCGACTCACGATTTAGAGTTAGCCACAGTGATTCATGCACTAAATATGTGGAGGCACTACTTGTATAGCATTCATGTTGATATCTATACGGATCATAAGAGCCTCCAGTATATCTTCAAGCAAAAGGAATTGAATTTATGTCAAAGGAGGTGGTTGGAGCTACTTAAAGATTATGACATTGATATTTTATACCATCCGGGGAAGGCGAACGTGGTAGCCGATGCCCTCAGCCGTAGATCTATGGGTAGCCTATCATATTTATAGCCAGAGAAGAGGGGAATAGCCCATGAGATTCATTAGCTAGCTAGTCTTGTAGTTCGATTACTGGACTCAGGTGATATTGGAATTACTATTCAGGATACGGCAACATCCTCGTTAGTAACTGAAGTGAAGGAATGCCAGTACGAGGATCCTGTGTTATTTCATTATAGGGATACCACCCCTCAGAAGGAGAAGACACCATTTGAAATTACAAAAGATGGGGTCCTCAGATATCGAGGACGATTATATGTCCCTAATGTTGGAGGGCTGCGTCGGGAGGTTATGGGAGAAACTCACTATTCTCGTTATTCTATCCATCCAGGAGCAAGCAACAAATATGTATCATGATATCAATGAGGTATATTGGTGGGACGGAATGAAAAGGGATATAGCGGAGTTTGTTGCTCAGTGCCCTAACTTTCAGCAAGTTAAGATTGAGCATCAAAAGCCCGGTGGATTATTGCAGGCTATGGAGATTCCGACTTGGAAATGTGAAGTAATTAATATGGATTTCATCGTAGTCTTACCTCGTACCCAGCGTAAGTTCGATTCTATATGGGTGATTGTTGATAGGCTTACAAAATCAGCCCATTTTCTGCCCGTTAGGACTACATATTCCGCAGAGCATTATGCAAGGCTTTATATTAAGGAGATAGTACGACTGCATGGTGTCTCTGTATCTATTATCTCGGATAGAGGAGCTCAATTTACAGCTAACTTCTGGAGGTTCTTCCAAAAAGGATTGGGGACTCAAGTAAATCTTAGTACAATATTTCATCCCTAGACAGATGGGCACGCTGAGCGTACTATTCAGACACTTGAGGATATGTTACGAGCTTGTGTGATAGACTTCAAGGGTAGCTGGGATGATCATCTGCCGCTTATTGAGTTCACATTTAATAATGGCTACCATTCCAGTATTCAGATGGCTCCATACAAAGCTCTTTACACACGTAAGTGTAGGTCGCCTATAGGGTGGTTTGATGTTGGGGAAATTACGTTAGTAGGACCAGAATTGGTACAACAGGCAATCGAGAAAATTAAGCTTATACAAGAAAGGTTATTAGCAACTCAAAGCCGTCAGAAGTCTTATGCGGATAATCGACGGCGAGACTTGGAGTTTCAGATTGATGATTGGGTATTCCTAAAGGTATCACCGATGAAAGGTGTCATGAGGTTCGGCAAGAAAGGAAAACTTAGCCCTCGGTACATTGGACCATATAGGGTCATACGCAAGGTAGGCCAGGTAGCATATGAGTTGGACTTGCCTTCGGACTTGGAATCTGTACATCCAGTCTTTCATGTGTCTATGCTCCGTAAATGTATCGGAGATCCTTCCAGAATCGTGTCAGTTGACGACATTCAGGTCACAGAGCAGCTATCATATGAAGAAACTCCCATTGCTATATTAGACAAACAGGTTCAGAGATTGAGAACCAAAGATGTAGCTTCGGTAAAAGTACTTTGGAGAAACAATAATGTGGAAGAAATGACTTGGGAGGCCGAGGAAGACATGAAGTCTAGATATCCCTACTTATTTCCTCCTCCAGAGAAGGGTCCGACTGAGACATCACAACCTTAAGGTACGTGTATGGATTCTTGTGTTAGTTATTGTCATTGGTCGTGTAAGGCCATTGTCGTTATTGATGAATGTGGTCCCATATAGCGTTGAATTATTGAGTTCTACAGGAAGAGTTGGTAGTAGTATTGTTACGAAGGCAACTCTGCCAAAGTTATATAGATCCCGAGAAGTTGAACATTCGAGGACAAATGTTTCTAAGGAGGGAAGGATGTTACATCTCGCATTTTCATATGTTAAAGTTTCGTCTTCAGTTAATCGACATAGACTCGGGGATGAGATTATCTTGAGGTTAACATATTTATGCTATTTATAACAAGCGATAAGTAAGTGCCATGAAGGATAATGGATACACGAATTAAAGAAAATGAGTTTCGTTGAGGGTTGTCGATTTGGGATAAAATACGGTGCGAGCTATAATACCCGATATTTACGAACTAGTACCATACAAGGTACCATATGACATCGATAGTATGATGTATAAGGTATATTAAAAAATAAGTAGAATTTTTAAGTAATTTGAGATAATTCTTAATTATGCGGGTAATTGGTTAATTATCGGGTAGCGGGATATTACCTAATTAATTAATAAATTAGTGGATAAAGATTTAAAATTCCCACCCCACCCCTACGTGGCAGCAAGCCACTTCCTAAGAATATGACTCTTAGTCATTTGTAATTAGGTGGCAAGATAATGTGTTAGTAACAAGACACCTCCCTTCTAATATTTTCTTAGTTAGCAACGTTAGTAACCAAAACACATCATTCTAACAAGACACCTCCCTTCTAATATTTTCTTAGTTAGCAATGTTAGTAACCAAAACACATCATTCTAACAAGACACTTCCCTTTTGCAAAGTTAGCAATGAAATTTCGTACAAAATTCCTACAATCAGAATGTTATCAATTCCTATAAGTTTTCAAAACTTCTTGCAACCAAACAATTCCAACAGGAATTATTAGCACCATAGCAACGTGAAATTTTACGGTTCTAAAGAAGTACGGTGCAACCTGTTCCAGGAATATCATACGGACTTTCCCTACTCCAGGTATGTTAAGGCTATCCTTTCTTTCTTTTTGGCATGATCCAAATTATACAGAAGAAACGAGCAAACGCACAGTTTTGATAAACGACTCTATTCATAGAAATACTAGGGGTCTCTGTGTTCTTGATTCCACATGTGACATATTATTATATCTTTTGTTCATGGGTCTCAGAATAATACGCAGTTGATAAAGTTTATCCGAAAGGAATATTCAGATTATTAACATATTTTCATGCATTTCATTCATTTATACATGTACATTGACCCATGACCAGATGACGTTATATACGCGTATATATATATATATATATATATATATATATATATATATATATATATATATATATATATATATGAGATATGGAAAAAGGTTGCGGCGTTATATATGCACCACCACATGATCAGTTGGTATATGTTGATGATGTTGCCCACAGTGGCCGAGACGATATAATGGAATGCCCTCAGAGGCTTGATGATGTAATGTACACCTATACCTATGCATGACACGACATTTATACGCACGTGCATGACATTATAAATGTTGCAGAATTTACAAAGTTATTCAGACTTACAGGTGGATTTCTTTATTCCATGTTTTATCTATGTTTTTTATGTACTGATTTTCATGCCTTACATAATCAGTACATTATTCGTACTGACGCCCTATTTCCCAGGGCCTGCGTTTCATGCTCGCAGGTGCAGGTAGGCAAGCTGACGGTCCCCCTTCTTAGGATCCTTGATCAGCGAGAGTTGGCGTGCTCCACTTGATCCAGAGCTGCTTTTGATTTTGGTATGATATGCTTGTATACATATATGGGTATGACGTGGCTCAGTCCCGTCTTTGTACAGTTGTATTTCTATTAGAGGTCTGTAGACAGTTATGTATAGTTGTATAGTATGTGGCCTTGCTGGCTTCCAATTTTGGATATATGGTTGTCTATAGCAGCCTTGTCGGCGCGCCCTATGTATTCCGCACATATATGTATATATGTCTTTTGGACAGGTTTTCCTCACGCATGTTATTCTCGTAATGCAGCAGATGTTATTCATGTTTATATCTTAGTCGCATGCTTAAGGGTGTTCGACAGGTAGGACTCGGGCACTCGTCGTGGCCCATCGTTTTGGGTCGTGACAGTCGGCATATGTTCAGTATACGAGTGATCATTTTGGTCTTATAGGTCCGTATGTCATATGTATAAGTTTGTATTACATGTTGGGTCGTCAAACGTTGAGTATTCCCTCATGTTTTATTCTAGTTATCTCACGGCAGCCTTTCTATCTCATTTTTCTATAATAGTATGATACGAAAAGATATGTTACATTGGTACTCGGTTGAGTAAGGTACAGGGTACCCGTCGCGGCCCATCGGTTTGGGACATGACAAAAGTGGTATCAGAGCAGTTCTGTCCTAGGGAGTCTACAAGTCGTGTCTAATAGAGTCTTGTTTATGGGTGTGTTGTGCACCACACTTATAAGTAGGAGGCTACATGGTATTTAGGACTATCACTCTTTATTCTTACTCTAGATCGTGTGGTAGAGCTCAGTTGTAAGAATTTAAACTCCTAAATCCTATTTTATTCATAATAAGATGATACCTCCATCCAAACGACAACTGGTAAGAGATTGACTGTGGCCGTGGAAGAGTTGGGTCAGAGGAACTCGACTTTTTGCATGATGCTTATGATGAGTAAATGTAAGGTCTTCAGCAGATCATGTGTGTACTAAGACGTGTAAGAATTTTGATAAGGAGAGATTCAGAAGGTAGATACAAGTTTCAATAAGTAAAAAAAGCAAGGTGAAGAAGGGTACGAGGTACCCAGCTAGTAAAGATTATCATTATTTACCATTCAGGAAGAGAGATATAAGCATTTCGAGTTACCTTCAACAATAAAAAATGTATGTACAATCGGCCACATCCATCTCAGTTATGCCCTATGGGAGCTAACAGATATGGTTTAAGAGAAGGACGGGATATCAGGATTCGGCTGGGGTTAGAGTAACCCAAAATGGTGGATGGATTGTTTGCATTAGTTTACATTTCTGAAGGATATTGAAAAAGTGCTAATAGATCTCTAAAATAGTATAGCTAGATATGAGTACTACAAAGATAGGCACTGGAAGCTTGGAAGGGATAAATATTATCTTAGTGTGGCTCCCGTCCCTAGTAGAGAAAGAATGTTAGGCAACCTGAAGAGCCAATAGATGGAGCAAGG